>NC_056737.1:1349426038-1349791054 GCF_019279795.1 Protopterus annectens
CCAATTAGACTCCTTCTGCTCTTCTATAATCCTATCCTAGTATAAACTCTTCCTACAATTAACTTAGAACCTTAATCTTACCTTTGTACTACAGCATGTATATCTTAGCTCTCAGTAAAAGACTCAACTATGAATCTGCCTCATAATGCAAGATTATCATGTTCTATGATTACCTTTCTCCCTCAAGGTTTCCCTTTAGCCATATATATTATTTTTTCAATTTTCTTTCTTATCTTAGCATTGTATAATCCTTATATAAATCATTGTTACATGTGTGTTTTGTATTATGTAAATTCTCTGTTTATATTCTACTTTGTATAATTTCTTGCTAATTACATGGAGCTTTTCTTCCCAGGCCTCCACTGAAAATGGTTATTTGCCCAGTGGGACCACCACAGTAAACAAAAGTAAAAAAAAAATAAATAAAATAAAAAAAAGTTGGCCTCACAGATTTTTTAAGGAGTGGACTTTATTTCATCATGCAGAGATATTGGCTTATTTTGACAAAGTAGTTTTTAGCTCTTTTCAGTCTAAGAGATGCATCTGGCATGGTTATTATTTGATTCAGCCAGGGAGCATGCTTTCAGATTTTGATAACTTTTCTGTTTTTGTTTTCAGCCCCCCCAGTGGAAGGCAGTGGAGATTTAGGTGCAGTGTGGTGTTCTCTTGGGTGGTGCAATGCTAATTTCTGAAGTAACAAGCAGTTAGTATGGGCGTTTCTTGGCTGAGGTGTACATGCTGAGTCCTTCAGGTCATCAGAGAGACTGAAGAAGAAAGACGATGTCATGGGATACACAATGAAGACTGCTACCTTTAACAAGTAATTTTTTTTTCTTCTTTTGGGAAGTTGCAGTGTACTTATTGTGTGTTGTCTGGACATATCACTGACATTGTCTGTTTAGTGGAAGGTATAAGTAGGATTTTGCATCCATCCACAGTCATGAATTTCAGCCACCTCCTACAGCAACAGTCACTGCTACTAACTGAATTTATTAAAGAAGTTGTGAATGGAAGTAGAACAGGCCTTAGTTTCATATTACTCACGCTCACACACCACACACACACAACTAGAAGAACTCAAAGAAACCAGTCAGAATACACACATGCCTTTGGCTGGCGGAAGGGAAAAGAAAAACTTAGAGAAAACACACACAAATACAGGGAGGACATACAGACGCCACAGACAAGCATGCCAGCACAGAATATAACTAAAGAACCTCTTACTGTGAGGTGATGATGCTGCCCATTTCAGCACTATTCCACTAGGACTTTGCATACTCGTTTAAATAATCTTTGTAATTATGTCTAGTGCATGTATGGAAATGACTCCACCTTCCCTTCATTATTTATTTATTTTTTTTGGTTGAGGTTCAGTTTGGGTGAACCAGTTTCTTCAGTATAGGTAAATATCTAACATTTTCCATTTTTCCTATATTTCATCATCTATTTGAGGAAATTAGTTGCTATTTAAGAGTGTGTGTTCACCTGAGTTTGTTTTTTATTTATTTTTTAGGAGCTGCTCACTGCAGCTACATTTTCCAACAAGTGCAATTTCATAGCATCTGTATTTTAGCTTTATGTTTTGAAGTACTTAATCTTTTAAAGTCTTGTATTTGTGCTAGTTTTACTATTTTTAGTCCCTTTTCTACTGCTTCCATTTACTGTGTTGAAGGCCAGTTTCTCCTATATGTTAATTTAGTCAACTGCTGATGTAAACAACGAGCAGATGAGATTTGGCAGACAAAGCTAGACTGTAGACAAGCTTAAGATGGTGTAGCTACAGTCAGATAAATGTTTTATCCTGTGCTTTGCAGTGCAAATGTGCTTTTGCCTTAGGCTGCATCAGAAATACATATACGTATGTTGTTTTATGTTTGTCTTTTTGGAATTGGAGTTATGTATATTTACTAACCGTAGAGCACACATACAAGGTGATGAAAACACATTGGGTACACGGTGTAGATATGTTTTTATTTACCTGCGTTCTTGGTGCATCATCAACATTTATCTACACCCTTGCTGCATCATGAAAAATGTTAGTATTTCATAAGCCTGCTCTTAATTCTTCTACCTGCTAAAAACTAAAGTAAAAATGTATATGTAAATACAGACACTAACACCCTTTTAAAAACAAACTTTTAAACCCAAATCTATACTCAGGTTAACAAAAACAAAAGTAACAAACCGAAATACAGACTGCATTTCCCAGTTACTGAAATGTAGAAAAAAAGTAAAACTACTGCATACAGAAAATCCAAACCAAAAAAAAACATTGCCCATGTGAAGCAGATGCTTAAGAATGAAATTCATTTTTACTGTAATAAATGAAAGTTAAAATAAAAGCATAAAAATCAAGTAAAACAAAATATCTTCACAGACTGCACACACAAAATTCACATATACGACACCCTCACCTCCCCAAAAAAAACTATCCACATTTATAAAGTTATAGAATTTATATTTACTTATATCAGAAAATAAGAATAGAAAGTAAGAGAGAAAACAGGCAGCACTTTTGCCAAAATAAACCCAATTATAACTACCTACACTAACTAAAAGTGTATCTGAACTATAAAGCTTACAAATCCTAACACAACACTTACTAAACTACTAAAACACATCATGTAAAGTAAAAGAAATATTACACAAGATTACATTACAGCTAGACAACAAAGACCTGTGCACACTATCTGAAGTCTTGTTCAGTAGATACTTAGACAATGAATACAACCCACTGAAGTAATTAAACACTTCTCTAACGCAAAAGACAAATAAATGAACGATATAGGCTTCCTATGTTTCAATCGAAGCAAAGGTAGTCATGAAACCAGTGATTGTACTGTTTGTCAAATGTCCAAATCAGCGACTTTGTACGATATTAAATAATCACTGAGAAACAGAATGCAGTATATAGGATGGCATTGCTACAGTGTGAGTGGCAGAAAAGCTGAAGTATATAACTTCAGCAAAATCCCACTAGTTGCTTGTTAGCATACTGTTGTTCTACATTACATGTAGAGTGTTAGGTCAGTGGTTAGAGAATTACTGCTGATGCTAAAATTTTTCAGGATTATATTACCCATGCCTGCATTTTAACATTATCATCAGGATTTATTTAACTGAGGCTTCGTCTCAGTCTATGTTTGGCCACTTTTCTCCCTCTGCAGAGGGCAGGTCACTTGGAACCCACCTGCAGTATTGCTGATAAAATATGGAGTCTCCTATCAATGGCCAAGTCTTTCAAGACTATCAATGGTTTTGTTTGATATCGTACAGTCTCGCTGATTAGGACATTCAACAGAACTCTATGATCACTGGTTGTATGACTACCTTTGCTTCAAATGAAACATAGGAAGCCAAATGACATAATGGAATATATCCCAGTCAGGTTTGTGTGATACACAAAATATCTTGTTTCATAATTAGGGAACTCTGTTTAAGACTGTCACATACACAGACATAACATACATATATGCCATATAATTAAAGTTCTATTGACTGTTTCATAGCATACCTGAACCTTGCAGTTGGGGTAGTAGTAGTATAGTAGAAACTGATGGTTCTGAATGTGAATGCATACAGTCAACTGAGGAGAAAGGAAACAAAAGCATAGTATGATACCACATTATAATGGCTGGAAATTAAAGATTCAGGACAAGGCAGGGATGACATGGATTGAGTGGCAGATTCTGGGGACTGGTTGACAATCTCAGGTTCAGATAACATTTGTCATAGTCAAGTGGCTGAATAAATCATGGAACATCATCACCTTTATGGATGAAATAAAACTGTACAGTAAAGGTCAAAACAGGTTAAGTGTATATAGAGATAAACCAGGTAAATGGTATGGTAACTGTAATGTAGGCGAATAATATATAAAAAGCTTATTTTTCACTCAATAGCAAATTCAGCATAAAACTTTTAGAAATGCCAGCACACATCCAAGACACCATGTAAATACCCTACCTATACAAATAGTTTCATAACATTCTTCTTGACCTTGAGTTCTTCCCTGTTTCAATGATTAAGACTAAGTATATGTAAGTGACAGTTTTCATTAACAAAACATAATCTCCAAGAAAATACAAATGTTTTCAAGTAGGAATCACAATGCAGAAGTATTTTCTCAACAAAAGTCAAGAAGACTTGGTAAATAATACTGACAGTGTTACGTACAAAGAAGGTAATTCAATATTTATGAATACAACGTTAAAATCACTGCACAATTGTACAACTCAGACAGTGATTCAGAGTAAATGAAATTCTCTTACTTGGCTGGTGCCATGATAATCCTGAGAAGGTTATGTGAAGAATGAACTAAGCCATATCCCAAACAAATTAATGAAAAAAAAAGCTTTGATAGTCCTAACATGATGAAAGCAACTAGTGACACTGATTAGATTTCTGCAGTTCCACTTCGTAGGAAAAACAGCTAAGTTGAAAGTCCTCAGTGCAACAATTTTGCCTGTTCCTAATGAAACAAATCAAATGAATTGCTCCTTTACACACAGATATATTAACAAATATCATTTCCAGATCTGAATATATATTTTCTTCACCTCACATAATCTTTGACATGAGATAGAGGTAGAAGATATGATGAAAACAATAAATACTAAGTGGTTCATCTTAATTTACTGCTTTGAAAATACAGTCACTAAAACAGACTCATCTAATTTACATTACAACGCCCTATGTTAGTTAATTAAGCTTTTCAGTAAAACTGTACGCTAAAGTTCTGTGCCACTTCTAAAACTCCAAATGACTTTCTGGTAATGTCCCATCTAAGAGATTCCATACAAATATATCTTTGTAATTCTTAAAAAAAGAAGATTGTGTCTGACTGTATATAACACATACTGTAATCAGAAATCAAGAGGTGAAAATTTCAAAGGTTTATTGTTTAGGATCATTATTACTCTAGTAAGCTTCCATGTACACTAATTACCAAGTTTTTCAGGTATGATACAGTATTTTTTGGAACTAGCCAGTGCACTTTTCAGAGAAGTCTCAAAGGAATAGTGACTCCCTTTCATTCTTAATTTATGTTGATGCAGACCTGGACAAAATGGCATGTAAAGATGCTATATTCTTCTCCTATATGCCAAGATGAAGTGCCTCTAGACAACCTTTACTTTTTTCATTTTTAAAGTAGATTTTTTTTATGATCATTTTTATTTTTACATACTGTGTGATCCTCATGCATGAAACAGTTATTTCAACACTGCTGATGCAACCTTTTGTAATTAAATTTTTATATAATACATACATCAAAACGTTGAATAAACAGATATTGACATGTTCTGTAAATGCTCCACACATTACACCAGAGTGGACTAAAACAATGACAACTGTTTTTGCAAGGGGACAAGCCCGCCTGTACCCCCATTCCCCCACTAATTTTACATAGTATATATCTGTGTGTGTGTGTGTATATATATATATATATATATATATATATATATATATATATATATATATATTCCAAGATCCCACAGTACATTGACAAAGGGAATATTCCTCTACCTGGAGATTGTCGATCTCACACAACTGTCAACCATCTGTTTGCAAGGACCAAACAGGTGTCAGCATTGTGTCTGTTTGACTGGGTGTCTGACAACAATATATATGTACACATATACACTCACTTATTCGCTTACATTTAAATTACTATCTTCACTAAGTATTGCCAGTGTCTTACTTTTTAATCATGTTTTATTTACTTCATCTGCATAGTCAGCAAGGCTGCATTTCAAAAGCATCTCTTTAGCCACGTGTTCTGTTTCTTCCCCTCAATATCACCAGGTATCAATGTGTTGCCTATACCCCTATTCTTACTCTGGTGTCTCCTCCTAATATCCTGTGGTCCCTTAGTAGATCTCCTAACTTAACACCTCCTGCATACATTCCTCCATCTTCATAACCAATTACTGGTCCACCATGTTTTTCATTCTCTCCTCCTGTTTCATCTCTCCTCCTTGCACTTTCTCCCTTTCTGGCATCCTCCTTTATATGTGGGCTCCTGTGTTCCTGCTGCATTTTCAAATTGTTTATGAAATTATGGGAGCTGTGGGAGAAGGCAAATAAAATGTAAGTCCTACAGTAATTGTAATTAATGTATATGTATTCTTCCTGTAGCCAGCCTTATTCTTCTTGTGATACCACTGTTACCTGTCCAATATGTATTACAACCTAACTTCATACAAAAGAGAAGGCCGCCTAATATAAATGGATAAAGAAACATTAATGAATAACACCCAACTTCCTCATGGCTATGCTCATACTCCCATCCTGAATAAACCCACTTTTCTTTCTGTTTCTCTTCCATTGCCAATCTATCACCCTGACTCAGTCATCTTTCTTATTCCAGTCTCTTTCTCTTGCTTCCTCACTACTGCTCATCCAACTAACCTATATCTGTAATCCTCTTCTATTATATTAATATCCCCTCCTTGCCCACCTAATCAACTTATCCATCTACTGTTATGTCAACCTCTCCACTATTAGAATTGTTTTACTTATATTTTTCTACAACCTTCCTCCTACTCCAGTGACAACCTACCTCATTGTCAATATACACATACTGAACCCATGTGCATTGCCACTGCTCTTGTATCTCCAGATATTACATGGTGACATGTCTTTGACTTAGATAAAATAATGTAACTTCTAAGGTATATGATAAATATCTTTACTATCGGTCTTAATACTACCTGGAAAGTGTTTATTTGTATATCTGTATTTGTTTTCCAGGATAGAGCACTGATCTCCATAGACCTTTTTCAGACTCAGCCCAGGAGCAGTGTCTGATAATGCTTAAGCAATAAGTGGTAAGTAATGTTAAAAAGGTTTAATTGTTATTGTTAATCATTGTAAATATGTATTTTACGTGCATCTTTAATGTGCAGGCCTACTCGGAATATTGGACTTGTGTCCAGTAGAACTTTTCTGGTAAACAAAAGACAATAAAAAAACAAATAAATAAATAAATATGCTGTTACATGCAAAAGTCTTCTAGTGGAAAGTCTAGAATAACTCTGTTGTGGTGTCTAACCAGTATTTAATCTCACTAACACAGAGAGATGCAGTCCCACGACATCTACCTACAAGCAAAGTAGGGTTATTTGAGGGCTTAAATCATCCACAAAGGAGAATGACAGCCCCTCATAAATGCCTACAGCATGCCAACTCCTTGGGTGTTGCTGCTCATGAAAAAAAAGAAAATGGCAGGGTGTTACATACTGCCCCACCCCCATGATTGCCTTGATAATGGTCACATCAGTGACTTGCAACAGTAACTCAAGATGATCACAAGATGCTAGGGATCAAAACGAATAGCAAAAAACTCCAGTGCTGGCAGCTTTTCAACTTTTATGGCTTCATATAGAATACAAAATAAACTACCCCGTGAAAGTAGTCGCATACTGTTAAATCTGTCCAGCTTTGAAGTGAGCTACAATCAATAGAATGCTTTGACTAAATTACAGTGCAGTAGTTCTGCTTCCTTACACTTTCAATAGTATGTAACTGCACTTAACCCTTATAGTTGCTTCAGCATTTTTAAACTCCCTCTCATTTTCCAAGTAAATAAGACTTTCCTGAGTCAGAAAATGCCATTTCCAAAGCTTGGTATGGTGACTGGTAAATTAGTGCTATTTCTGGACTAACAAACATCATGTCTTAAATGAAACAAGCCAAAACTAAGTTTTTATTAAAAAGTTCCAGTCGTATTTTAAAATATCAAAATGTGGTACAAATAAAATTGGAATTACAGAAATAAATGACAATGTCCTATGATTCCACTGTATCTATCTTTTTCAGTATTTACTATTTCATAAGCATCCATGCAACCAACTCTCTCCAAGAAGAAAATACTATGGATTTCCTTATTTTTGCCTATGCAAATCAAGACACTTAACATTTTTCTTCTTTGCTCAAGAAATAATAGATATATTCTTCCAATATCAGGTCAACTATGACAGGATCCTTTCTGATAGGTTGCAGGATTGGGTTCATCCTTTCCACCAGTCAGAATCTTTTTTTTCCCCCATGTTCCCTTACTCAGGGAAAGATATGATCCTATGACAATATCCAAAATGATGTAAAGTATCACTACATATGCCTCTTTACCCCTCATTAAAAGACAGCACTTCCCCACAGATCAAGAAACAATAGATATTTAGCTCTCACATTGTTAATAAGCAACATAAGATTTTGTGGCTACATTACTTATTGGGAACTCAGACAGACAATGATGGCTGGACAGACAACCACTAACACGGGAAGTGGCTGGAGGGTACTCCTAACGAATCAGAGAGGGTGCTCTTGTAGATCAGCCTTTATGATTACAGAATATCAGCCATACATAACATACACAACAGTATAAACTTTCCTTGATAGTCTTATGATTGGGATTAATCCCAACAACCAGAATGGAAGGAGTTGGAGAACTGCCCCAAAGCAAAGCTCAGAATAGAGATTAACCGATAAAAGCTCCATTCCCAGAGGTGCAGTTCAGACAATAATACCTGGAGAATGGAGGCACCACAAACAAATAGTTGCATTGTCAATGTCTAAAACATTATAAAGCAAACAATGGAGGAAGCTAATATTAAAGAGGAGCAAACTATGACTGTAACACAAGGAAGCTGGTAAAGCCCTTCAATTAAGAATGTAATACATATGTGAATTCACTATGAACCATCTATCTGATAACTGTAAACCCTTCCTTATTCCAGGGAGACAGACCATCTGTCCATCCAATTAAATAGGTGAAAATGATTCAGGGAACACACAAGGTAGTAGCACACCCCAAGGGACTGAAGCACCCCCCACTCTCCATTACTGTTAAGACATGGGACAAAACACGGTAATTCAGAAAAAAATCAAAACCACTTTTATAGGATAAATGGGACTTATAAAGGGTTGAAAGAGGATATCAACTATCATAAGCTTGAAGCTCCATTATTCTGGTCACTGAAGTGGAGCTACTATGTAGTGAGTTTTGTCCAGGAATGAAAAGTACTGCTAGACCAGTAGCCACAATCAGTAGGTAAGCAAGTCAGACAAACATTAGGGGCAAATTTGCAAAAAGGGAGGACTTCTTCAAAGTGGGGTGGAGAAGCAGCATTCTCAAACACATTGCTTGATTAGCCAGAACTCTGTCTCAGCCCTGCTATCTATCAGGAACAAGGGCAGAATACTGCCCAGGAATCATAATTAAAAACAAAAAAAAAATGTCTCAAACACACGGGCATCCAAAACATCAAAGACACCTGTCATTGAATGATTGCTGTTGCAGAGGATACTATTTAATCCAAAGTGACAAAGTGGGAACTGGCACCACTTGAAATTCAGAGGACTGTAACAGTTTTTAAATAACAGGAGAGCCATGGCCAAGAAAACCATGGGAGTTTCCTCTATACTAGACTATAAGCCTGAATCCATGAAAAAAGCCACTGAGAGGCACCAAGTATGAGTTTAACCCTCCTCCCTGAACTCTATGATGAGACCTGGAATCATTAAGAGTAAAATGGACAAAAAACATCCCAGGACACAAAAGGCAAAATACGATTGCCACAATCTCCCTTTATCTACCTGCTGACCCAACAGGAGAGGACAGGACTGCATTTCGCCCTAGAAGCATGTCATAAGGGCTAATTATTCCAAACAAGGTGTCTACAACCACAGCTCCCAAAGAAGATGGGAGGAGTATCTCCAAATACTAGCCAACATGTTCTCACTCACAGGAATAAGAAATGCTGAGAAAGTGAAGCCGAAGAACGTACCAAGATACCAGATGAATCCTCACTTCCTGCAAGGGGGAGATGGCCTTGTGCCCCCCATGCTTGATTAGGTACTTGTCTACATACTAAGTGTGAAAACCAAAAAGGGAAAGGCCCCAGAAAATAAAATAGACTCCACTTGCAAAAAGGCCTAAATCCCTGGCCTAAGCACCTTCCTTTAACAGCTACATGGTTAAACTAAATGTTTTTTGACATTTCTCAGTTCCTGTAATTGCTCCCTTCATGAATGCAGTGTGTATATGTGTGTACTATTTGGGAGTAAGACCAGAACAATTCTAATTGCAAAGCTGTACCAACAAAATGTACAGTAGTAACAGTGTAGATAATTATATAAAAAATCATGCATGTGTTCATTTTTTCTGATAACTGTATTATCTCAAACAAGGACAGATCTTATTCTGCCAAATAGTAGGTGCAAGATAGATTCAGTTCTGAAGAGTACACCAGTCCATCCCAAGAGCTGTATAACACACAAACATACACATGAGCAAATGTAGACAACCACCAATTCACCTATATTAAAAATCTTTGGATATGGGAGGAATCTAGAGATGTCACTGAAAATCTTCATTGGCACAAACTAGCAAATTCAGTACAGAAGACATCCCAAGGACTACGTTTATTTATTTATCCTTTGTTGACCCAGTTAGCCCTACTAGGTTAGTGGCCTTTTTTCAGGAATGACCTGAGATGATATTTATACTACGGAAAATTTGGCCATACCGTTGGAGAACCTCCCCTACGTGTCACTGTTGTAAGTGGGACCCATTTTGGAGGAGCACTTCCTGTTTTCATTCCAGGTGCAGTGGTGGCAGGAGAAACAAGAAGGCAGATGGAGAGAGAAGGAGATAATGGAGTAGAGAAAGAAATGAAGGAGAAAGCAAATATCGAGACCAGAGAATGTGTGCAGGATTATATGGAAATGTTTCAAAGAAACCTGTTTAACGGAAATGAGTCAGTAACTGATGGATGTATAATTACAACCCCTCCAGTCGGAAGGCTTGCAGAATGATTTCCTTAAAGAAATGGTGGTGCAGAGCGAGCCAGAAAATGAAGATGTTTCCTGGGGGACATTATGGAGAAAATACAAAAGGAGGATGCAGAGACAATTCTGAAAAATAATGGTGAGATGAAAAAGAAAACATATGTAGAGAAAGCAAAAGAAGGTAAAAGTGGAATGGAATGAATGAAGGTAGAAGAAAATGAAAAAGAGAAGTACATGGCAAGGATTCAAAGTAAAGAAGACAAAGAAATGGATAAGTATAAAGGGAGGGATAATTTAATAGCTCCTTTGGTTGCAAAAGCACATAATGTAAGAGCATTTATTCTTAATAACAGAGACACATTTTGTGACATTATATTTGAAACTGTTTTTCAATGAAAAATTTCCTTGGAGAAAATGAAGAAAAGAAAGACTGCTACCCAAGGAATGATATGATAAAAACATTTAGCAGGGAAACAAGAAGATTACTGTACAATTTTTAACAGAGGTAGAAAGAGAGACTTTAAAAGGACATTTGAAAGCTTTATGCAAATAAATACTAGACAATGCAAAAGTTTATGAGAAAAGGGGTTTATGGACTGGTGGCTGGGACTGTATACTGCGTTTAGAAAGCAAAAAATGATACATACACCATGCATAATAATGTGGCGGGGAATAGGGGTGTTGTAAAATATTGGGGGCTACCCAAAACATTTTGTTGTAGAAAAAAACATTTGATAAGATACTGGACAAAAGAAAAATTTACATTTGTGGCGAAATGGGACATGGTGCAAAAATGTGAACTGAAATGTTATAAATGTAACAAAATTGGACATTTATAGAAGGACTGCAAATATTATATTAACAGTAAGGGGAAAAAGAAAGAAGAAAATCAACAAAAAGCAGAAATTTTAGTAGAAATAGAAAAACTAAATGAGAAAATAAAGGAGATAAAATGAGGTTCTGAAATAAGTGATGAAGATGACAGACTGGGAGGTAGTAAAAGGTGAAAAAATTCTATTGGTGAAAGGGAAAAAGAAAGAGACAAGTACAAAAGAAAAAAGAAAGGAAATGGATGAAAACGAATATATACAGATAAAGACTAGGACTTGGAATAATGGTTAAGGTCTCTGACTCATAGACACAAGGTACAGTGTGTGATTCTCACCTTTGGGAAGAAAACTGGTTAGGCCTAGGATGGCCTAAAAAGAAAGCTGACTTTGTAACTATGAATGTATAAAACCATGAATCTAATGAAAAGAAAAAATAAAAATTTTAGAGTGCTTTCTGTAAATGTGAATAGTATTAAGAATATAAGAAGAAAAATATGAATTCTGGGATGGTGTAATACATGTGATGTATATGTAATTATATTAGAAGACACAAATATTTTTAACAAATTATTCTGTGTTTAACTAGAACTTACTATAATGCAATGAAAGCAAATGAAGTCCCCCCCCCCCCGATATCTGCTGAAAATAGGTATTACCCTGTCAGACTTTCTTGGCAAACAAATATAAATAAATAAATAAATGAAAAAAGATTACAAATAGAGAAACTATGGGGAAGAAAGATAATTTGAAATTTGGGAAATGAGAGATGTTCTGGAATATCCATATTCTGTAGAAATACAGTAAGGATATTAGATGCACCTTCAGCAAAAAAATGGGAAGATTAACCATTGTATATTTAAAATGGAAAGAACAAGTATACAGAATTATTACATTATATGCTTATATTAACTGTAAAAAAGGGAAAGCTTATTTCATCAGATTTTAGACTATGTAGTGAATATTATAATAACAGGAGACTTTAATTGTGTTTTAGGAGGCAAGAGTAAAAATAAAGGAAACTATATAAGAAAAATGTTAGAAGTGATAAGATGTGGCAAGTTAAAACTTTGGCAATAAATTTATGGACTTACAAAATTGATATGTACAGAACTGAAAGAGATTACTTTATAGTATCACAAGGTTTAGTTATAGGAGAAAGGGAGATAGTTGAAACAGGTTTTTCTGATCATCTTGCAATATAGATAGAGAAAAAAGAAATATATAAATAAGGAATATACAAAAACAGGAAAATTAATAAAAAGGATAAATAAAACATGGAATGAAGCAGCAAAGAGATTAGTAATACAGTTATGGATGGACCATATTACTTTGAGAACATTTTATAATATAATCTGGTTGGAATGGTGGATATTTAAGAAAAAAATAATTTTTACAGTGGTAATGTGATGGGAGAAATGTAGAGAAAGAAAAAATATAAACGCATACAGTGATGCATTGGAAGATTTAGAACATTATGATAGGAACTTTGACAAATATTACTATATGAAAGAAATCAAGAAAAAATAAAAGAATTGTTTTATAAACAAATATTTTTACAAGGAAAAAGAGTAGTAGTACTGAGTTACTTACGTGGATTAGTAAAGGAAGACAGTAGTGTAATGACAGAAATAAAAAATTTAAAAGGAAAAATAGAAAGACCTCATGAAAAGATTTGTTTAAAGAAAAAAAAGGTAGTGATAAAACATGGAAAGTAAAAAAGTTAACAGAAAAAGAGAATAAAGAGTTGGAAAAGGAGATTTTGAGCTAGATAAAGTATTATGACAAGTAAATATAGATTCTGCTGCAGGCCCAGACAAAACATGGTATGAAATGCATAAATATTTAAGGGATTGTCAAAAGAAAAAAAAAGTAAAGATTTTGAATGATTAAATGAAGGTTTTATGCATAAACAATTATGTAGTGGAATATTTAAATTCATAAGAAGGAAGACAGAAGAGAATTAAAACGTGGAGATCAATAGTATTGATTGATAATAATTATAAGATCTTTATGAAAATAATACAAAAGGGATTTAAAACTAAAATGGAAAATATAGAACATAGCATATATAGTATAAAGGAAAAGGGTTGTCAAGAATTGTTAATGACAATTACAGAAGTTTTGGATGATATTATGGGAAGAAAAAAGGAGCAAAAATCATGAAAAGACACCTTAAGGCATTTGACACAACTGTACATGAAATCTTATTGGTGATAATGAAAGAATATAAGTGAGAAAGTTAGAAAATTATGTATGCCAGCGTATAGTAATAATAAAGTAAAAATACCTGTAAATGACTGATTAAGCCAAGAGGTACATATGAAGAGATGTATAACACAGTGAGAGTTGCATACTATTTGCATTAGTTATGAATATGATAGTATGTGATATAAACTACAAAATGAAGGAGGCAATGTATATTATACCTGAAGGGTTAAGAGTTCCAGTTCTGTTAACATATGTAGATAACATAATAATTGCAAACAAAATTTGGATAAAAGAAGTAATAATTTGCACAAATGAGTATCTAGAGATGACAGGGATGGCTGTAAATAAACAGAAAAGTAAAGGTTTAAATGTAGTAAAGATCAGGATACATATTTTACAATTAATTAAATTTTGTGTTAGGTATAAAATTTGGGAATAAAGATGCAAGTAGAATTCAATAGGAAAACAATAGAAGAAATAAAGCAAATAAGTCTTTTCTGGAAAACAAATTATCATTCAGAAAAAAAAAGGTTTATTTGATAAATTCAGTACTGATGGGAAAATACACTTACGAAGTGTATTTATGTTACCAACAGTATTTGAAAATGAATTATTACAGATTTATGTTTTCATTTATATGAGGTTTTAGATTAAACCCAGTGAAAAGAGGTGTTTAGTATGGTAAAAAAGGAAGAGGTTTTGGGTTAATTAACCCAGTGGTACTCACTGCTTCATTAAATGTGTACAAAGTGTTAAAGTGGGCAAATGAAAAAGCTGAGGGATTAGTAGTAAAACTATACAGAGATAAGTATGATAAATTTGGGAATATGGCAAAAAAGAGTAAAAAAGAAAACGAGTGCATAAATGAAGAAATAAAATGTTACCAAGAAAAATATATTTTTATGGAAAATGAAAATTGATGATACAGAAAAAGATAGAAAAGTATGCTAAAAAATGCAATGAGAGAATATTACTATGTAAAGCCATCGGAAAATCTAACAGACAAAAAAAATAAAGTTATAAAACAACAACTGCTGGGTTAGCTTGGATGGCATCACTTTTTGTCACCTGACTTTAGTTCTTAAGCCATCCAAGCTAACCCAGCAGTTGTTGTTGTCTTTCGGCTTTTCCTGGTTAGGGGTCGCCACAGCAAAACTCCGGTCCGCTAATGATTGGCAGTAGATTTTCACAAACTCCGAGGTGCCAGCTCGACATTTAACCTTCAACGAAGGCACGCCCATTTACGCATGTCTTTCGAACACCCACCCACCCAACCGTGGGGAGGACATGCAGACTCCACACAGAAGGCACTCCCCAAACTCCAACCGAGAATCGAATAGGAGAACCTCTTGCTGTGAGGCAACAACGCTACCGCTGCACCACCGCGGAAGCAGCAGTAATATTTGATATTAACTTAACTCTCAGAGAGAGAGATTGGGCATTTTGCATTTTGTCTTTGATCTAGAAACATCCACTCATCACCACCTTCTGCACTTCTGCCTGCGTGTTGTTCTGCAATTAAGTTTTTAGGGCATAGTATCTCATTTAGATTCACTTAGGAATATAGTAAAGTATAGCTTAGATGATTTCTTTATTTATCTGAGACTGTCCTGCAATGTTGTTTTAAATATTTCCTGTGATTTTGAACTCTGAAGTCACTGTGAATACATATTTAGTATTGTCTTGTTCTTTTATTACTACTTATTAAATATATTTAAACCTATCTTTGTGGCTGATATTTGTGAGAAATATTTAAGCTCTTAGAGTATTGCACATCTATTTGGAGACACTGTATAGGCCACTCCTAAATAGCCTTGCTCTTGGTCAGGCTACAATTTGAATTAATAGTAACATTACACAGTAAGATTGGACACCCTTTGTAAGGGCCTTAGAGTAGCTGATAAAGAGTTGACTGGTGGCAGCTGGAACTACCTTAAAGTCTGGGCAGAAGGGGGCATACCTAGTAAACCTGTGCCAGCCTTTCCCAGATGTATGTGTGTGTACATAAATCAAATCTCAAAGTGTGTGTGTGTCAGCTACTTGGGCAGGGACACAAAGCACTGGCTGGACAAAGAGGCTGCTGATGGTTTTGGCTTGGCCACTCAGCTGAGATCTCTAATCTATAGCTGTGCCAGTGGAGAGTCTTATAGGGGATCTGGAGAAAGAGGGAGAAACCAGCCCCAGACTGATTGTGGACTCTGTGTGCTCTTAAGGGAAACTGTACTTTACTGTATGTGTACTTGTCAGCCTCCCGGTGTGTTCGTCCCTCATTGTTGCCAGTGGTGAGGATTAAGGCTCCTTGATTACCGGGCCAGTGATGGTGTATCACAGTATTTTACAAAAATGTATTCTCAGGTGGTTAAATTTATTCCTGCTACTGAGTCTACTGTCCACAAACCTATCAAATCTGCTGGGCATTGTCTGTACTTGTACAGTGTTGCTAAGGCCTGGAACTCCTTATTTCTACTCATCAGGTCAATATTTTCCCTCCCATCCTTCAAAACCATTCTGAAAAACTTCTTAGCCAAAAGCTGGCTCTGTTTTTGCTCAAAACTGGGATAAACTATATCCCTAAATGCGGGCAAATACCTGTTTATACCTTGCATCTCCTTACTCTCCCTTAGTCACTCACTTCCTTACTTCTATGAATTTCTTTCCCCTGGCTTTCTGTCTAAATATAGCATCATCTAACTTTTCTCTCTCTCACTTTGTATTGCAATTCCTGTTTCGATAATACCAACTTACCTTCAATTTCTCTATACACTGGCTACAATTTCTCTGACTATTAAATCATTGTCATATAACGGACTTGTATCGATTCTTAACCAATGCTTTTCATTTTATGTCTTATTTATATTATTTTTAAAGACTGTAAAATTATTATTATAAAATGTTTTATTATACTTTGGAGCTTTTCTCCTCAGGCCTCTACTAAAAATGGACTCGTACCCATTCAGACATTCCCATTAATCAAATGTCAATACATAAACAAACTAACAAACATTACAAAGACATGTATTTGGGGAATTTCTTTCCAGGCCTCCACTGAAAATTGGCTTTGTTCCAGTTCAGAGCTTTCCAGCAAACAAATGTTAAATAAATAAAATAATAAATAAATTTGGTTTCACAACATGCAAACAAACTGCCTGTTACATGAATATCTTTATAAAAACAATGAAGTAATTAACAGGTATGCAGTTTGGGACAATATTGCTTCTCCTCTTGAATTTACTGCTAAAGAAATTTGGGCACTGACACATGTTGCTAGAGATACATTTTTGTTATAACTTTTGAAACATTTGCATTTACTGAAGATTTTTTGGCTAAATGTGACTTAGATAAGCTTTGCACTACTTGGGCAGAGTACAACACTGAGGGTTTAAATATATAGCCAAAAAGGCATATTGTTCTGGTGTATCATTTCTTCACATCTTTCAGGTTTATAATACCATGACTGGAATAGACCCCATTTCTAAGTCAGGGTATAATTAAAGTTCATGGAATTAGTACTTTTCAGTCTTTGATGTTAGCCAAAAGTGTTGTTCTCAGCACCAGCAATGTACCAAGAATTGCCGTTTCCTGTAATTCAAATGGAGTTACATGTATTGGAAATGCATCTAATACAACTGTAAATTATTTTTTTATTAGGCCTGTTGCTCCTATTAATATAGGAACTGTCTGGGTATCTTTCTTCCACATTGCTCTGGTTACTGCCTGAAAATCCTGTTACTTTATGACTTTGTTTCTCTCTACCTTAAAACACTGTAATCACTGGGTGTAGCAATTTCACTCATCAATGCTATTTATGTCTTTATTTCAAGGGCTACTATATCTGGTTTTCTTGTATCTATTTTTTTAACTCTTGGTAAAAGGTGATCCCATGTGATATAAACGACATTCTCTATAATGCTTTGTGATTCATGTTTCCAATGCTTATCAACTACAAATGTATTTTCACAATATAGAATGCAAGTCTTGCCCCATTATTGTACCTTTCCGTATACAGGCCCTCTTCATGACTGCATCACACCAAGCAACAATGTGTGACTGTTTCCCGCTTTTTTTTTTTTTTTTTTTTTACAGACCCTGCATTTTTTTGTTTTACCCACATGTCCAATGGACTTTGTAAATCAAAGTTTACATAGCTCACTATCCTGGGCTGCCACTGTTAACCCCTCATCTTTAGTTTCAATTTACCTCTCCCTTAACCCTGCATCAAATATTGGGTACCATGAGAACTCTGTACTTGCCACTATATTTGTGGATTTTCCAGTTTTCTTCCCTTCTCAGTTGATCCTTCTCCTTATAGTCTTTCTTTTGTTTTTTGACACATTCATTTGCTGTCTGATTTTTGTCTATTAGTCTGATATCTATTCCCACTTCACACAAAAATGCTTCTGCTTAACTAAGCAAGGAAGTTATCTTAGACTTCTTTTCCCCGTGTTTTAAAACTAAACATTTTTCTTTTCCTGTCCAACTAATCCAATACTTTTTGGGTCCATCACCACAAAATTATAACTTATAACAGGAAGAGGAAACTGGTTTATAGTTTGGACTTCATTCCTAAATATAAAGGCAGATTTCAATATTAGTTTTAGTCTTCTGAAGTATTCTTTACTTAGTTTTATTCTAATTTGTTCATGTTTTATTGCCAATCCTTCATCTATTTCCAAATATTTATATACTCCGTCCTGCTCAAGTTCTTGTTTTTTTTATATCACATTCCTGTCTCAGATTAGTATTTTCTTAGTGCTGTAGTTTTTCTGTTTAAATGTTGCTTTTGCACATTTATCAAGACAAAATGACATTCTTAATATGCTCTTAGAAAGTTTTAACCACCAGTAGCTATGCTTTCAATTCCTTATCTGATTAACTATACAATTTTCAGTCATCCACAAAAAGTTGATGAGAAGTCTTTAAGCAAGGATGGTTCCTGGGAGCCAAATTGTTGCCAGAGCCTCATCTATTTAGTAAATAGCTTAATTAGTTAAGGGCAACCGTGACAGAGAATCACCCTGGACTATCCCATTTTTATTTTTTTATCCCACTTTGAATTTTTATCCCTGATATAATACTCTGTCCTTTGTCATAACTCAACTGCAAAGTGACTGTCCACTATTAAGTGGTCACTATCATCTAACTTGATCAGTGTAGAGTGTATCTTATACATCTGTAAGCATTCCTTTATCCATGAATGTGGAATGCTGTCAAATGCTTTTTTGTAATCTATCCATGCCATACTAATATTCTCCGCCTTTACAATTCTGTAGTATGGCTTTATTTAGTAACAAATGATCCTTTGTTCCATATGACTTTCTTTTCTTACCTTTTGTTCTGTTGCCATAATTGAATTTTCTTTTCTAAATGACTACAAACTCTGTCTGCATCAGTTCTAGTATACAGTTTGTATAATGGCAGGAGACAAGTTTTTCGGTCCATCATTAATAGGATAACTTGTAGTTCACTCTTACGGAGTATTGTTTTTCCTGTTGTTAACCAGTTTGGTGTCTGTTCCAGATGTGCATATAAATTGCTCTTTCTCAGGGCTAAATCTTTGTGTAATGATGTCAATGCTCAGAAGTTAGATACTGTGTCTGGGCCTGGGGTATTCAGTTTAGGACCTTTTCTTAATTTTGTCTCTTTCTTTGGTCATTACTTGATCCCATTTAGTATTCCTCTACATTACAACTCTTTTCTGTTTATTTTCATTCTTCTATCCATTCAGCATCTTTGTTATATTCAACAGGATATTTATAAATACTTCTCCAAAATGTGCCTATTCTTACTTTTGGTGGTATTCCTGTTCTTTTTTCTTTGTTTCCCAATTCTCTTTAAAATGTCTGAGTCATTCATAAATTGCTTATTTTGTACTTTTCTATTATATTTATCTGTATACCTTCTAAATGTTTCTGCATGTGCAGATATATTTAGTTTATAGGCAATAGTATTTGATAAATCTTGATCTGTTTTGATACTGTCCTTAATATTATCTTTATCAAAGAACAAATTGTGTATAAATGTAGGCAAAGGAGTTAAAAAAAAAGGTTTACTGGATGTTTGTTAGACACAGTTTTAAGGAAACTGGACAGTATTAGATTTTTATTAGCACTACACTCAGTTACTGCACCATTTGGACTGAATGGTAGCTTTCCTACAAAACTACAAAATTTATTTATATTTCTTTTATTTACTTATTTAACATTTGTTTACCAGGAAAGTCAGACTTGAAGCAAGTCCGTTTTCAGAGGAGGCCCGGGAGAAACACTCCAGACACATGTCTTTGTAATGTGACAGGAAATCGGAGAACGTGGAGAAAACCCACACGAATGCAGGGAAGACATGCAGGCTACAAACAGAAGGCACCTCAGTCAAGTATCAAACCGGAGAACCTCTTGCTGTGAGGCAACAGCACAAACTGCTGCACCACTGTGCCATCCAAAATAAGTGGACAGAAAGGAAAAAATATGCTAAGGTAGCTAAAGACTATGCACATTCTTTGCAGCATAATAACAATTCCTTCATTAATTCTTTATAAATATGTCTGAAGACTAGCACAGAAGACAGAGTAAAAGTTTTACTACTTAAACAGAAATTTGCAGTCAGGGAAACAAACGCAGAGGCATCCCTTTTTTAGTAAAAATATTAAAGAGACTTTGATGGTACATATATTCAGAAGCAGGAATATATTCTTTTGCAGAACAGTATATAGCCAAAATACATGAAGAATACCCAACATTGAAGCAGGTGTGTGTCTTCCAACCTTAAATGACTATGATAATACTATCCTAATCAAACATATAGTCCTAGAAAAATTAAACAATGTGTTACGGAAAGTTACTAGGACTCTTATCCTGGACTTGATGGTATACTTTTTTCTTACCATATTTCAATTACATCATTTACAGAAAAGTCTTTTTTTATTTTTTTACAAGTGCTTAATGAACAGTTAGTGTGGTATTACAATTTGTGAAGGTATTTTGAAATGTATTTATAAAAAAGGAGATAATTATTAACTAACTGGAGTCCATTAAAACTTATTAATACAGATTATAACATTTTCTGCAATATATTTCACAAACAGTTAACCAGAATTACTGTGAAATTGTTTCATCTGTTTTTTTTTTTTTTGGAATAGGTGTAAGGACTACCAAAGATGTCTTAGTATTGTTTTACTATCCTGTGATGTGGTGAAAGCTTTTGACATAGTAGCAAATTCTAGTTTATTGAATGTTTTAAATGGTTACATCACTCATAGCTCCATTATATCTTTCTTGCCAAGTATTTATAGAAATTTTGGGTGAGACCATTAGTTAATGGACATCTGGGCTGAGAACCTCCAGTCTATAGGGTTATTAGGCAAGAATGCCTCCTCAGTGGCCTGTAAGTTTGTTTAATCGTGAAAGCTGTTCTTAGTGAGTGTTCTGACCACTGTTTAAGCTCTCTAGTGAATGTAATACCCAAGGAACCATTACCATTGTTTATTTCTTATGGTGATCATTGCCAATAATGAAGGAGATTAATTGTCTTTATTTCAAGCTCTAAAACATACTTTGAGTAGTGTAGGATTGCTCCTAAATACTGCAAAATGTAAAAGGTTTGGAACATCTTGCATTTTTTTCTAACATCTCCTTTCAAACAGATAGCATACATACATTAGGTATATTATATGGAAACAACAGCGAGATTAGTTATTAAACATGGCCAAAAATATCATTAATAGTTGAAAAGCATTTTCCTTGTCCTAGCAGAAGAAAGTAGACTTGTTACATTCTATTATTCTTGGTACACTTGGCTGTGAGAGTAATGTATATGCCTTCCCTAAAGAAAGAAGTAAAGCAGTTACTAGACATATTTTTAATGGGGATGTACACTGAATCCCACAGAAGGGATAAAGTGTAATGCAAATCAACTGATAGTGGATTATGTATGTATAACCTGTTGTTTCTTGCTTCTTTGTATTTCTACTGGGTATTATGGAAAGTCTCTACTGGATATTATGGAAAGTCTCATGTGCAGATACTGATGCAGTGGGAAGGATATTAGGGTGCCATACATTACTGTTTGGGATTCTGCCTTATTTACTTATTTATTTTATATTTGGTCACCGGGAAAGTCTGACTGGACACAAGTCCTTTTTCAACAGAGGCCTGGGGAAAACTCTCCACATATAACAAACCACATACAATGTAAGAATTATTGATTACAATTACACAGTTACAGAAGTAAGACATTTTCCCCTTTACATAATTTCCCAGATACAGAGCAGGCTAGATTACATAATACAATCCGAAGATGAAGCTGTAAATGTAATGCTGATAGGATGGTTTAGGACAGACATAACTGTTAGAAGGGAGACACACTTTAGGGAGACACACTTTAGGTAGATAAGTTAGATGACAGGTGGTAAAGATGGAGTAGAAGAGAGATACAGAGAATATTCTAGGGTTTAGGCTTAGGACAAGAAAGAATTACAGACGTAAGAGAAAGAATTTCAGGATGAAGGGAGGAAAAATGCCAGACAGAAAGGTGAAAGAGGTAAACCTGTGTGATCCGAGATTTAGCCAGGAAAGTTAGAGTTACATATCCAATTGGCTTGTAAGTGTATTTTTATGGATTGTTTGAATAGGGTTAAGGAGGAGACTGCAGTTATGTTAGTGGGTAAAGTGTTCCACTTTTTGTCTATGAAATACGAGTATAGGGAAGATCCAGCAGAGTTGTAAGGTTTAATTACCTGAAGGAGAAGTTTATTATCAGAGCGTAGGACTCTAGTACTGGAGTAGGGATGTATAAGGTTTTGTAATACAGGGATTTTGTCTGGGTAGTAAAGTATTTTGTGGGCAAATATGAGCTGGTTGTAGAGGAGAAGATGGAGGAGTTCGAGCCAATTAAGTCTTTTTAGGACTGAGCAGTGGTGTGTGAGATGAGAACTATTAGAGGCGAAGTTTGCAATTTTATTATAGCTGGTTTCGAGTTTAGTTATATCAGAGTTTCTAAGATTGGTAAGGATAGGGGAGGCATACAAGAGAGTGGACAGCAGGTGTGTTTGTGCAATTTTTGCCTTAGTGCTATTTGTGAGGAATTGCATGTTTCTATATAGCTCTCCTAATTTTTTATGTACTTTTTTAACGGAGAGGGCAATGTGATAATCAAATCTCAGGTTGCTGTCTATTTCAATGCCAAGGAGTTTGGTGTTGGTAACAGGAGAGATAATGGTATTGTTGTGAGATGTGATGAAGAAAATGAGTGGATGAGTACTGAGGTTAGTTGGTGGAAGTATAAGTTTGGTTTTATTAGGGTTTAGTGTTAGTTGAGAGTTGGTCAGCCATTCTTCTACAGAGAGGAAAGAAGCCTGTGTTATTAGTTGGAGTTCATGGAGAGGAGAGGAACAGTTGTGTTGAGTCATCAGCATACTGGATGACTGAAGCATGTAGTGAGGAGGAGTGAAAGCTGTTAAAAGGATGGAGCCTTGGGGAACATCTAGCGAAACTGGTAGTAGAGCAGAGAGTTTATGCTTCCACTGCACTGCCTGCTGCCTGTTTGTTAAATAGCTTTGAAACCAGGTAATGGTAGATCTGCTGAGGTTTAGTTCAGAGAGGGATGATATGAGTTTATTATGGTTAACCATATCAAATGCCTTAGACAGGTCAAGAAAGACAGCAGACACAAAGATGCCATTATTTCTGTGTTTGTTGACTGTATGAGTGAATGATATAAGGGCTGCTGTGGTGCTATGGTATGGTCTGAAGCCATGCTGAGTGTTGGTAAGAAGTTTTTAGGTGGTAAGGTAATCCATGATTTGTGAGTAGATACACCTTTCCAATATTTTGGACAGAGGTGAGAGTATAGCTATGGGAC
Organism: Protopterus annectens; assembly: GCF_019279795.1. Taxonomy (NCBI): domain Eukaryota; kingdom Metazoa; phylum Chordata; order Ceratodontiformes; family Protopteridae; genus Protopterus; species Protopterus annectens. Next base: position 1,349,449,723 of record NC_056737.1, read on the forward strand.
GATAGTTGGTTAGCTCTTTTGAACTACTTCCTTTATGGAGTGGGATAATGTGAGACACTTTCCAGATGTCTGGGACTTGATTTTATGTTGCGGAGTGGTTGATAAGAATAGAAATAGGTTATGCAACAGCATCAGCAGCTATTTTTAAGAATTCAAGTGGGAGGCTGTCAGCGGCTAAGGAAGTGGGCTTTAGTTTCTTGAGGTGTTTTTTTAATTGTGTCTGTAGGGACAGGATGGAAGGTAAAGCCTTTACTGTTAGTAAGGAGTTCAGGAGCTGGGTTAGAAGATGAAAAGTTTTGGGAGTTAGAGAATCTAAGAATTGAATCTGTGAAGTATATGTTGAACTGGGTGGGGATATCATATGTGGAATCTGTTAAGGTTGGAGAGGGAGTGCCAGATTTACCAGGGTAGAATATATTAATTGCTGACCAAATTTTTTTAGGATTATTTTGATATATGGTTTGCATATCGTGATAATGCCTAATTTTGTCGTTTTTGACACATATTTTTGCTTTATTGCAGAGTTCCAGAAATGCTTGCCTGTCAGTGAGTGATCTAGTTTTATGCCATTTGACGCACACTTTATCTCTGGATTTCAGGAGAGATCTGGTGTCTTTACTCATCCAGGGGGCATAGTTAGATTTTATTCTTATGGTCCGAGGGGGGCTTGGGAGTTGAGGACATCCAAGAAGGTTGAGCTAAAGTAATTAACAGCTTCATCTAAGTTAAGGCACTTAAGAGGGGTCCAATTACAGGCTTTTAGGGTATTAACAAAGGTAGTTAGAATATTTTTTTTTGTTTCTGATAGTTTGGAAAATGATGGGTTCATCCTGGGTTGTGTGATGTCTAATTATGAATGTGGTAAGTGATCACTTAGGCTGTCTGGGAGATGGCCTGAATGGAAGATAAGTGTAGGTTTATTAGTCAGAATCCAGTCAAGTACAGACTGTATTTTGGTTGTTTTATTAACTCTTATGGGAGAATGGATAAGCTGGGGAAATCCATAGAGGTTGGTGGAGTTGCTGGGAGAATTAGAATTACAAGATAATCAGTCAATGTTAAAGTCCCCCTAATATAATGGTTTCATGCTGGAAGGCATTACATGTCCATTCAAGTAAAGTTTCAAGAGTTACTACGTTGAAACCAGGGGAAATACAGCAACTATTATAACTATGCTTTTCTTGAAATTAAGTTTTAGTTTTGCAAGCAAAACTTCAACGCTGGCAAAGTGTGGTGTACAAATATCAAGGGTTTCTACATTTATTTGATTTTTAAACATCAAGGCTACACCACCTCCTTTTTTGGAAGTATGATCATTACTTAAGATGTTGTAGCCTGGAACTAATATTTCATTATTGGAAATCTCAGGTTTAAGCCATGTCTTAGCTAGTAACACTATCTTAGGGGAATACAGGGAAATGTTGGCAGTTAGTTCATGTACTTTGTTGGTAATGCTTATGACATTCATGTTCAATATGAGTATGCCGTTAAGTTTTCCAGGAAGATGAAGTGTGTTATGGGAAGAATTATAACAACAGGCATTTATATAAATTGGGCCAGGATTAGGATGTATATCACCACTAAGTGTCAGTCTAGCTGCAATACTAACTTTGGTTCTGATAAGGTTAGTTATGTACTTGTCGCATTTAGTGGAAATTGTATTGTGAGGGTGGTAGAGCAGGATATGATTAAGGATATGAGAAATGATGTGTGTGTGATGGATAATTGTAGTTTTGATGAGGGATAGAGATGTAGATATTGTAGAGTATGCAGAAGAGGTGGAATCGCAAGGTAGAGAATGGGGTAGGGGAAGTGATAAGAGGTGACACGTCTAACTAGTATTAGGATAGTTTGAAATAAAGACTGTATGTAAATAGTATTGTGAGGCATATTAGTATATATGTTTGAGTATACAAGGTGCTCCAGATTAAAATAAATGTGTGTAATTTAGATGAAGATTGGAAAAGTGTAAATAGTAGAAAGGACTAATATGGGTGAGTTGCTATATGTGGGTAAGGTGATGTAAGTAGGTAGGGTGAAAGAGTAATGAGGGTGGTGTGATTGGATGAAATAGAGTTGGAGGAGTGGCCTATGAAGAACAAATCTGAGGAGATGGGGTGGGTGGGAATGGGGGTAGGGGAGCGAAGCAAGCCCAAGCTCAGTGATGGCGAACAGAGCGGTATGAGCCAAAGAAACCACCATAGCAGCAAAACTAAGACAAAAAACAATCAGGGAAGGTCAGTAGATTGGTTATAGTAAAAACCTGAGTACTGCTACTAAGATTACTACATTTGAGGGCTAAACATGGGGGACTGCCCCTCAGTTTAATGTAAAGAATGGCAGGATAATAATGCTGTTTGTGCAAGGAGAGGGAACAGTACAAAGAAAGCGGTGTCGGGGAAGTGCAGAACCGAACCAGGAGTGAGTTCTCGTCTTACACAGAAGTACGCAAGTAATAACTACATATATTTATATCTGAACTGAGATAGATGGGGCATACATTAGGTCTTTCCACTCCGTTGGTCAGCAGGGAAGGTCTGGTATAAAAGACCTGTGGTTCATACTTCAAGTTCTGGAGGACAGAGTTAAAAAAAAAAAAAAAAAAAAAAAAAAAGAAGGAACACTTATTGGAAATGGGTAAAATATAGTTTATATTTAAGATTATATTTAGGCAATATTAAGCAGGTAAAGTCCACAAAATTAAAAAGGAGAAATAATGAAATGAAAAAGCTACTGATTACCAAAGCATTAATGAATTTATAAACATGCATTTTACCCAAGATATGTAAGTAGTGTAGCTATGCCATTTTAGAATAAATATAGACAATACAGTATGCATCACAGAGTACAAAACAGAACCAGAACTGCTGGTCCGTCCTTCAAATTCCAGAGGACAGAGCTAGCCTTATTTGTCTAAAAGTAATTTGCAGTACTTTGCATAATGGACATAGAATAAGCTGCTATATTAATTACATAGGGAAACTTAGAGCAACTGTAGATTAGTGAGAAATATTCACAACTAAAAACTCATTTGATGAGCAGGCTCCTGGTCGGGTGCAGAAGGACCAACAATGAGAGAGAAAAGTAAAAATAAAAACAAATAAAAAAAACATAAAACTGTAGTAAATTATATTGCTAAACAACATAATTTAAAATGTCTTGAAAGAAAAATCTATTTCCAGAATGTTTTACCACATTGAAAATGGTGGTATGCGTTCATAATGGATTCTTTTAATTATATTAAACCATGAGCTACTCACGCCACCACTGTTTTGTAAATAATTGCAGACTTAGTAAAATACATGAAATATAGCACTTTGTATGGAAAGTGATGCTGGGTACACTATCAGTCAAAGGTTTAAAACATAAAATTGAAGAATAGAGACTGTCATTTATGCCACTGTGAGGAAACTATTGAACATGTATGCTAACTTGTGAAAACAGAGGGAAGAATATGACATAATTATTGTCAGTGCTATCTGGATGCTTTGGCTCACCAGATCTAATCAGTTATTGAAAAACCTCATGAACCAAAGTATGGTGAATAAACTGGAAACCAAAAACACACCACTGCAAAGACTGACAAGACCACAGCAGAAACACTGGTCAAATAACCATGACACAGTAGTGTCAAAATCGTTTAATATGCTTTCATCAACAGACTTCTTCAGAATAACATACGACACTACCATCCTTACTTTTATATCACAAACTATTAAGTTCACACCTTAATTTAAAACCAATTATACAAAACTGTTTAATTACCATAACCTATTAAGTAATTACAAAACCTTAAAAGCTTAGCTTTTTACACTTACAATCAGGTAAATAAAACAATAAATTATAGTTAATCCAAAGAACTTTTCCCAATCCTTTTACAGTTATAAAACATATGAAACTTTTAACCTCATTTCTTAAAAAAAATTTTATATTCGCATTTTCATTTAACCCTGGGGCTTGGAATATAGAGAATAAAGAAACTGACAGTAAAATATATAGAAAATATAAATTTTCTAATAATTATTTACATTTTAAAACTGGGCATCCTTATTTCATCAAGAAGTTAAGTCTTTCGGCTTTTCCCAGTTTGGGGTCGCCACAGTGGAAAGCCAGTCCGCTAATGATTGGTAGTTGATTTTTACGTGCCGAGTTACCAGCCCTGACGCACAACCTTCAACGAAGGTACGCCCATTCACGCATGTCTCCACGCAGAAGACGCTCTAGCTGAGAAACAAACCAGACAGCGTCTTACTGTGAGGCGAAAATGCTACCGCAACACCACCACCGCAGGTCTTATTTCATCAAGAAGAATAATCCAAAAGGGCAAATATGACCACTAGGGACAGAATTTTTTTACAAGAAGTAAGAACAGTAATCGAGATGTTTAAAGTTAAGAATTTATAAAGAAGAAGAATTATATGATACAGCATTTGAGGTTTATGAAAAAAGAACAACCTTATATGCACCTATTCTGAAAAGTAGTGACACGTTGGATAATATGACTACTATAAGGAATGACAACTATGAAAGTTAGGACAACAAAATCTCTACTTTAAAATAGACGTCAGTAGATTCAAAGATTATTGAAAAAAATCAGTGAAAATAATTGGAAGTTGTTGCAAGGTAGCCAAGAATTGTGAAACATTGTCAGACCACGTCCTGGTTTTGTATATTACAAAACCAAATGTTTTAAAAATATGTTAGAAACCTCCGAGATTGCTAAAAAATCCCCATTAGGTCAAAAAGAGATTGGTATGTTTAGTTGTGGGTCTTGTAGGTTTATTAATGTTATCAAACATTTATTTAGAAAATATGGATTATAACATCTATTTAAAGGAAAGGTATAAATGTAAAACCACAAGTTTGGTATATCTTGCTATATGTTCAGGCTGCCCTAGTTTTTATATTGGCATGACCACATGTAGTCTGGAAAAACGTGTAAAGGAGCATTTGTATTGCATTAAAGTTAAAGACTTAAAAAATGCTTTGTACAAACACTCTAGAAGTTGCTTGAATTATAAGAAGTTTTTATTTACAGTATTAGAATGCTGTCCTACTGAGCTAAGGGGTGGTAGTGTAATAAAACAAATTAGAAACCTTAGAGGTGAAGTGGCAAGTAAAACTGAATGCATACAAAGCCCCAGGTTTAAATGAAAATGTGAATATAAAATGTTTTTTGCTCTCTTCTACTCATCATCCCACTTAGGTACACCCCCATACCAAAACCTATTCCCAAATTTGGCAAGGCAGAACTAATTCCAGCCCTACTTCATATAAAAAAACAAACTGATATGCATAGTCTCCCTTTATATCCCTCCTGGAGACAATATCTCAACCCTTGAAGATATCCTCTCCTGGTTCTCTAACAACATCACTAATGAAACTATAATCCTGTGTGATGTTAATATTAACTGGTCAAATATTCAATCTCCTACAAATTGACAACATAAACTTGTACAACTTCATTCAGCTTATTAACTCAACAACTATGCCTTCTAAGAACTTCCTTACAGGAAGCACCCTGGACTGGAATCTAGTTTCTCATCCACATTACATCTTTGATAGTGGCACTCTACCCAACCATTAGGTGACCACTTCCTCACATTTGCCCACCATCTTCCCTCCTCCATACAACTAACTCATACCTACACCTTCACTCGCTGTCTACAAAATTTTAATCCTAGCACATTCTCAAATACACTAAAAAAATGAATTGGAACCCACTAAAAACCCTTTCCTTAGAAAATGCTGTTACGTACTTTAACTCAACTTTCCTCAACTCGCTTGACTCCTTTGCTCCTCTGAAAACAAAACACATAAGAAGCAATCCTGTACCTTGGCTAACAAAAATACCTTACTAGCAATGCGATTCAGGGATAAAGCCTGGAAACGCTACTCCAAAAATAAAACTATCACCACCTTTAATGAATTTAAAACACTTCATAACAAAGTAAAAAAAAAAACTTACTATCTCAGATGGCAAAGCCTACTTCTCTACACTCCAAACCAACCATAACACCAATCCCCAAAAATTCTGGCATGGAATCTCCTCCCTTCTCAACCCTGGCAAAAAAGAAAACCCCTGCCCTGATCCAGATGCCTCTGACTTGGACTTAGCCACCCAATTTAACACTTTTTTTATCGATTCCATAAGTAAACTTACATCATCCTTCACTTCCCATTCGGCTTCCTAACCCTTATTTCTCACCTATCCCTCCCTCCCCTAGGATCTCCTGCTCCCAAACTCCTCCTTTCCCCTTCAACCCAATCCCTACAGCCACCATAAAAAATCTCTACTAACATTGAAACCCGGCTCCAATGCCCCTGACGATATACCCTCATATTTCTTAAAAGTTGCTGAAAAAGGCACAGCTCTTCCCATCTGCATTCTTATAAATCGATCTACTGCTGAATATCAAGTTCCCAGCTCTGGAAAAAGGCCTTTATTATTCCACTCCATAAAGGTGGTGGTAACAATAACATCACAAACTTTTGATCCATTGCTATCTTATCCTCCATTTCTAAACTTCTCATAAAATACATCCATCTACAACTTCTACGTTACCTCATAAACAACCAACTTCTAAACCCTACTCAACGTAGTTTCAGACCCGGCCACAGCACTACCATAGCTCACCTTCCTAGAAACAGTTAATAAGGCATGTGACACTGGCCTTATCGTGTCCACTCTCCTACTTGACATCTCTAAGGCATTTGACACTCTCTCTCATAACCTTCTTTTCTCTAAACTCTCCAAACTAAATTTATCCCACTCCTCTATTAACTGGATTATAGTTGCTTCTCAAACAAGCAGTCAGATGGAAAAAAGCCACCTCCCCTTTTCTCAATACTCCCACAGGTGCCAACCAGGGTTAAATTTTAGGCCCCCTTCTATTCAATATACTCAAACGATTTCTACCAAGCCATCCCAAATGTCAACCTTGTCCAATATGCTGATGATTCAACAATAATCTGCTTTGCCTCTTCTACACCCCCTCCCCAGTTAAATTAACCCAAGATGCCTTCTCCTCCACTGAGCAATAAATGATGGACAACCATCTAGCACTCAATGCTACTAAAACTAAACTCATGATATTTACTGCTTCCAAAACCACAACCCTAGATAAAACTTAATTCTCAGTCACCAGTCAAAACAATACTCCTCTCGAAATAATCTCTAATGCTAAACTATTAGGAGTCCTGATCGATGACCAGCTAAAGTTTGATAATCATCTACAAGTAAATATAAAAAAACACACAAAACAACAGGCATGCTTTACCGCCACAACCGTTACATCTCTCCCTCCACTAGTTTCACACTCGCCAACACTTACCTTATCCCATCCCTCCTATACGGTGCCTCTATCCTTACTAACCTGCAATGCTCCCTCAAGACTAAACTCTCCTCTTGCTATAATAAAATAACAAAATTTGCAACTGGCCATAGATCCACTTTCCATCACTGCACTGCCCTACACCAACTGAATTAGCTTGAGCTGTCCAATTACCTCATCTATATTCAACTTGTCCAAGCACACAAACTTATTTTCACCCCCTCTCTGTCCCTCTCTTGCCACCACCTTTAAAATGCAACAACCAAATAGACTTTTGAGATCTAATTCCCAAAATCTAATTGAATTGCATAAACCTGCCCGTCCACCAGGCAAACATCTAATGTCCTTCTCTCTAGCACGCCACTGGAATTCCCTCCCACCTCTCATGCACACCTCCAGCAGCCTCTTTTCATTCAAAACCTTACTTCACACACACCTAACTTCACTATACGAATGCTCTTGCTCCACCCCACATAATCTCCCTAAACTATAGGTACTCTCTATAAGCTATAAGTCACAATAGCCTCCCAGTGTTTTGTACCCCTAATAAACACTAGGAATTAGCATAACACATGGAATGGTACAATTCAGTAGCCTAGAAATTAACTGCATGAATTAGCATAACTGTTAAAACATTTAGACTGTTTCTGTTATTGCATTGTGCTAATATGTTAAACTGTTAAAAACTTGACTATTTGTAATATTGCATAGTACTAATATGCACACTCTACTAATATGTGTTTTTCTATTTGTTTAATTTTGCTTCATTTGTGCACATTACATTTCCCTAATAACTTACTCTTATGTTAAATCTGTAATTTGTAATTTTCTGGAGCTTTTCTCCCCAAGACTCCATTGAAAATGGGCAACTCGTGGCCCAATGGACTATCCTGGCAAACAAACTATAAATAAATAAGAGGTCAAAAGTTTCATAAGTGTTTGACTGTGAATGGTTTGGGTAAAGTTCTTTGGATTAACTATATTTTACTGTGTTTATTTTCCTGATTCTAAGTGTAAAAAGCTAAGCTTTTAAGGTTTTGTGATTACTTAATAGGTTATGGTAATTAAACAATTTTGTATAATTGGTAAGATGTGAACTTAATAGTTTGTGATATAAAAGTAAGGATGATAGTGTTGTATGCTATTCTGAAGAAGTCTGTTGACGAAAGCGTATTAAATGATTTTGATGCTTCTGTGTCTTGGTTATTTGACCAGTGTTTCTCCTGTGGTCTTGTCGGTCTTTGCGGTAGTATTTTTGCAATCAGTTTTATATATATATATATATATATATATATATATATATATGGGATCCAGACACATGCATGACTAGCATACATCCGAATCACAAAACATCGAAAACATACACACGAAAGCGCTTAACATCGACAAGCGCTTCAATGTATATGTGCCTGTTTCATAGATCAGACTACAGTGCGGGTAAGGGAAAATTCCCTTTTCCCCACTGTAGTGCGATCTCAGAGTGAGAATAATAAAGTAAGGGGAGTGTGGGGGGGTGCAGGGGGGTGAAGCCCCTCTGCAGAAATGTAGATTTTTTTTTAACTACACATACACGGAAGGAAGCGTTTTTCAATGTTAAGCACTTTCGTGTATGTGTGTTTGATGTTTTGTGATTTGGACATATGCTAGTCGAGCATGTGTCCTTGACCCATTTTATATATATATATATATATATATATATATATATATATATATATATATATATACAAACACTATGACTGCTCTTTAATATTGAGTAAATTAAAAAAATGTGTGAAAAAAGTGGGAGAATACATGTCTATATCACGTTGACGAACTCTTAAAAGTTCGAACGTCATATGGTCGACACTATATGATCGAACTTTTAAATGTTTGAAAGTTTCAATGGAGATCTCCGTACAGTGCGGAATAGGAAGATTTCCCTTTTCTGCACTGTAATGCGATCTTAGAGTTGTTATATTTAAAGAGGGGGGTGTGGGGGTGCAGGAGGGCTTGCCCCCCTACTTAAACCGTTCAGGTAGGTCTTTTCTTTGGTTTAATTATTTTTTTTATTACATTTTCAAACTTTTAAAAGTTCAATCATATGGTGTTGACCATATGACGTTCAAACTTTTACAAGTTCAATTATGTAATATAGATGTAGAGAATACAGATTAAAGTAGTTTATTTACCTGAAGTTCTTTTTTGAGATGATTGTACTTTTGTGATGTTTCCATAACTGTTCTTTTCTTGTGTAAGTATAAAAAATATCTCTATTCTTTTAGATAGGTACAGTGGGAACTTTTACATCTGCCTGAGTTACCACCAAATCAAGCAAATGAGACCTTGGTTTAATGTTTCATCTGAAGGATGAGCCACTCAGGGAGTGCAACACTCCCCATATGCTACACTGCAGTGTCAGCAATCAATCCACCTGGTGTAGAAATAGAACCCACAGCTTTCTGCACCAAATGCGAGTGCACTACCTGTTGCACCACTGACATTGTTGAATAAAAGGTAATAAAAGATAAAGGTGAAACTGGGATGAGAAGTCACAATAGTTTATTACAGACAGCTGTTACTATGTAATGGTTATGATGCATCTGATGAGGAATCTGGACCATCTCTATGCTGTTCCTCTAAAACATCTAAAGGGCAATGCTGACATCTAACAGCTGAAGTTACAGCTTCTTAACTTGCTCATTTGACTACCCTGTAAAAAAATATCAAATGAATATGTGATACCATCCCTTTTTTTCTGTTAGCCTTTAAGTTCACTCAAAAAATGCTATCAAATTCAGTTCCCACATCCTCCTGAAACTACAAAATGCAAAGCCTCACTTTCAGAGTGGTCATGCTGAGACCCATCTGCACAATATACGTAAGAGAAACAATGAAAGATTAAGTGATATTACTAAGCTCGCATCAGTGTATTTGACTTGCGAAGGTCTGACTCTTTCTTGTTGACGTCTAGACTGCACATGCTTCCTGCCCTATTCTTCATATTGCTGATCACACAATAAAGTTAGAAAAAAGCTTCTAGTAATAATTTGCTAGGATACAAATTCTGAGAAAACAAAGCTGTAGAAGTACTGTATAAAAAGTTTTCTTGTACAGGAAGATGTAAACAGATGAAGTCAACTGCAAGGCTTAAAAATAGACCCAATTCATTGCTTATATTTGCATATATAAAAATCAAAGCTTATTTTATAAATAAGGGTTCACATGACTCACTTATCTGGGTGGCATTTTACAGTAAGCAAAGGACCTGCAGCACAGGAAAACACTTTAATTTATACTTTTGTCCTGCTACAGTGAGTCCAGAAATGTGATGGTAAAGTGTATAAATCTCACTTATGTTTGAACCAGTGTAACTCTTATGCAGATATATGCTAGTTCAATATAATTAACATGATAGTGAATTATATCAACTCTAATCTTTTTAACTTAAAAATGTATTTTAGATATTTTTTATGCTTAAGAGCAGGATCTTTTGTAGACATAGTCCAGTCATCCACTCCTACACTACTGTTTTCAAATGTAACCTAAGAGTCATCACTTTCATCCAGTACTTTATACCATCATGTATTGCTGTCAGTTTACTAGACTGATGGTAAGCATATTTCAGCATCACACTGTACTTTTTAAATGATGATTCTTCTGTTCTCCTGGTCTTTCTTTTTGTCTAGTCTTGTTCTAGAAAATGTATTTTTACATGTATTCTGCAATATCCCTTTCTTTCCAGTCACTACTTGAGGGAAGAGATAAAGTACTGTACCTCTGCGATCCTAGCTGGTAGTCTATCACTTCCTTCTGTAACTCCATACTGTTGAGTATCACTCGCCATATGTACATGTCATACCTCTCAACCTCTTAGACCAAGAAATCTGAACAAAGCCACAAATAATAGGGGCACAAAGGCCCAAAACTAGGGACACTTAAATATTGCTCTTACAAACTTTGAAAATTGATAGAACAACAGGTTTTGTATTAGCATCAATTTTCTGAAGGATGTGAAGCCTAAAAATCAAATGTCTGCAATTATTTTCAGACTTCAGTCCTCAATAATTTGTCAGTGATTTGCCAGAAAACTACAATTTTATGAGAAAAGGACCAATAATATGAGTAAAAAACCTGGGAATTCTGTGAAAATCTGGACCATTGAGAACTATAGTACATGCAAAAAGGCATTATATTCTACATAAATACAACTATTTTCCATCAGTGATATCAAAAACCCCATACAAGTTTCTATACTTCTCCTCTAAATGGCAGCTTTAACAAGAATGACCATTCTGCATTATCAGGGGGAACCAACAGGGATCTGGACATTTGCCCTTCTACCTACTAAGTGCCATTTTACACTTCAAACATGTCAATGGATAAACATTAGACAGTGTATACAGCAGTGATGCTTTAGTCATACAAACTTCTAGGTCAAAAAAAAAAATATTACCCAGGCTGCAGTATATAATTGACAAAGCTAAACAATCAAATCTATAGTTATTTGAACACACAGCTGGGATGCTCATTATCTGTCTAGTAGTATATGTAAATCATGTGTCTTCTATATACAAAACTAGAATGCAACCTTCATAGTTCTCGCTACCAATACATTATGTTTAATAACTAATTTTACTCCTTTACTATTATGAGAGTCAAAATAAATCGTAACCTGCACAATAAGTGTACATCAGCATGAAAGCCAGTTACAACCTACTGTAATGCTATTAAAGTGTTTCTGGAGGGGTGAGATTACATCCCCAATGTGGGGTACAGTTCCACACCCCTGTCACTTATGTGTAGTAAGTCTGAAATCCCTGTAATCGGAGATGCAGCAACCTCAGACATAGTATACATGCTCCTTTATTCATTTTAGTCTCACATTTCCATCAATCACAGCTGCGGTTCATATACTTTCAAAAGGAACTCAGCATGGCTTTACAGTGTATGCTACCTCTAATCTCTTTTTAACTACAAAACGTAGATCAATGTTTCTGCATATTTAGCAACACTTTTGTAGATATGGGCACAGATTACAGTTGTAAGTAAAGTTAAAGGCAGCAATAGGATATGAGATTCCTGTAAAATTTGTCCAGAGGGAGAGGAAACTAATGCTCTGGGTAATACTACTAATAATGAAAGACTGTGTGTAACCAAAGGAATAATGCAACACATTAAGCCTTTCCTTGGTGCAGTAGTCCTGATCAGTGCTTATATCCTTTTAACTGTGATTTATTTTTGAAAGAGAAGAGGTTACTGAATGTTATGCCAACATCAGAAGGAGGTTTGGGAAGTGATTCATTATCCTATTAAATATCCAACCACATCTCCTTTCATCTATAATGTAGAACAGAAAATATATAGTTTTTTCGCATACAGACTAACAGACAGTATCACACTTACAGTATGGATACCATCACAGAGAGGTAAGTGTGGTATAGAAAAATATGTGCCATGGGCTAACAGAGGAAAAACACATACAGTACACTATTACAAGTTTGCACCAATAATGAGAACTAATAGACTTGACTTTTGACAGCTCTCTAGACTGGTGAGAAGTGAGCAGAGAGGCACTGATACATAAAATGATAATTCCAAGTGTTACAATTTTTGTGAATGCTGTATCCTGGGATGTACAGCTTTTCTGTACACAAGAATGGGGTCAGCATATCAAGCTGTACTGATTTTTCCCACTTAATAGTATTGTTAAGCTTCCTTGGGTGACTAGGGCTGGCATCCTAACACCTACCCTTTCAGAAAATGTTTTGATCACCCTTATGAAAATACACTGGCTGTTGAGAAAGGTCACCTGGTAAAACAAAAATGGCGACACTGAACTATAAGATAAACTCTATTACACCCCTCACCCCCGGTAATACATCACTGATATTGACCTAATCTAGGATCAGGCAAGATGTAGCTAAGAGGGCACTTCAACATATGTTCATCTTAACATTTACTAGAACTTGGTATCATCAATAAATAAAATCCATACAAAAACATTCAGACATTGTCAGCAGCAGTCAGAATTCTCCTCAAGTGCTTCTGTCTAAAGTGGTCCAGATTTATATACACCTTTTACTTTAGAAGAATCTAGTGCTGAATTCTGAAAGAGTGAAATGTAAATACAGGTTTCCTAAATAAAAGGAAGATTAAACTACTGACTAATGAAGTAAAAACAAAGTAAGGTGTAAATGCTATCCATATGATACAAAACCAGCCCCTATCCCATAGGTTCGCTCACAGAGTTCAGGCCTCATGGCCATCAAGGAACACTGATTCCTCAAGCAATGGTTGAAAGGCTTTGTCACTGGCCCAAGTGTGTAAGTTGAATTTAAAATTTTCAGGATTTTTGGACTTTATCTATAGTTTAATGATTTTGACTATAACGTATGACTTCCTAGTACTAGACATTTCTACGTTGGACTCAGATTTCATATTTCAGTTACTCATGTTGTTAATTAGCAAATGTAACTAAAATACTTTGACGCAAAAAAAAAAAAGGCAATGTGTTTACAACTTATTTGTTGCTAAATATCAGTAACTTCACAAAGTTTCTGATTCATTAGTTTTGTACTTTAAAATTGCTGTTACTTTTTATTTTGTACAACTTCTTACAACTAATGTTTCTCTGCTGACTGACTTGTCTAACTGTACTTAATCTTATTTATAACTTCAGTTTGTGCCTGAAAATGTGTCATTATGAAATCAGTCCACCTACTGGGTTAAAGAACATTGAATAAATAAATAAATTCATACAGTTAGGCCAAATCTTTTGGTTAAGCTAAGATGCAGGTATTAGCAGGAACATTATCACAGCTTTAACACAAACAGCAGACACTGAGTTCATCTCTCAATGTTTCTGAACCACAACCCACAGCAGTGCTTACACTTATGTTCTTGAATTTAAATAAATGTAGATGTGGTAGCAGATTTAGATATGTTGTATAAAATGTATGCTAAATTAATGTAATAGCAAGTAATAAAAGAAATAGATGATATAATATACTACGGGAAGAGGTTCTACTCCAACCTTCTGCCATCGACAGCATCCCACAGCCCCTCCTTGACCTGTCAATAAAATATTGCCAGCATCTATCTGGCCTATCATCATGTAGTGGGGCCCTGCAAGCTGAAACATTCCTTGTCAGCATTCTCCATTTACAATGTTACTCAAACACGGGTAGACTGAACTGCTGACAAATATCTTTATCAAACAAGATATTAAAACCCCTACCACACCTTGTAACCATATGTCCATTTCATGAATTAATGCTAACTCAAAAAGTCTGACCTAACTGCTGACCAACATCCTTATTTTAGTATGCTTTAGTTAAACTGGGTTTATGGAGAACTGAGCCTCACAGGACTACATTTACACTGTGCTCCTTGTGGACATAGTTGAGCAGAAACTAAATCCAGGGCTAGGACTGATTATTTTAGTAGATTACAAAAAATAATATTTGATAACGCTGACTGGGGTTCTTTTTATTGAAATCACCCAAACGTACAATACTGGAAATAACTGTATTAACTGGAATCAGATATTCTGCTGCCATAACCTAGATATTCATCAGCTCCCAATGCCAGGCTTCACTATCTGTTAGGAGATATTAAACTCTATTTAGCTACTTTGTTCTTTGTCCTAGTATCCTGTTAACTGAGACTTTGGCTTGTCAGTTCAGGTGGCGCTCCCATTACCATAGTGTGGACTGGTTTGGTGGCTCTTCAGATTCTAGATGCAGATGGTTGCTTGGTCACAGTCAAAAACATCAGTCAGCACTTCTGCTTCGTCCTTCGTTAAAATCTATGAGCATGTCTAAAGATCTTTCACACAACAAAGCCAACAGTAAATGTACCGTAACATAACCCCACTTTGGAATGTGATGACTGATTATTCTAGCTATTCGTCTGTGCTTCTAGGTTTTTATGAGGGTTTTCCCCCTTGAATGAGCTCAGCAGGAAGTAAAACAACTTAACTGAAAAGTTTTAGAAGGGCTTGAACTCAGGCTCATTCAATTGTCACTGTATTGAACTAGTGAGAATGCAGATCTGAAATACCCTATGAAGCATTGGCTACCTCTCATTCAGGTTGTGTGAACAGTATATTACAACTCTTACTTGTCAAAATAAAAGATCCCAGATCAGTTAAAATCAACTTTTCTAGGCCATGATTCAGCAGGACCCAGAATACCAACTCTTCATATGTAGCATATTGCTTCTCCGTCTCTCCATCATCAAGCCTTTTCCCATGATAAAACTTGTGAAGACATGGAAGATTAGCTACAATATGCCAGTGACTTTTTCTTTTCTGTGGGTAGAAGCAACCTCTTCCATCATGGAGTAAGTTGCTGGTTGTTAACTGGTTAAACATGGTCATGTTCCCAGCCAGCTGTAAACCAGACTAGGAAAATATTTCCTTCATAATACAGTCGTTTTTGTAGAATTTGAAGTGAAGCCATTCATTAAACATCATAGTAGAATAAATAGATGATTGTAGGGGCCAATTTATCCTCAATTAATAAAAGATGCTTCTACTCTTTTGACATATTAAAGGAAATATTATGTGTTTCTCAAGCAGATTTGTGAATGTTTTTTCACAGTATACCATATGGTATACTCATGAACCAACTTCTTTACTCATACAGCTATATCAATAGTCACTCTCAGCCATCCCACCGTCAACATGGATTCAAGCATGAAACATAGGGTAATCCATTGATCATACTAAAATCTAACCAGTACTATAATTTGCTTTTAACCACAGGAAGAAGAAAGCCCAGTAGGGCACCATGTACGTTGAATGAAACAATCTATAAATCCAGCTATTTTCCCTCAGAATAAAACAAAAGAAAGTCTGCTAATGTGCACAGTAACATCTAATGTTTATTTTTCACAATACGAAAATAACCACAGTTGGCATCTTACTCCCTTCTGGCTTAACAGCAAGAGTTGGGTGGCAGCTTTGGTGGGGATACTGGTCAAAGAATGCTCTTGCTACATGTTTTGGGAGTGTTCATCACCTACCAGCATATGGCACTTGTTCTTGAGTTTGGTTAGTAAAATATCAGCTTCCAAAAAATTCTGAAACTATGTAGAGCGCCAAAAAGAATGAAGTTCAAATTCTAATGACACCATAATGCAACACAGTAATAAAATTACTTATTTGTTGAGTTACTTCAGTAAACAACAGAGAGATTTCTACTGGATAACAAAATAAGCAATGCTTACGATTTAAATCACTATATCCAATCATGCAACACAATATAGCCAAATCAATACAGTGCACAACAATGCACAGGATCAATTTATTTTCATGTCAAAGCACTCTCCCTTAAGTATTATAAGTCAATTGTTCATTTTTCATAGCATCCAGTCAGTGTACTGGCATGCATATTGAAAGGGAAGAGTTCTTAACATTTCATTTATAACTTAATTCCACCCAAACATTGTTACACTTACTACATTAATCATCTGGATCCCCACTTCTGAAAACATGAGTACAGCTTCTGGGTCCTTTTCCTACCAACACCCCCCCCCATTTACCATCACAATGATACCTTGAACGTTAAACTGACTCGTTTTTTCCACACTGCCTTCTGTCACTCTTCTTCCAGTTAAGGAAATGTAAGGCTTCCACAAGCAGATGCCCTCTCTCTCAGTTTTGTAGGCATCTTTGCATAATTTTTTTTAGCTCACCTTACTACTACATTCCAGCTCAGGACTTCCTTCATTTAATATCCATCCATCCATCCACAAGTCCTTTTTCCCAATTTTGCACATTGGCTTGGGGTGCCATTTCAACAATGACAACCATTTACAGCCAAGGATTACACCTCCAGGTGGCTATACCTGCCACTGCAGTTTTTCTACACCGCACACTTGCATGCACACACACACACACCTATAGGTCATTTAATACATTTTTGTTTAAATCACTCCAGTCTCCATACATTGTTTCACTATGAATCTACCTAAGTGCTGTCACTTATTTTCCCTCCATTTGCGGTACATACTACTTCACAGCATGATTGGAACAGTACACTCTGTAAAACCACACTGATGTCTGTGTTTCGGTTTCTCTACAGGATTATCAGAGCCAGGCAATCCAAACAGAATGAATGGAATTTTAAATCCATAGCAGAATTAGAGGAGTTAGAAGCCCAAACAAAATTAAGAGAGTCGTGGGTCTTAACAATATCAACAAAATTTGACAGTCGTATGGAAACTAAAGGAGGTCATGGAATTCAACAGGCTTAATGGTGCCACTAAAGACTGTCATGCCCATTTTTTTGAAAGCTCTAAGTTATGTCCCATACTGTAAACAAAACAAGGATACTAAAATGGTGAACAAAGAAGTAGGACATCAGGAAATTTCAAGATGGCTGCACACTGATCAACAGCATAACGTCAGCTCTCCCAGTGTGAAAAACTGAGAAAAGGGAGTGCCATTAAAAATGTTTAGTTTATTTTTGGCAAAATTCAGTTACTGGCTATTAAATACACTGCCTAGATGTCAGCAAAGAAGAAATGTGGAAAACATTAAAGAAACTCAACCAGAAAAGATGAAGAGAAAACACTGTCTGGGAAGGATTCTACAGCTGTTCAACAAAAAGCAGTTCAAGCTTCATCTCTGGTTCAAGAGATGGTTTCCAGTAATTCAGAGGAAAAAAAAATCACATTTTCTCAGAGGCAATTAAAATAAATGAAACATTGAAGGAATAAATCCATTTAAACAACAAAAGGATGGAAACAATGAAAGACGCTTTAGCTAGTCATTCAGGTGAACTGATAAAAATGCAAAAATTAGAGGCTGACATGAAGAAAAAGCTGACTGAATAAGAGGTTTCTCATGAAGCACTGTTAAAAAATGTAGAGTTAGAAGACATAGCACGCAGAGAAAACCTGACATTTTCAACTGTACCACAGCAATTGGAAGAAACAGACTGCATTAATTTTATGAATGCGCAAATAAGCAACTGGACTGGTGTTCCACTGCAAAAGTTGTTAATTGAAAGGGCAAATCAAGTGTATGCTCCAAACCAGGCCATGAGAAAGCAACCAAGGCCTGTATTATTAAAGACGCAATCATACCAACAGAAAGAGTTGTTCCTGAAACAAATCTAGTAGAAGGCTAGAGTATTAAAAATCTGAGACAGCAGTGTGTGTACAGAAAATGATTACACACTATACATAAGGCAAAAAAGAAGTAAATTTATCCCAGGAATCGGGCAATGATGAGAAGCAGGTGTGAGATTCAAGTTGCCATATCTAGCTGTCTCCAAAGTGTTTTTTCCCGGAATATCAAAGTCATTTTTTGTTACAGAAAAGGCTAAGGAGGAAATGAAAAATATCTACCCAACAAAAAATGAGTCAGCAAGCAGAAGGAACTCTACTTCTCATTCTTCTGACAATAAACTTCATAGAGAGACTTTGCAGGGAAACCTTTTTCAATGGAAAATGCTGATAGACAGAAAAAAGCACAGGAGTTGACTAAAATAATCAGCAGTACCTGGGACTTAAGTCAGAGTCTGGTGTTTGGAGATGGAGATGAACAGGAAGAAGACAGCAATGCTAAAATTAGTGAATAAATGGAATACTTTAAAGCATCTTATCACACTTGTAAAATACAGTTTTGCAAGAAAAAGCGTCAGAAAAACACGACTTTTGTAGACACTGTTAAACGTGTGGGTAGACTGTAAAGCATCTACCCCACTTTCTATCATTAACGATTAGGACGACACTAACAGGGGGACACAATATAGTGTTATTAGTATTTGTATAAAACATTTCATGATATAAACTGCACATTACAGACATTAGAACAGTTTTGTGTAGTGTGTAATCAGAGATATGTTGGGGGGGGGGTCTTTTCAGTGACTGTTGTATGTATTAAAGTAAACAAGTACTGTTTTAGCTGTAAGAAATTAGAAGTTATGTACTCACCATAACGTTCCATCTGAGTAGGTGTATTCATTTGTCTGCAACCTGTGGGTTATGGATCCGATATCGGATCCGAACCGGCATGGTTTTCCAGCTATGGATCCAAGCTCTCAGCTCCTCCCCTCACCCATAATGCCCTGCTCTACCCTCATGACCTCAGATCGAGTTTGCCAAAGCAACAATACCCTAAAAGGGTAACAAAGAATATGCAGGAAACTGAAAGGCCAGGGGGATAGGAGGGCGGGATGGTTGCAGACAAATGAATACACCTACTCAGATGGAACGTTATGGTGAGTACATAACTTCTAAATCTGAAGTAGGATATTCATTTGTCTGCAACCTGTGGGACAGAGTCCCCAGCTACCTGAATCTTGGGCGGCCATCATGGAAGGATATTCCGGAGCACCGCGGAGCCAAAGGATGCTCTACCCCTAGATGCAAGATCCAACTTATAGTGGGAAATAAACGTATGAGATGAAGCCCACGTGGCTGCTGCACAAATATCATCTAGAGGAATCCTAGCCTTGAAGGCTGCCGAGGTAGATACTGACCGGGTTGAATGGGCATGAACACCCTCCGGTGCGGGCCTTCCTGAAGCTTGATAAGCCAATAAAATGCACTGTGAAATCCAGCGGGACAGAGAAACTTTAGAGATTGGCTTGCCCAAATTGAATTTTGCAAAGGAA
Source organism: Protopterus annectens (assembly GCF_019279795.1). Lineage (NCBI taxonomy): Eukaryota > Metazoa > Chordata > Ceratodontiformes > Protopteridae > Protopterus > Protopterus annectens. The sequence goes on from NC_056737.1 coordinate 1,349,469,665, forward strand.
ATAAACAGCTGGTCGGATTGCCTATGACCAGCTGTCCTGTTCAGATAAAATCTAAGTTGCCTGTGAACATCTAGTGAATGAAGCTTATATTCACCTTTGTTTTCATATTTAGGGAAGAAAACAGGGAGGTTAATGGATTGATTGATGTTTGCTTCAGAAGCGATTTTAGGAAGAAAGGACGGGTTGGTCCTGAGGGAGACACGGTCCGGATGAAATACCAAGTAAGGAGGTTTAGCTGATAAAGCTTGAAGTTCAGAAACTCTCTTGGCTGATGTAATGGCTACCAAAAGGCTGTCTTGTAGGACAAGAATTTGAGATCCACCGTAGCCGCTGGCTCGAAAGGAGGAGCGGTCAAGGCCTGTAGGACCAAAGAAAGGTCCCAAGGAGGAACTGCTTGTTTTATAGGAGGCCTGAGAAGAAAAGTACCTTTAAGAAATATTTTACACAATTTGGCTGACATAAGAGGATTAGAGTCATGGCCAATGTGATAGTGAGAAATTGCCGCCAGTTGAACTTTGACTGTGGAACTGCTGGCACCATCGTTAAAGAGAGTGGTTAGAAAGTCAAGCACTAAAGGGAGAGGAACCGTGAAGGGATTCAGGCCTTGCCGCTCCGCCCACAAAGAGAAACGTTTCCATTTGCTTCGGTAAACCTTTCTAGTGGATGGTTTATGAGCCGCCACCAAAATAGCCTTTACAGGTGAAGAAATACCGGGAGTCCTTATCAAGAGTGGAACTGGAGCAGCCAAGCGGTCAGCTTCAGGTTGTCCAGGTTAGGAGGAATGCAGGATGGATGGGATATCAGATCCGGGATGGGATCTAGAATCCAAGGAGGATTCACCGAGTGAGACCTTAGGAAGGGGAACCAGATCTGTCGAGGCCAGAATGGAGCAATGAGAATCATTCTGCAACCCACCCGAGAGGCTTTCTGAAGAACTTGCAGCATCAGAGGCAAGGGTGGATAGGCATACAGAAGACCGGGTGGCCAAGCATGCACCAGAGCGTCTCTTGGGGTACCTCCGGAGGAGGTATTAGAGCGAAAAACTATCGCACTTGGTGTTTGAGGGAGAAGCAAAAGATCGCATGAAGGGGTTCCCCACCGTGCGAATATGCGTTCCGCTACTTGACAATTGAGAGACCACTCGTAAGGGGTCAGAATGGTGCGACTGAGCTTGTCCGCTAGGATGTTGGACCGACCCGGAATGTGCGTTGCTATTAGAAAGCGATTGGTGGAGATTGCCCATTCCCAAACTCTCATGGCCTCTCGACAAAGAGGGTAAGACCTTGTTCCCCCTTGCTTGTTGATGTACCAGACAACCGACATGTTGTCCGATTGAATCGCAATTGTTCCCAAGGGAAGAAAGTCCTGAAGTGCTAGCAACGCTAAGAGCACTGCTCTCATCTCTAGAACATTGATATGCAGTAAGGTCTCTGAGTCGTTCCACGTGCCTTGGACGGTCCGGCCCGCAGTGCCCCCACCCGAGGCGGGAGGCGTCCGTGGTCACTGTGGCGAGAGGGGGAGAAGCACAAAATGGGCGGCCTTTGTGGAGATCCGGGGAGTGGAGCCACCACAAGAGGGACCGCTTGCAAGCCTTGCTGATCGCTATGGGATGATGCATGGGGAGAGCAAGGTATGACCACTGTACTAAGAGCGTCCACTGTAGAATGCGCATATTGAGCCTGGCAAGAGGAAGAAGTGCTATAGCCGATGCCATGGACCCTAGAGCCCTCAGGACCAACTCCGCTGGAACAGAACTTGAATGGAGAATGGCCCGCACCTGGAGCTGCAGATTTAGAACTCTGTCCGCAGTGAGGAAGGCTCGTAAACTCCTTGTGTCTAGCCTGGCCCCTATAAAATCTAAGAGCTGTGTGGGCCAGGTTGGACTTTTGTATTTATTGTGATGCCCAGAAAGGGAGCAAGATGGAGAAAGGAGTCTCGCCAATAGAAGTAGATGCCTTGTTGGGGCGGTAAGAAGCCAGTCGTCCAGGTAGGGAAAGACCTGCACCCCTGAAGCCTCAGGTGGGCCGCTACCACTGCTAATACTTTGGTGAACACCCAGGGAGCTGTGGTGAGACCAAAGGGAAGGACCCGGAACTGGTAGTGACTGGCTCCCAGCCAGAAGCGGAGAAACCTCCTGGAGCGCCTGTCCATCAGGATGTGGTAGTACGCGTCCTTGAGGTCTATCGAGCACATCCAGTGATTTTCTCCCAGAAGGGGAGAATAGATTGCAGAGTGACCATTCGAATTTTTCTTTGGGGACTGCCAGATTCAAGAGAGAGAGGTCTAGGATTGGTCTTAGTTCCCCGTCTTTTTGGCACTAAAAGAATCTGGAGTAGAACCCTGATCCGATCTGGTCTGGGGGAACGGGCTGGATGGCTCTTTTCTTTAGCAGATGGCCAATTTCTGCCAAAGCGGCCTCCCGTTGACCGGGTGGGACGTCTGGGAGGGACTTCAACTTTGGAAGGTGAAGGAAAGGAATGCGATATCCCTGGATATGATTTGGAGAACCCAGCGGTCCGATGTTATGGACTCCCATGCCGCTAGGTGCCCCGAACGTCCCCGACTGCCTCCAGAGTAGAGCAGTCGGGCAACCCTCAGGGTTGCTGCGGGCCGTTCAGAGAAAGGTTCCCTGGACCCGAAGTTTCTGGGAGCCCCTCTGCCTCTAGGGCGGCGTCCTCCCTGTCCTCCTCTGCCACGGAAGGACTGGTTGTCCGGAGCAGGCTGGGACTGCTGCGACTTCCGGAACCACATCTTCTTCTGACCCTTTTGGTTCCTAGAATAGGGCCTCTGGGGTGCAGAGAAGCGGATCCCGACGGCAGACAGCGTCTTCCGTCCTTTTCGCTCTGGGTCAACGTCTCGAACGGTCTTGCCAAACAGAGCAGAACCATCAAGGGCGTTAGCAAACGACGCTTTGAAGGGCTCAGAAAATCGCAGGACGGAGCCAGGCCTGACGTCTAGTGACCAGTCCTGTCCCGCAGCTCTAAGCGGCCCTCCGCTGCATGGGAGAGTAGCCGCATAGAAGTATTTGTAACTGACCTAAGAGTGGCCATACGGGTGGAGTGCAGAACTCTGTCCTCCTCCGAAATGGACTCAGGGGGGGATGCAGCGTATTCCTTAATAAGATCTCGCTGCATCCGAATAACATGTGCCAAATAGTTCAGCGCCCTTACCGAGAAGGTCGCCGAACTGAACATCCGCTTCCCCAAGCGGTCCATCATCCGAGACTCCTTGCTCGGTGGGTGGACTGAGGGACTCTCCTGAGCCAGTTCCCTCTTTGTGGCCGCCGTCAACATGGCATCTACCGGAGGCCCCTTACTCCAATGGGTCCGGTCGGATGGCGGACTAAGGATCCTATCCGGTCTTTTGGGAATTGGCTCCACGGTGTCCGGTTCCTTCCACGCCCTGGTGGTAATAAGGTCCACCAGGGGGTCAGCAGGGGGGGACACCCAAGAGGTAGACGGGCCCGTTTCAAATGCCTCCAAGAACACGGACTCGTCCGAGGAAGACTTGGGGCAGACCACCCCTTATACGGAGCATTTCCATGATGTCTCCAAAGGAGACATCCTCAGGGGGTGACCGTGGGGAGCCTTCCCCTTCCTCCAAGTCCGTGTCTTCAGTGAGAGACTCGGGGGAGTCAATGTGCCTCCTTTTGCATGTATGCTTGCGAGGGACCTCCTCTGGGGGGCTGTCAGAGGAGTCCTCGCCAGCAGCAATTTGCTCCATAGGAGCAACTTGGGGCACAAAAACGGGCTGTCCCAGGGGCCGGATGGTGGAAGCCTGGCCCAGTGCAGAGGGAGCGCGGGACGGAGCCGGAACAAGTGCCGGGGGTCCGGAGACCCTCAACAGAGCCCTCTCCACTACATCAAAAGCCGAAGGGGAGCCGACCTCGACCAAAGGATCCGACAATCGGCTCCCCCTCGGATCCGAAGAGTGGACCGGAGCCGGCGCCGAAGCACTCGGATCCGAGGGGACAGTACGCTCCGACACAGACGGCGCCGAAGGAGCACTGATCCCCCCGGATCCGAAGCTCGGATCCAGGCTCCGAGAGGTCGGGTCCGACGCACTCGAGGGCAGGGTCGGATCCGAAGTACCAAGTACTATCGGCGCCGACCCACCCCCGGCCCGGCTGCTCGGCTCCAGCTGCTCCGAACCCGGATAGCGGGTCGGAGAAGGAGCAATAGGCTTAAAAGGGTGTTGAGCTCCCCGGAGGGGAGGCAAGAGCACTCCCATCTGCATCTGGGCCTGGATGAACCTTCTCATCATCCGGTCCAGATCAGCATCAGAAAGGCTATGGGTAGATCTCGACGAGGCTACCGAGGTAGGCCTGGAGTGCCTCCTCGATAGCCTCGACGGAGATCGGGTCTCCTCCTCCTCAGGACCCGGTGAAAAACACACAGGGGACCGGAGCCAAGAAGGAGGAGACCGAACCGACAACGGAGCCGGGGGAGAAGCCCGCTTGGCTGGCGGGGCCGAAACAGAGGTCTCGGCCCGCCGCTTGTGGTGCTTCTCCCTCCGGTCCTTTTTAGCAGCATCCCTCTCCTCTCCAGAAGCGCGACGTTGAGTCCCACGAGCAGGAGGGGTGCCACAGGGGAACAACTGTAGCCACAGTAGTCCCGAGGAGCGGAGGCGGAGCCGAGTCTGGCGGTAAAGACCCGCCAAGACAAGCTTGGACCTCCGCTCCCTCAGTGCCCTGGGGTTGAACCCTGCACATATGGAACAGCCAGATGTGAGGTGTTCAACCCCGAGACACTTAACACACCGAGTGTGGCCATCAGCCGGTGAGAGCTTATGGCCACACTCGGAGCATTTAGAAAAGATAGATTTTGGCTGATCAGCCATAATCTACAAGCTACTAAAGTAACTTAAAAGTAACTTAAAAGACACACAGGCCTACACACACACTCTACGGAACAGCGAGGGGAGGGAAAAAAATTACTTAATTTAACTCAAACTACAACTATTAATGAGGGAAACCTAATCTTTCACACAAAAATACACAAAAAATTTAAAACTTTCTGTTTTAACAGGTAAAAATACAAGCACTTAGCTGAGAGCAAAGAACCCAAATCCAGTCACCAGCGCGGCAAACGAGATCTGAGGTCATGAGGGTAGAGCAGGGCATTATGGGTGAGGGGAGGAGCTGAGAGCTTGGATCCATAGCTGGAAAACCATGCCGGTTCGGATCCGATATCGGATCCATAACCCACAGGTTGCAGACAAATGAATATCCTACTTCAGATTATAGGTTTGCAGTACAACAAGAGAAAAAAGCAAGTTTAATGTTCATATGCTGTGATCTTGGGTTGCAGGGGTGGAGGTGAGGTGTAAAAGTGCATTTATTTTATGTAAAATAAGGATATTTCCCTTTTTATTTTACAAGGGTGAATGTCTAGATTACTACCTCTGGCGTAAGCTGTACACAGGTGTTTCTGAAAGCATGTAGGCTTTAAAACAAGACAAAATGATGAAGGCCATTAAAATGCTAAGCTTCTTACAACTGCAAAGAAATTTGCTTGTTTGTTTTCCACATGCAAATATTCAATGTAGTCCACAGGTATTCAGCTGAGGGCAGCTACATATTCTTTTCTGAGTAAAATTTATAAAAAGACTCATTGCTGAATACATTTTCATGGAGACAAGCTGTCTACAGGTACAAGCAGTTAATCTTGAGAATTCTGTGTGTTCTTTTCTGAGGGAAATGCAAAATTTAAAGGTACAATGGCAAGCAGTTCAGTGAAAAAATTATGTTTGAAATTATGGGAAATGAATAATAGGTAAAAAATCTCCCTAGCATCCTTAAGATTTTAGCAGTTAAGAGAACAGTTTACATTTTCATTTTCATTAAAGACAGCCAGTGCAATTTTACTCAGGGCTAAAAGTTAATGTTTTCTGAAAGCATACAGCTGTTTTTCATATCTACGAGGGGGAGAGAGATAAGACAAAAAAAGATAACACAGTAAATGGGAGCACAGGCTGTTGTATGACCTTTAGAATGGGTAACCTTAATTTTAAGTTAGATAATGCTCATAGGTGCAGCCACCAATTATGGGCAACTGTTTCATTCTGGAGGGTTAAACTTCTTGTTTTGAAGAGGTACAAAGTTTTGTGCATTTGTTCCAAGTTAATAGAGAATGGGGATGTTTTGTATTTAGGTTCATAGGTTGATAGGTGTGTACTAGGCTAATGGCCCTGGGGCCTTTACAAGCCTAGCCATAAAATTACCTGGCACTGTGTGCGCCACCCAACCTTAGTTCCCAGTGCCTCTGTCAAGTACAGCCACTGGAGTTATCCCTGGGGTGAATTTCCTATTTCCCATCCACTCATTAAAATTTCTCTTGAAGAGGGTCAGCGAGGTGCTCTGCTTGACATGTATGGGAAGTCTATTCCATAGTATGGGCAGTCTCTGGGTTATGAACCTGTCCCTCCAGTACATTCTGTTGATTGTGGTAATGAGGTTGAGGTCTCTGGAGCATGTGGTGCAGAGAGATTGGGATTTCTTTAGCTGTAGCATTTCTAACAGAGCTGGGTCAGACATGGCTTTGTAAGTCAAGCAGAGATCACCTCTAAGTAGGCGATATGAGACAGATAATAGTTGGAGTTTTTTGAGTCTGTCTATATAGGACAAGTGTTTAAGGCTCAGAATCCTCTTTTTGTGGTACTTTTGCGGTCACTCCAGTTGTTGCAGGTGTCTAGTGAGGTACATGCCAAATGGGGCATTGTACTCAATAATTGGCCTAATGAGGGAAGAGTAGAGGGAGACAATGACCTAGTTTTTCCTGGATGCAAAACTCTTAGTAATGACGTGCCACGCAGAAGACTTTCTGACCACAGTGTCAATGCGATGATCAAAAGAGAGGTTGCTGCTAACCTGTGTTCCCAGATCTCTTATAACGCCTTCTGTGTTCAGTGGACTACCATCAATGTAGTAAGTCACGGGAACCGGGTTTTTCCCAAAAGGGATGACGACACATTTTTTGGCATTGAGCTTAAGGCCATGGTTTTGACACCAGTCATTGGTCTCAGTGAGGCCATTCTGTAGGATGTCAACATCACTTGGGGAGTTAATAATGGCTCCCAACTTACAATCGTCTGTGAACTTTGTCAGCTAGAGTCCCTTTGTGTTGGCCTGGACTTCAGAGAAGTAGATACCAAACAGGAGAGGACCCAGGTCTGAACCCTCTGGGACTCCACTCATGACTAGTCAGCAGTTTGACTTGGATTCAGCTACTTTCACACTGTGGGTTCTATCTGTGAGCCAGTTTGCAACCCACCTAGTGATATAGGGGTTGATGCCTAGCTTAGTAAGTTTTTCTATGATTCCTGAGTGGGGAATGGTGTCAAAGGCCTTGGCCAGATCAAGGTAGGCTGTATAAATCACCTTGCCTTCATCCACAGCTCTGGTGACTGACTCAAAGAAGTCGACCAAGTTGAGCAGGCATGATCTACCCTTCACAAAACCAAACTGTGTGGGATCCAGAGTTTGGAGATTCCCTATATCCTTGTTTATTGGGTCCATGATGATGCATTCCATAGCCTTACATATCAGACTTGTCAGGCTAATGGGGCGATAGTTCCCAGGGTCTGTAGATGCTCCTCCTTTGTGGAGAGGGATGACTGTAACAGTGCGCCATTCGGTAGGGACAAAGCCTGAGGTGAGGCTGTGATTGAACAGTACACACAGGTGAGGTGTCAGTTCATTCTGTAGTTCATGTAGAACACACCAGGGATATTGTCAGGTCCCATAGAAGCTGCATTCTTGGCCTTGGACAGTGCTGTTTTAACCTATGCAGCAGTAATACTGGGTGACCTGCAATCTACTGGTATTGTGATTGGTCCTGGGGGGGGGGGGGGTAAAGTTGGCACTGAATCTGTCAGCCAGTATACTGGCAATATCTGTTGACTCGGTATAGGAGGTACCATTGTGCAGTAGCTCAGAGCAAATCTGGGTATTGCCGGTGAGATTCTTTACATAACTACAGAAGGCTTTGTGGTTGTCTTTACTATCTGCTGCAATTCTGTTTTCATACCTAGCTTTAGAGGATTTGATGAAGGATCTCAACTTTTTGTTGAGGCTGATAAGGGAGTTTTTCCAGTCTTGGGACTTCACCTTATTTCACATCAGTTTCCTACTTCTGTTGTAGAGTTTGCTTATGGCAGGGGACCACCGGATTGGCTTCCCTTATTTGGAGGAGAGCGTCTTGGCTCTATTGGGTATGGCGAGATCCATGCATTTGTGTACGTGTTTGTATAGTGCATTGCTGTATGATTCAGCAGTCATGCAACTAGTCTCCATTTGCACGGGTGCCGTGAAGTTAGCCACCTCTGTTTTAGAAGCCCAAAGTTAGCTTTAGAGAAGCTTTTCATGGTGGTTACCTTTGCGGGAGGGGTGGGAGGGATGTGTATTTCCAAGGTGATTAGTTTTTGGTCGGATATAACTAGGGAGGAGCTGACTACTGGTTTAGAGCAATGTTCGCCCATGTTAGTAATGACCAGGTCAAGGATGTTGCTACCTCTAGTGGGGGTACGAACGAGCTCTTCCAGGGCACTGGAATTAATGAACTCCAGGAAATGTTGGGCAAGTGTATTGGTAATGAGTAGTTTTCTTTATTTTTTTTGTTTGAAGACTTTCAATAAAATAAAAAGTCTTGAAAAATGTGACACAGGTTCAAATGGAGATGAGAAGAAACAACTGTACAAAAGATCAGCCTGCCAAACATGGTATATAATATAAAAGTATATGCATGTAACACAAACACTGGAAGTACGGATTCAAAAAAATTGTCAAGTATAATAGGTGGGAACAATAGCTTTTTACCATGATGGATATGCTGTCTGTGTTATTCTGGAACGTGAATGGCCTTACAGGTATAGATAAAAGTATTGAATTATGTTAAGAAATGCAGAGTGCAAACAACAAAGCTGAAGAAAACAGAGGGCTCCAATAATGATAGATGAGAAAAAAAAAAAGACAAAAATGGTAGATTTGTGGTAGTAAGGAGCTACTGGCAAGGAAGGAGGATTACAATGACGCACATTAATACTCCACCGAAAGCAGCTATGTATGAAGCTTACAGAAAATTTGGGGAGAAATAATCTTTCAGCAGGGATTATTATTTATAGGCAGGGATTGGAATTTGCAATAGTGAGGATGTATCAAGGGGGACCTAGATGGGACAATATAACAAAACAGGGTAGATTTCTGAAGAAATTTATGAAAACATTTGGTATGGACAGAATTTACATATTATTCCCCAAGGTACAGTGACTGGGCTAGACTAGATAGAAATTACAGTGGATATAAAAAGTGTACACACCTCTGTTAAAATGCCAGGTTTTTGCGAGATAAAAACATGAGATCACAATAAATCCGTTCAAAACTTTTCCCACCTTTAATGTGACCTATAACCTGTACAATTCAATTGAAAAACAAACAAATCTGTTAGGGGAAAAATATAAAGGAAAATAAGCTGGTTGCATAAGTCTGCACACCCTTAAACTAATACTTTGTTGAAACACCTTTTGATTTAATTACAGCATTCAGTCTTCTTGGGTAAGAGTCTATCAGCATGGCACATCTTAACTTGGCAATATTTGCCCAGTCTTCCTTGCAAAAGTGCTTCAAATTTGTCAGATTGTGAGGCATCTCTTGTGCATAGCCCTCTTCAGGTTACCCCACAGATTTTTCTATTGGATTTAGGTCTGGGCTCTGGCTGGGCCATTCCAAACTTTAATTTTCTTCTGTTGAGGCCATTTTTTTTTTTTTTTTGCTGATTTGGATGTATGCTTTGGGTCATTGTTGTGTTGAAAGGTGAAATTCCTCTTCATCTTCAGCTTTCTAGCAGATGCCTGAAGGTTTTGGGCCAAAAGTGACTGGTATTTGCAACTGTTCATAATTCCCACCACCTTGACTAAAGCCCCAGGTCCAGCTGAAGAAAAGCAACCCCAAAGCATGATACTGCCACCACCATGCTTCACCGTGGGGATGGTGTTCTTTTGCTGATGCGAAGTGTTATTTTTGTGGCAAACGTACCTTCTGGAATTGTGGCCAAAAAGTTCAACCTTGGGTCTCATCAGACCATAACATATTTTCCCACATGCTTTTGGGAAACTTGATGAGTAGTTTTACAAATTTTAGCTGGGGCTGGATGTTTTTCTGTGTAAGAAAAGGCTTCCATCTTGCAACCCTACTCCACAGTCCAGACATATGGAGAATACAGGAGATTGTTGTCACATGTAGTACACAACCAGTACTTGCCAGAAATTCATGCAGCCCCTTTAGTGTTGCTGTAGGTCTCTTGGCAGCCTCCCTGACCAGTTTTTGTCATATATTTTCATCAATTATGGAGGGATGTCCAGTTCTTTGTAACATCACTGTTGTCCCATATTTTCTCCACTTTTTGATAACTGTCTTCACTATGTTCCATGGTATATCCAATGCTGTGGAAAAATTTTTCTACACTTCTACTGACTGATACAGTTCAACAATGAGATCCCTTTGATGCTTTGTAAGCTCTCTGAGAACCATGGCTTTTGCTGTAGCAGGCAAAAGAGTAAATGTCAGGAAAATCCTACCACAACAGCTGAACTTGATTTGGGATTAATCAGAGTCTCTTTAATTGATGGAATGTGTGTACCGAAGATGACTAAATGCTGTAATTAAATCAAAAGGTACTTCAACAAATTATTAGTTTAAGGGTGTGCACACTTATGCAACCAGCTTATTGTATGTTTTTTATTTTTTTATATTTTGTCCCTAACAGGTTTTTTGTTTTTCAATTGAATTGTACAGGTTATAGGTCACATTAAAGGTGGGAAAAGCTTTGAAATGATTTACTGCGGTCTCACTTTTTTATATCACAAAAACCTGGCATTTTAACAGGGTGTGTACACTTTTCATATTCACTGTATATATATGAGGAACATATGCATTTAATTGAAAGCTTCAGCACACATCCAGTAATTATTTCTAATCATTTATCAATAAAAACAAAAATAAAAAATGCAAGTAATGAAGTAAAAATAAGACACTGGTTGTTTCCCACCTACCTGTTAAAAAGAAAGGAATTTAAGGAATGGGTAGTAGAAATTATTTGAACATTATTCATTTCCTAAAGAAATTACTGTTACGTTAAGTCAGGTTTTACCACCGTTCATGTGCAGTGATTATGGGGTTATAAAGGTTAATTGGTTGTTAGATAATTCTACCAAACTGAAATCTAAACCAATGCACAGAAGGTTAATTACAGATTATATGGAAGCAAAACAGTCACTTTGTCAAACTAACTGGAATGATGCATTCAGTGGAAAAACTGCAGATGGAATGTGGAGAGTTTTGAAAGAGAAATTGTTTGAGATAAAAAAAAATGTTTAACACCAGGATCTAGGCATACAACGTCAGGGGATATATTTCCCTAGTAACAAGATATTTGATTAAGGTGAGAGACAAAAAAAATATACGAAATGGAAGAATGGTCGAACTACAACTTGAAAACTGAAATAAATAAGCTGAACAAACAGATTTAGCACTGAGTGAGAAAAGATCAAGAACATTTTGAAGAAAATTTATATAAAGATACTGAGCATAATAGGAAACCTTTTTATAGATACATAAGATGTGGAAGAAGTAAAGACATACAAATTGATAAACTGTGTTCAGATTCTAAAATTTATTCTTAGACATAACAGATTATAGATATATTTACAAAATCTTATGCAAACCAGTTTGGCTCCACAAAAAGGGTAATAGATTGTCCTAATGACATTCAGGTAACCTAAGATACTGGAATCAAATTAGATTATACTGACAATGAATGGTGCAAACTGAATCCAAACAAAGCACAGGAAGGAGACAGAATTAGTAACAATGACTTGAGAACACTTTAGCAAGAACTTACTGTACCATTATATCTGTTACTCACTAGGTCATATAAATATGGGCAGATTCCTCAAGATTGGAGACATACGCTTATTAAACCTGTCTTTAATGGAAAGGGGAGTAAGGCAAACCCAGAATCATATAGACCCTTAAGTATAGTTTTGTGATGTGGAAAAATAATGGAGAAGGTAATATTGCATAACGTATTGTCAGATTTGGATAGTTTGGGACTTGAAACCATATATGAGCATGCATATGTTGAAATTAGATCTATTACCACCTGTAACATGATGTTCTATTGCAATATAATAACAGTTATGAATGAAAAATTGTGCTCTGATGTAATTTACATACACTTAATGTCAGCATTTGACAGGGTCATACACAAAACACTGATAAATTAGAACAACTAGGTATTAATGTACTCTTGATAAGAGGGATAGCTGCATGGCTTACAAATAGCACATGTCAAGTATCATACAGCAACTGGACAGGTGAAATCCTTGGTTACAGTCAGTGTCTCCCACAGGGCACTGTCCTAGGCCCTTCCTGGTTTCGATTGCATCTTTCTGACCTAACGTTTTCATCTGAGATGTTTTACAATCTATATGCAGACAACCCAAAATTGGGTAAACCAATTAGATGTGTTGCAGATAAGGCATGTCTACAAAAATAACTTGACTAAATTGACCATCTGGGCACAGGAGAATAATATGCTGATAAATGTATCAAAAACTAAGCAAATGAGATTTGGGAGACAAACTGAAAAGTGAATATTTAATACAGCACACAGTGACTGAAACTCTAGACTAATTTAAGGACCTGGGTAGATCCAGCTATGAGTTTTTCTAATCATATCAACTAATTAGTTAATGATAGTAATGAAATTATAAGTTGAATACAAATATTTATAAAGTCTAGGAAATCAGAAATGATGACATCATTGTTTGTTAGTTACATTAGACCCAAACTTGAGTATGGAATAACAATATGGAAACCCTATAAGAAAACAAGCATGAGTAAACTGGAAAGAGTACAGTGGAAATATACCAAGGGTATCCATGGATGTGAAAATCTAAGTTATTATGAAAGACTAAAATATCTGAACTTGTACAGTTACAGATATCTAAGAGGAGCTCATTTGGGTATATAGGGCATTTAGAGACAGCTACCTCTGGGAATGTTTAAGGTTATCAAAATATACTAGAGAATCATCAGAAAAATGAGAAGTGTACTAATGGGTTCTTTGGCAAAGTGGCTGATAAATGGAACAGACTACCAAATTATATTAAAGCAAGTGCTAGTTCAGATATTTTTAATAACAGCCTAGACACTGTGGGAGCAAGTGTTTTGGTATACTGGCAAGACAGAAGGGCATTAATGCCTGTGCTTGAAATATTTGTATTTATGTATGTATGAATTCAGAACTTATAGCTAATGACTGGGATAAAATGAAAATGGAGTTTAAAAGTAGGGCTAAAATAAAAGAACAACAGATATGGTTAAGAAGTAAAAGAAATTACTTAGAGGGGCTGACAAAGGTTAAAGTACTGTAGAATAAGGGGAATCTCAAAGAACAACAGGAAGATCAAATGCAGAGCGCTAAAGAGAAAATAAGGAATTATCTGGATAATATGCATGAGTTTAAAAAAACATTGCAGTTAAGCAAAATATTTTGATAACTATAAAGCACAAAAAGTTTTAGCACAAAACCTTAGGCAACAAAATGTTGAAAAGGTTACCGCCAAACTTAGGGAACCTACAAGAAAATCACTAGGGATCCAGTAGAGGTTTTAGCAATATTCTGGGCATTTTATGAAAATTTGTATAAAGCAGAGAAATGTGGAAATCAAGAAAGAGTGCAAATGGAAATTTTTATGGAAAACTTAATTATGTCAAGGTTAGAGGTAGATGATGCTCACCAACTAACAGTTAAGACAGGTGGTGATGAGATAAAACAGTAATGTGTAATCAATCTTCAGGACAGTCCCCAAGAAAGAAGAGTTGTGTAAAATTTTACCATAACCATAGATGACCTTCTTTTCCATGTTGGAGTATGAGGGATTTCCTGCCATAAATGATCCCGATGTCTGGCCAGTATACAAAAGCTTTTTACCACTGCTAGGTACATGGGACATCACACGTAGGCCGAAGGCAGGCGTATGGCATAAAAGTGACGTCTGCACATACTATTCTCAGAACTGAATACTCCAGGAAGTACATCAGCCTAAAGTACCAAGGTGTAAAAACTCATCCAAAGAAAGAAAAAGAACCAGGGGGAAGGTGGGAGAGACAGAATACTGCAGCACGGAAGAGAAGAGCATCTATGGTTATGGTAAGATTTTACACAAATGTTCTATGTCCTTCTATTCCTATGTTGCAGTAATTACATGAGGGAGAGTACCACAGCTCATGAAAGAAAAAGGGAGGAGGAAGGAACTGATGTGGTTTCTTCAAAGCCATGGAGAATGACTAGCAAAACCTGCTCTAGACCGGGAAATGTTATTCAACTTTTAATGTTTAGTGAAGGTATGCACAGAAGTCCTAGTCACTGCTTCTAAAATGGAGGAGATATTCAAACCTTTGGAAAAAGTACCACAGGAAGCTACAGCCCTAGTAGAGTGAGCCTTAACAGAAGAAAGAGTCTTACCATGAAAAATATAACTAAAGGGAATTGCTTCACAAATCAAGTAGAAATACCCCGCTTGGAAGCAGGCTTTCCTAGAGCACTGGAATGAAAAGAGACAAAAAGCTGATCAGATTTCCTGTTAACTTTAGTTTTATCCAAATAAAATCTGACTTGTCCTCGCACATCCAAGGTGTGCAGGATCATCTCACTGGAAGACTGTGGAGGGGGGAAAATGCGGGCAAGTTAATGGGCTGATTACGCAACAGCTCATTCACAATCTTTGGCATAAAGGAAGGGTTGGTACAAAAAAAACTGTCCTTATGTAAAAACAGGAACGGTGGAAATGCCATCAAGGCTTGTAGTTCAGACGCCCTTCTGGCTGAAGTAATAGCAAGAAGAAGCACAGTCTTCCAAGTACAAGACTGCAGGGTAGCTGTTGTTGTAGGCTAAAAAGAAGCAAAATTAAGATCCCAGGGAGGTCGAACAGGTTTCCTGGGAGGTCTAATGTGAAGGACACCTTTAAGGAAAAGTTTAAACTCCAATCTGGACACCAAAGAGGGAAACAGAGACAGATATGCAGAAATAGCTGAAAGGTGAGCTTTCACAGAAGAATAAACCAAGTCAGCCTTCAAAAGTTCACACAAGTAACTTAGAACCAAAGGAATGTCCACATTTTTTGGGTCTAGGTTACAAGACAGACACTAGATGGGAAAATTTCTTCCATTTGGATAAGTAGGATTTCCTAGTATTGGGTTTCCTGGACTCCTGCAACGCCCTAAGCACATCCTCAGAGAAAAGGTGGCTGAAAGGAATCAGAAGTTTATCACCCACAGTGTGAGTTGCAGAGCTGCCAGCTGAGGGTGAATGATCCCTAGTTTTGTGTGAGGACATCCACCCTGTGAGGTAACCTGTGATGACTGCCCTTGGCTAAATGCAGAAGAATAGGGAACCAATGTTGTCTTGGCCAAAAGGGAGTCATCAGCAGGATTTTTCAGTTTGTCTTGTTGAATTTGCAGCAGAACTCTCTGAATATGAGGAAAGGGAATGAATGCATAGAGAAACATCCTGTTCCAAGAGACTGAAAGGGCGTCCATCTTCCATAGCAGAGGACCTGGAACTCTGGCACAAAACTTTTGGAAGTTGTCTGTTCAAAGGGGAGGCAAAAAGATCTATATGGAGGTGCACCCCACTGGTGAAGAATGCCCAGAAACACATCCCTATGAAGCATCCATTCATGGGATTGAGTCATGGACTTGCTCAGACCATCTGCCACAACATTTTGGTTGGAAGAGATGTACACTGCCTCGAGAGTGACTTAGTACAGAGTTGCCAATTCCTATGCGAAAAGAGCTAGCTTGCACAGATGGTACAATTTAGTCCCCCCCCCCCCTTTTAGGGGCCCTGGACAAAGAAGAGTATGAAATGTCTAAAGATCCAGCAGAAGAGCCCTCATCTCTTTTATGTTTTTGTGTTGCTTCTTTTGTGAAGGAGACCACAGGCCATGGACACAAAGGCTGCCCCCAACCCATGTATGACATGTCTGTGAACAACTCTTGAGTTGGTAGGGGAGGATGTAAAGACATGACTGGATTCTGAGTAATCTGCTTAATCACCAAATAAGCTCCCTCTTTAGGCAAGGAAGTAGAGGGACAACAAATTCCAGTGGGTGAGCATGCTGCATCCAAATTGATTTTGGGTACCACTAAAACTTTCTCGTGTGGAGTTTGGCAAGGGGTAGCATGGGAATAGTAGAAGCCATGAAGCCCACAAGCTTCAGATTCTCCCTGGCTGTCAAAGTCTGCAGTGGGAGAAGGTCTTGGAAGCAACTCACTAGAGCCAAATTTTTTTTGTGGAGGAAGAGAGGCTAACATGAAATCTGTTTGAATCCTGCACCCCAGGAAGATGTGGTCCTGTGAAGGGGTGAGCATGATTTTTTTAAATTGACCGTGAATCTCGACCTTTGTAGAAGAGTAGTAGTAAATAGGAGATTGTGAATCGAGGTCTCGGGGAGGGGTGCCTGTAGCAAAAGGTCACCCAGATAGGGAAGACCTGCATGCTCTGGAATCTGCAGAAAGCAACACAAGAGCTAAATATTTTGTAAATGCCCTCAGTGTCATGCAGAGACCAAACTGCAAAACACAGAACTGAAAATGTGAGGAAGCAACAGAAAAAAGTAAAACTTTTCTGTAAAGGGGATATAAATGGGAACATGTAGGTAGGCAACCTTGATATCCAAGGAGGCCAAATAGGCCTGTGGATGAATGAGAGGAAACAGAGCTTGGAGCAAAAGCATATGAAAGGTTGGGACCTTTAGGAAGGTGTTGAGATGAGAAAGTCCACAATGGGTCTTCATGGGCCATCTTTCCTTAAAACCAGGAACTTTCTTGAGTAGAACCCTCTTCCTCTTTGTAACAGTGGAACTTCTTAGATAGCTCCCTGGGATATCAACTCCTGGAGCACCTCTGGGAAGAAAAAAAGTTGTTCTCGAGGTGGTTGAGGAATTCTCATGACAGGAGGAAGAGCTTTCCAAGCCATGAAATATCCTTTGTGGATAACAGACAGAACCCATGAATCTTGAGTGATGTGTTCCCAGAATGGAAGGGAGAGTGTAAGGCACTGAGATCACAGATTACCCGACTTGTCTAGAAAAGACAGCTTTTGAGAAGAAGGCTGAGAGGGTTTGGAAGCAGCAGATCTCCTGACACCCCTTTTACCTCTGGAAGGAGGAGTTCAGGATTGGTTCCTGACAAAAGCAGTCTTAATTGGATAGTTCCTTTGGAATTTGGGAACTGAAGACACAAACAAAAAGTTATGTTCTTACCATAACGTTCCATCTGTGTTGTCGATCTTCAATGGGACTCGGTTCTGACCTCTCTTGCCCATTTCTTAAGTGATAATTTAATAAAGGTATTAAAAAATAATGAAGTGAGACATCTGAACTAACTAAAGGAATTCACAAGACTCTCATCACAGGGGACTCCATTGTAAGGTATACTGATGCCCGTCTAACCAAGTTGAACATGGAGATCATCACTGTTAGTTGCTTATCTGGAGACCGAATTTGCCAAATTACAAATGTGCTCAAGTCATCACACCACAGGTACCAGTATTGTTACATCAAAGTCAATGTAAATGTAAATGACATGCGATATACTTCCCTCGACTATAAGAAGAGAGATATTATGCAGTTTTCAGACTATGTTTCTCAGGTTGGTATGAGCCTAGCACTTAACAGCATATTACCATCACCGAGGATGATGCCACAATATGAGCAAAATTAATTGATTTCAACAACTGACTGCCTTTCTGGTATCATTCTAAGGGGATCCAATATTTGTAAGCTTGGTAGGACATGGTTAACAGAACAAATTACTTTGCCAAGGATGGTCTGCCCCTCTCCTATAGGCTTTCAAATAATGGCTTAAACTCTATCCACCTCCATAGTGCCTTTTTTAGACAATGACAAATTGACAAACCTATGGACATAACCAAAATCAATGTAAATGAACCTCAAGGTGTTACTGCTCAATGCCAGGCAGGAACCTAAATAAAAAACTACAGTCCCTTCAAGCCCTCCTCACACTCAAGAATATAAACATCTGTGCAGTTATAAAGACATGGTTTAACGTGGCACAGAGTACTCCAGCAGTATGAGGTTTAACTGTTTCCCACACTTTTAGACCAGCAGCTGCAGAGACAAGGGCTAAAGAAGGATGTGTCTCGATGCACATCAATAACAAGCATACCTCTTGGGTGGTCAAACAGGATCATGTGCTGCAGTCCCTCCACACACAGTTCACTAAAGACAAAAATGCTGTACCATATCCTAGCCATCTATAGGTCACCGTCCATGTCCCAAGAAGTTCACAATGCATACTTGGACCTACTGGAGACACTTGCCATCCAAGCTAACACTCTACTCATAGGGGACTTTAATTACCCTTGTACAGACTAGGAATCCAACATGGCCTTAAATCTACAAGCACAGATATTCCCATACTTTGTAAATACAAACACCTTTGACCAAACAGTGAATATTGCCCATTAGAGGCTCCAACATACTGGACCTCCTGCTTACAAATATGGGAGTACACCACACCCCTCCCCCAAACATCTCATTCCCTCTGGTAAGGTTCAACCATAAAGCTGTCTCCTTTGAAATCAAAGTCAATTTCGTAATCCCATTAAAACCAGTAAATTACCTTTTATTAAGAGACAGTTTGACAAAATTCAATGCCCCTCCAAACCCAAAGAATACAGCAGCCTATGTTGAATTGCTCTCAGAAACACTGTACAACCATGTCAATGGCTGCATGGAGGCTGGTTTATCTAGAAGCAAGCAAGCCTAGGACTAAGCCCCAGAAAGAAACCACCATGGTGGCATTCCATATTATACAGGATATACAACAAAAGGTAAAGAATTATAGCAAAAATCAGAAAGGCTACATCTCATAAAGATAGAAACTCTCTCTTCAAAGTAAAGAGACAACTAAGAGGGCTAAGTATGTCAAGCAAAGCCAACTTTAAGGTTAAGATAGCTTCCCAGTGTAAAGATAACCACAAAACCTTCTACAGCTATGCCAGAAACCTCAAGGGCAGCATACATCAATGTGCTGAGCTGGTGATTAATAGTGCCACAGTCACCGAGCCTGGTGATATAGCAAACCTGTTTGTGGACAAATTCAGTTCCAACTTTAGCTCCCTCTCACACCTACCATCCCCTCAAAAATACCCTCAAATCTTGCTCCCTCCCCTCATAGATCTATAATATTCCATCCCCCTCACACTTATGACACAAAACTCATCCTATTAAAGCTTATGTTCCCTCACAATAGTTATTTAATAATGAAATTCTGTTTCTTCTTCAATAACTTCTTTGAAGGCATATCTCAAAACTGTTTTTATTCTTGAATGTTTCTCAAATTTAAGCCTAAATGTATTAATGTTTTATCTCTACTCTGTATAATTATCTTGTAGTTATAGCACGCACCTAATTTTGTCTATATCAGAGCTTTTCTCCCCATTTTTTTTTGAATGTTTCTCAAATTTAAACCTAAATGTATTAATGTTTTATCTCTACTCTGTATAATTATCTTGTTATTATTGTATGTACCTAATGTTGTCTATATCGGAGCTTTTCTCCCCAGGACTCCATTGAAAACGGGTTCTTCTGGCCCAATGGACTATCCTGGTAAACCAACTGCAAATAAATATATAAATAAATAAATAACCCCTACTATAACTAGGGAGGATGTACTGGTTGTACTCACTAAAGCCAAGAACTCGCCCTCAATGGGTCCCAATAACATCAATGGATGCCTCCTCAATAGTCTAAAATATGACTTATCAGGACCCCTGGAGTCATTATTTAATTATAGTCTTAAAACAGGTTTTGTGCCATGGGTATTTAGGCAGTACTCTCCCTCGTTAGAATGATCAGGAAAAAACACTGGCAATTCAATGGTCTGATAGACATTTCAGAAATGACTTTTGGCAAGAAGGAAGGGTTAGTTCTTAAGGATACCCTGTCTGGATGAAAAATCAAGTATGGACTCTTTGTACATAGGGCCTGAAGCTCAGAGATACGTCTGGCAGAAGTAATAGCGACCAAAAACAAGGTCTTCCACGACAGATATTTGAGGTTGCATGAAGCAGCTGGTTCAAAAGGGGGCAATGTCAGAGCTTGAAGAACTAAAGATAAATCCCAAGGTTGAATAGGTTCCCTGAAAGGGGGTTTCAGATGATTCACACCCTTTATGAAGGCTTTACATAACTTGTGAGACATGTGGGAGGAGTCTTGGACATTCTCGTGGAAATTAGAGATCGCAGCTCTAATAGTAGATGCTGACAGCCCCGATTGAAAAAGGGCAGTTAGATATTCGAGTACCATCGACACCGGTGCTGAAAAGGGATCAATTTCTTTATCTTTCAGCCAACAGGTAAATTTTTTTCCATTTGCCTAGATAAATCATTCTAGTGGAGGGCTTATGAGATGCAATAAGAATGTCTCGGGCGTGTGAAGGAAGATCATTTTGCCTGGCAATCAAGGGAATTGGAGGAGCCAAGCTGTGAGCTTCAGACTGTGCAGGTTGGGGTGAATCAGATTCTGCGGATAGGAGATCAACTCTGAGGTTGGACGAAGAATCCATGGTTGATCTAGCAGGTGAGGCCACAGAAAGGGGAACCAAATCTGACAAGGACAATATGGAGCAATAAGGATCACTTTGCTCTTCAATCGGCGGGCTTTGTTTAGAAACTGGGGAATGAGGGGAGTGGGTGGGAAGGCATAAAGAAGACCCGAGGGCCAATCGTGAACTAGAGCGTCCCTGGGTGACTGTTCCGGAGGGGGAATCAGGGCAAAGTAGTTGCTGCATTTGAAGTTGGTCAGGGATGCAAAGAGGTCGCAGCACGGATGGCCCCAACGGAGGAAGATCTCCGCCACTATGAGACGATTCAGGGACCACTCGTGAGGTTGAAGAATGCACCTGCTGAGTCTGTCTGCTATCATGTTGGAACTCCCGGGAATGTGCGTAGCTAGAGAAGAAAGCGGTTGGTAGCCATCGCCCATTGCCATATCCTCATGGCCTCTCGACAGAGGGGGTAGGTTCCGCCCTGTTTGTTGATGTACCAGACTACCGCCATGTTGTCTGACTGTATCACAATTGTCCTTGATGGCAGCAAGGGATGGAATGCCTGCAACGCCAGAAGTACCGCTCTCAGCTCTAAAACATTTATATGCAGATGGGCCTCCACTTCGGACCAAGTGCCTTGGACTGTCTGACCCTGACATAGCCCTCCCCACCCCATCAGGGAGGCATCCGTGGTCAGTGTAGCCTTGGGCTGCTGAGGGGAGTAGGGGCGAGACCATTGTGACGGGTTGTGGTTCAACCACCACTTTAGATCTTGTTTGCATCTCTGAGTTATGTGAATCTTGGCTGAAAGGGGAAGCTGGAAAGGATACCATTGGGTGAGCAGTAGCCATTGTAGAAGCCTCATGTGAAACCTGGCTAAGGGGACAATGGTGATGCAAGCTGCCATGGAGCCCAAGAGCTGCAGGATCGAGTGAGCTGTGGACTTTTCCATTAAAAGAACTGATAACAGTTGTTGTCTGATTCTTGACATTCTGTGTTCTGGTATGGACGCTCTGCAAGTTTTTGAGTCCAAAATGACCCCTATGAATTCTGTGGACTGAGAAGGGGTGAGATTGGATTTCTGCTAGTTTATTGTTATGCCCAACTTTTCGATAGTATTGAGACAGTATGCCAGGGCTTCTTCCAATAGGTGTCTGTGGGGGCGGAGAGGAGCCAATCATCTAGATATGGAAAAACCTGAAAACCTTGAAGTCGCAGGTGAGCTGTGACAACTGCCATGCACTTTGTAAACACTCTGGGGGCTGTAGAGAGTCCAAAGGGCAGTACTCTGAACTGGTAATGACTGGCTCCCGCACAGAAGCGCAGGAATCTTCTTGATGGTCTGTCCACCTTTATGTGGTAGTACGCATCCTGAAGATCTACCGAGCACATCCAATCGTCTTTTTCCAAGAGAGGAATGATACTCTGTATAGTGACCATCCGAAATTTTTGCACACTCACAAATTTGTTTAGCACACTGAGATCCAAAACTGGTCTCCAGTCCCCAGTTTTCTTTGGCACCAAAAATAGTCTTGAGTAGAATCCGGATCCTATCTGGTCTGTTGGGACTACTTGGATGACTCATTTGTTTAGAAGATTTGTAATTTCTAGAGCTGCTTTTTCCCTTTGACTGGGTGGAACATCGGGAAATCTTGATGGAGGGACAGGACAAAGTTCGAAGGGGATCTTGTAACCTCTGGTTATTATCCTTTGTACCCAAGAATCGTTGGTAATGGTTAGCCAGGCAGAAGGGTACAAAGAGAAACGTCCCCCAACCACTTCCAGAGGAAAGGGGTTGGGCCGCTCTTCAGGAGCACTGGTAGGATTGCCCGGAGAAGGAATCTCTGGAACCCTGATTACGTGGACCCCCTCTGCCCCGAAAGGGGCATCTTCCTTCTGAGTTTCCGCCTCTGCCCCTACGGGAAAAATCGGCCTGTGTGTCACGGAAAGGACCCTGAGATTTTCTGTACCACATCTTCCCGCTCTTTTGGTTTCTGGAGAAAGCACGTTGGGGGGAAGAATAATGGACACCTATGGCAGACAGGGTCTTACCGTCCTGTTCACACCTGGCCAATGTAGTTTTGACTTTGGGTCTAAACAAGGAGGAGGACTCAATGGGAGCATTGAGAAAGAAAGCCTTGAAGGGTTCTGCGAAATTACACAAGCGCATCCAGGCATGTCGTCTCAAAACAATGCCTAAACTCGCTGCTCTAGCTGCTCCTTCTGATGCATGGGACACCAAGCGCATGGAGGAATTTGAAATTGATTCAATAGTGGCCAGCTGAGAGGCCACTTTGTCATGGACCTCATCAGACACGGCACCTGCCAAAGTTTCAGAGAGCTTAGATACTAGGTCTCTTTGATGCCTGGTGAAGTGTGCCATATAATTCAGGGACCTGATAGCAAAGGTCACTGATGCAAAGGTACGTTTCCCTATCCTATCCAATGCCCTGGACTCTTTGTTGGGTGGATGGACAGTCTGGCTTTCCTCTTCTGCCAGGTCTTTCTTAGTTGCGGCTGCCACCACCAGAGCATCTACAGGGAGACCTTTAGACCAATGAGGTTCAGAAGCAGGGGGGGAGAAGATTTTGTCTGGCCTCCGGGGAATGGCCTCAACAGTATCAGGGGTCTTCCATGCATGCTGCACAACGAGCCGGACCAGTTCGTCTGCAGGTGGGGTAACCCAGGAGGTAGGGGGCTGGGTGCGAAAAGCCTGCAGGAACACAGACTCCTCAGAGGTACTGGGCTGGGCGCGAAAAGCCTGCAGGAACACAGACTCCTCAGAAGTCAGGTTAGAGGACTGCCATTCACCTCTCTGTTTAAGGATTTCTAGGATATTACCAAAGGATACATCAGAAGGTGAACGAGGGGACCCTTCCCCATCATCAAAGTCTGTGTCTTCAGTGAGAGACTCCTCAGTGGAGTCCATATGCTTCCTCTTGCACGAGGATTTCCGATGAACTTCCTCAGAGGGAAACGCTGGGGAAGACAACACCAAGGAGGTATCCTGTGGGAGTATATCCTGAGACCTCTGCGCCCGGTGTCCACTAGAAGCGACCTGTGTACATAGTGGTCCAGAGAAGGACGGTGGCATAGCATGCACAGTATCAGCGGTCGATGCCAAGGCCTTCTCCATGACTTGGAAGGCAAGTCCACTAGAAGAGGGGTAAGTGCCCAAGGGGGAAGTCACCTCTCCCCTAAGTGATCCAGCCTGCCGACTGGGAGTCCCAGGATGGCTGATAAAAGCCAAATCCTGGGTCGTAGCAAAATTTTTCTGCCACAAAGGCAACTGCGGCTCCTTAGAGAGATCCATAAAGGGAACCGTAGAGGGGGAAGACTGTGCTATGTCACTAGATTTCAAGGGAGAAGGATAGGTCTTGAGAGGTGGAATTCCTCTGGCCAAAAGCACTTGATCCACAAGTCGCAATACGTCATGTTGGGAGGGGCTTCTGGTAGATCTCACAGAAACAGCCGAGGGGGAAACGGGTCTATCTAGATATGAGGGCAGGTCGGTGCCCATCTCAGTAGAGGACTGCACTACAGGTGTCTGCACCGAGGAAGTCATCAGTGCCGATGTAATGGTCTGCACCGACGAAAAGGTCGGTGCCGAAGTAGTTGTCGGTGCCGAGGTTGGAACCGATAAAATAGTAAACAAGGACTGAGCTGCCGGTTCCGAAACAATGGTGGCCTGCGCCGACTGTGAGGTCGGTGCCGGTAAAGAGGTCTGAACTGAGGGGCCCCTCGGTTCCAATACAGCAAAGGACATCGGTGCCATAGACATAGGTGGTGCCGAGGACTTTTTCTGAGCCAAAGATCTAGGCGTCTAAGGTGTCGGGTCTGAGAGGGTCGGATCTGAAGCAGAGATCTTTGCTTTCTTTCTTGATTGATGCGAGTTCCCAGCCGGGGACAAAGAAAGAGATTTAGCCTTAGAAGCATCCTCAGACTTCTTTTTATGGGATCTTGGAGGGGATGAGGCCTCCAACCCAGAAATAGCCTCTGAAAAGGGAAACTTTAGTAACCCTTTCAGCAAAAGTTTATAGGTTTATAGATTAGTACTAAGCTAACTGCCCTTGCAAGTCATTTTAAGCCTAGCCAATTATCCCTTGTGAGACTTAAACTCTGCACCTTGTGTTTGTAAGGCAAACACCTTAACCATTAGGCCACCCTCCCAACCCCAATAAACAGCCATGCAGGTCTCGAACCCAGGACCCTATACACCATAGTCCCAGTACCTATCCACCAAGCCATCACAGAAGTTTATTTTTCCTCTCTATCAGTGTCCTGTTGGAAAAATTCTTACAAATAACACAGGGTAGGTCAACAGTTAAGTGAGGCGCACCTAAACAGAAAACACACAAAGAATGTGCATCTGAAGTGGGTAGTTTATGTCCACAATCATAACATCTTTTAAAACCAGTACTACCTTTTTTATCTGTCATGTTAATGGAAAAGCAAATACCAACAATAATACAAAAACAGAAAATTACCCGAAGGAAAGAAAGAAAAGGCTATCTACCAACTATCAAAACTAAGTAGTGGATATTGCACCAAAATCCAAACAATGAAAAACGTCCAAAGGTGCAAAAATGAGAGAATCAGGATACCATCCACAATTGACTTTATTGTAAAAATATGTACACGCACTTAAAAGCATTAAAACCATTATCTATTAACTATGGTAATCAACTGATACCTTACATCAGATAAAAAAGGGTGAAAGTGACTAAAAAGTTTTTAGAAAACTGAAAGAAAAGGGAGTCGCTAAATGTAATAAGGTAAGGGAAATCAGAAAATCAACTTTTCTGAGAGAAAAAGTCCTTATTATGAAATAAAAGGACAAAAAAAAGGTTTCACTTAGCTCAAGAGCAACAGCCTGACATGACCTGATGGCGACGCGGCAAACTCAATCTGAGGTAACAGGGAGAGGGGGATTATGGGTAAGAGATTGCTTAGCTCGAGAGTTTATCGCTGGCGCGAGCTTAGTATGTGGCCGGCTCAGTTCCGATATTGGAACCGTAACCCATACGTAAGGAAGTGGACGAGGATTAACAATATCAGATCACCTTTTCCATCAGTCAAGTCAATGTATCAGCCACCACAACTGAGTAGGTCAGAAGTCTTTGTCTAGTAATCCCAATCTTAAATTGACCAGAGGTTCCTTCTCAGTCTCTTGTGAATAGGGGCTACAACACTGAGCTCTTGCTTGGCCTCCCCTATGTTCATAGGTAGGTACTAGGCTATCTGCCCAAAGGCATTTATAAGCCTAGCCGGAATGTGTTGGCTTTCACCGCCCCGTTAGATTAGGTGCAACCATATTTTAATGCCAAGGGAGGAGGACTGAGATAGTGCTAAGGCCTCTACATGACAAGTGCCATACTCTGGAGTGATGTCTTGGTGTGGAGAATTCCAGTCCTAGGAAACATTCAGCAATGACTCAACATCACAGTTATAGAAGAGATCAGCACTGAGAATGGAGCTTGCAGTGGGTGCATGGGTTTCAAGTCTATCACAGCCAGACAGGAAACAATGACATGGCGAGATAGGAACAGAACTCTCTCTCTCGTTACCTTAGGACTAGAGGGAAAAGATAGGGCTCCCATCTTACTCTGGGCCTTAACTAATGTTCTCATAATCATCTCCCACTACAAATAAACCAAAACATGGGAACTGGGAATAGAACAAAATAACCATACTTACAAGCCAGAATAAGGCCTTGAAGGAAAACATTTTGCTAGCTTTAAGTTCAGACAGAGAAGTGAAACTGCCAAGTCTTATTTTCTGGGAAATGCCTCTTATCTAACTGACACTTCCGGATGAGACTCTGGAAAGCTTCTCAGAATGATCTCCTTAAACTGACTGGAAAATCAGTATCCAAACTTACTTTCCTAAGTGGAACAGGAGATACTTGAGTAGAAGGCCTAGATGACCCTTCCCAAACTCCTTTACGTTTATCCTTTTTTGGAGGTCTATTCTCTTTAGAAGACTTCTCCCTGGGGCAAAGGTGTAGCTGGCTCAATCAGCATCATGTACCAATACCACAAGCCAATGCCCCACCTCAGGTAGCTCTTCAACTGAAGGGGGGGGTGAGTACTCCCTTGTAATAATCCAATGGCTATGTTGTAGCCATCTGATTACCACAGCTGCATCCATGACCTCCTCCCCTCAGCTAGCACTTCCCATGAAGAGCTAAAAGTACATTGTAGCCATCAGATTATTTCATTTACATCCACACTCACCCAGCTAGCTCTTGCATTGTAGAGCCAAACAAAAAATCAACAGGATGAGGGATGGCCGATCATGCTCTCCCAGCACTTTGCGCCCAGGGTGGTTGTTCCTCTCACCCCACCCTAGCACTTCTGTCCTGGACAGCAAACCCTTCAAAATTAACTTGCTTTATCTTTTGTTGACATTTCTTTGTTCAGAGCTCTTATAAATCACACATTCCTTCTGCAAGTGTAATGGATCTAAGCATACTATGCCGAATAAGTGTCTGTTCTGTGGGGTGGGTTTTTGGTACACTTCTGACATTTTTAAACCTTACTGTTTTTCCATTTTAAACCAAGCAACACTAAAACGTATTATACTGTAACAAAAAATAGCACCAAAAGAGGAACAGAATGAACTACAACAGAAAGAGGCTAACTTTACCATAATAGCAAAACTCCTAAAACTCTTAACACTTTATTTAGCCCATTTTTGGCAAGTTGTTTTGTTTTACATTCAGCTCTACAGAACTACCTGAGGTAACCCATTCTGGGCAAATGGACAGCCAGCAACTGTAAGCCTGGACTACAGGGCTTTATGGCAGGTATACACTGGCCAATGGGAGTACATAGCTCCTTTTCAACATTAACATGGGTCCTTGATGTAGGTCAAGAGTACACCCAGGGTTCTCATCCAACTAATACTCATGTCTACCACTTTTTTATGACATTACCCAAAATAACCATATCACCTAGAGACAACTTTTACATCAAAAAATTGGGTGGTCCTGACATGGCATGCAGCCTATGGTCTACTTTCTCTTATTAATGAGGATACTGTACTCCAGGGTTTATGCCTTAAGTGGTTGGTCCCACATGACCGAGAAGCACAAAATGCCAGCCATAACAAAAGGAAAGACAAACCTTAACTCTTTCAACTTTCACAGGAAGAAGTAAAGATATCACTGGAATGATGACAAAAAATGCAAACAGTCAGATCAATAACTTCATAATATCCCTGTGTTAAAAAATGTCAAAATCAGAAAGCCTGGGTCTGTTTTTGTTGATGTGAGCTGTGCCACAGTAAAAGAGATTTGGAGAAGAGAACTGTTCCAGTGAGAGGAATTTGAGTGTCGGAAAGTTTTCAGCTGCCAAGCTGACTAGAACCTACAGCAGTTAATCCTAATAGTATAAATGGATGGAATGGATGCCATAAGATCATTTTGTTTTTGTTTCACATAATGCCGTATACTCACCCACTAAGCTCTGCCTGAAGCAATAAATGTGCATACTGTAAGAGACTTCATGTAACCAGGTGTGTAAATTCAATACTACAAAGCATAAGTCATGCAAATATATGACAGGTTACTAGTAAATTTTACCTCAGATTGGGCAATATTAAACAGAAAATACAAAAGGACTTGCAAAATGCATGAAACCATTTCATGGTGCGGGCCTCAAAGGTACACTGTTGACACAGGCTATGGTAACTGGAGTAGACAGGTAAAACATTTAAGAAATTAAAAACTCTTCTCCAGAATATCACTAGACACCCACAAGTGAAAGAACCATCTGATGCACAAGAAGACACCAAGGAAGTAATAACTGCCATCACCATCCTTTAGCGGAAACTGCCATTTGAAGGCTGGTACCAACAAGAATGCATAACCTGACATCAAAATTAAAAAGAATGGACAACTAATTTCACTTTAAAAAAAAATTACCAGTTTCACATACCAACAGGAAAGTCAGACCATACTACTGACCAAGGAAAAATGACTGAATCCACTCATCAAATGGGTTCAGAGGTGCTTACCTAAGAGAACTCCTTTCAGGTAAATGAACGTGTAGTGAGCATTTGCTTTACTAAGAAAAATAGTCATGCACAGCAGCGCAGTGGTGCAGCGGTAGTGTTGTCTCCTCACAGCAAGAGGTTCTCCGGTTCGATTCTTGGATGGGGTGCCTTCTGTGCGGAGTCTGCATGTCCTCCCTGCATTCATGTGGGTTTCCTCTCAGTGCTCCGATTTCCTCCCACGTTACAAAGGCATGCATCTGGGCCTTTCTCCCCAGGCCTCCGCTGAAAATTGGCTTTGTTCCAAGTCAGACTTTCCCAGTTAACCAACGTTAAACAAATACATAAAATTAAAATAATATAATGAAAATGAATTTCAGCTAATAAAGCACTTCTAATGAAATGTTATACGATAGTACTTCAAAAAATAAAAGCTATATTTATGCTATGAATATATAGAGACTGTAGTGCAATTTCAGCTAAATTAAATATGCACCTGAAATAAAGACTGTTTAGAAATGACATACCTTTCAAATTTTATTTGTTCTCTTTTTCTTAGTTTAAAGTGGCAAACAAGAGGAAGGTAGCATATGCAGTAGTAACATGCATGCACCTGCTAGGTGAACTAGCTGACGAACAACCACCGTAATCAAAGCATACACAGTATCACAACTTTGTATTCCATTTTTAATATTTTACTACAAAAAATATACAAAAATACAAATGCACACACAAACCACAACAGAAAACTTAAAAAAGGGAAGTAGCAGGAAAAAACTTTGTCTGGTTAGGTTTTCAAACTATTTCCTAGTAATCCTTTAAAGCAAGATTAAATATGCATGATGCACAGAGTGGCAAGGTTAACCACTTATGAAACAGTGGTCTTCTGCATAAAATGCTGGATGCTGCATACATCTCTCAGAATACATACCACTGGACAGTGGAATATCTGAAGATGATAGACTTAGCCTCTTCTCTATAAGCGTAAATTACTGCAGTGCTAGCGCTGCATCTAAAGGAAGTACAACTTGTGTATCACAGCACTACTGCATGAAGCACTCAATCTGCTCAGTTTTTCTTGTTTTTTTCCCTCCCTAGTCCTGCTCACTACCACCAGAATCAGCAAGCTGGCCCACTTCCTACCAGCCCACTCTGGCTGGGGAATGCAGGGCTGATGTGGATTCCTACGCAAAAATGAATGGGTTATAGGGCTCTTGCTTGCTCAAGACGAATAGGCCAAATGGGTCCAGGCAGAGAAGCAAACAGGTGAGTCTTGCATGAAATAAAAACAAGAAAACCTGAAAGGTAACAGGGGACTAGGTCACCAAACAGCAGCCCAGTGAACGCAATGACTTTGTACTAATGTCCTAACACTGCACCTACAAATCCTTCTCTCTTCCAACTGGGAACAGGAGCTACTTGCACAGTTAAACTGACATCAATGTAATTTAACAAACCCTAGCAATTCTTATTATTTATGCCTTATAAAAATGCCAGATACATTCACAGCATACACAGTCAACATGTGGATGGAGTTAAATGCTTTTTATAATAAAATCAGTCTTTCAATTAGTGTTCTAGACATTTCCTTAAAATCTACTTTTCTTGACTTTAGTCCATTTCTCAGTAGGGAAACATCTTAGGCAGCTTCAGACCACTACCCTGCAAAGCCCTCACAGATCTCTCAGCTCTGAACAGAAACATCTGAATTATGCATCACAGCACTTCTTATCTGGCATTCTGACTGCTGAGTTCTCTTAGATCACAAAGACATGCTGAAGCCTCCCCTAAACCTGACAGTGTTTCATCTTCTTACCCCTTCAGCTGTCAGTGAACTCATGTACAACAGCTTTATTTTTTTTATTTAACTTTTACTGACAAACTGAGCACAACAAACAAACATATTGCCTATTGCAAATGCCGTCAACATGAAGCTAAGAAGTATATAAGAAACAACATATACCAGCAACACAGTACTATTTACACATTGATGCAATACTTAAACCCAGTCAAATGATTCCGTCACCTTTTATTTTACTTACTTGTCCATAAGTTAATCAGGGAGGACTGGATGGTGTAAGGACCAGTTTTAGGCATGACCCAGGCTAAAGGCACAGATTACAGTAATATATTCATTGTAACAGTCAGACAGCCATTATTACATTCAGTAATTCATTTTCATTCAGACATTTAAAATATTCTTAACCACAAATACTTCTTAGTATGCATAATTACTAAAGGGCAGCAGGTGTAAGATATAACCACCTTCTCATAAAGGCCAGCTGGCATACAAATAAAATTGTAGACATCTTACATCCACTAATAAATTGTTCATTACAATCACATTTAGCTTACAACTACTGCCACTATACACCTCTAAATTACTCCGCTATCCTTTTCTTTTCCAAACATAAGTCAAGCACCAACAACATGGTGGAACCTTGCAGCTAGCATTATTAAAAAATAATAATCAGATATTTTGTTTCTGTAACAGTGAACACATGTAATTTTCCAAGGGACCA
Organism: Protopterus annectens; assembly: GCF_019279795.1. Classification (NCBI taxonomy): domain Eukaryota; kingdom Metazoa; phylum Chordata; order Ceratodontiformes; family Protopteridae; genus Protopterus; species Protopterus annectens. The sequence continues at coordinate 1,349,500,817 of NC_056737.1, forward strand.
ATGTAGCTTCATTTTAAACTAGGACAAAATTTGCACATCTCTGACTTGTTGAAGCAGCTGGTTCCATAAAACAGGGATTATTTTACTATATGAATTTTCTTCTCCTACCAGACCAAATGCAAGTCATTTAATCCGAGTGAATTTTGATTGTGGGTTCTGAAGGCATGGTTGGTTATCTCTAGCCTACTGGCCAGAAGGGACAATACATAATATAAAGAACTTCAAAGTTTATTGAAGGCAAAAGGAGTGTGGTACCTGCTGTAATTGCAGCCAACTGACTCCCTGGGGAGAAAGACACTGGTGTTTCCAATGTTCCAACAAGGAGATAAATTTAACACATGTTTTAAGTGTATTTTTAAGACACTGATGTTGTGAGAAGACTTCAGGGTAAAAATCAGTAAGGCATACTCTAACTTCAGAAAAAACATACCTAAAAACAGCTGTTCTCCTTTATATAAAAGAAAGACTTGCAAGCCCACATCATACCTTAAAACAAGCAATACCACCAACAGGTTTTGTGTTATTGTGCAAATAATGCCCACCTGGGGGTGTTCTGAGGCCCGACATTGTAGGCAAAGGTTAGGCGATTTCCTGTTGACTCACTGAGTGTCACTTCAAAGGTAACTAGAATGTTGACTTTGTTTGACATGCAGAAGAACTCTTCTCCAGCATAATGGGTTAGACAGCAATCGCACCAGCAGCTAGGTCATATTTATGAAGGTTGAGGTCGTCGATTTGAGTATTCATGGTGCAATCAACCTTGTGGAAATGGAGAAGATCCAAAGCAGTGGAGTCTTTCACAGTATGGAAGGTCAGGTAGCGATCACCATGCAAGACTCTGTAAAAGACAGACTATGAGAGAGTTTTTATTCTGTACTAGCTGCTTAGGGAGCCAATTTAGTTAGAATAATTTTCTCAGTTAGAAATCTCTAGTTGGACAGTGTATTTGGAGATATACATCCCGGAGGGGCAACACATTGAATGGCAAGTCTACTGAGTAATAAACTAAAATCTCTTTGGACCTAGAGGTGATGCCATTGGAAACTGAAAATGCTATAGACAAAGGCTTACTACAAAGGGCTGATGTAGTGATCAACACATAGTTCACTGTCAACAGATTTTTAATGACGTCAGTTTTAAGGGGTGGGTAGCCTTAATATGGTATGAGCGATGAATGTGTGATTTAAAACCATAGCAGTGCTACAGTTTCTATAATGACATTTGAGCTCATTGTCATTATAGTATGCATTGCTCTGGCCAGGTCATTCCTGGAGTAAAGCAGTTTGCAACAGTACCCGATCTGCAGTTATTAGCAATTTTTTTTTAATTTTTCAATTCTTTTTGTTTTAATGACAATCCTCAAACAAAAAAGGAAACTAAATACATTTTCGGAATAATTAACTTAGAACAAACACACAAAATTATGTACAGCTTCAAAAAAATGAAGCTTAACCCTCTAAATATGAACAATTGCCCTAAACTATAGCTGCACCCACAGCCATTACCTGACCTAAAAATTAAGGTTAGCCATGCTAAAGCTCATGTTACGGCCTGTGTTCCAACTTACACTGACTGCTGTCTGTTCTTTTAATATCTCTATTCCCTGCCAGATTGCATACTTTTAGAAAGCATTAACTTTAAACCTAAGAAAAAGTGCTCTAGCTACTTTTAAGCAACACTGTTCTGTTAACTACCTTAAATTTTTAAGGATGATTGGGAAGCTGCTATCTTTTATTCACTTCCCATTATTTCAACCTTTTTCACTAAACCGCTTGCCATTATACCTTTAAATGTTGCAATCCCCTCAGCAAAAAGTGCCCAGTACATTCAAAATTAATTGCTTGTACCTGCAGACAGCTTGTTTCCATGTTGAAAGAATTTCTGTCAATTTCAACAACTATCATCTTCAGCTGCAGACTTCTTGACTCCCAATTAACATTTGCTAATAGAAAAAATATATATATCTTTATAAGAAACTTAGCATTTTCCATGGCTTTCATCATTTTGTCTTATTTCTCAAGCCTACTTGCTTACAAAAAATACCAATTTATAGCTTAGGCCAAGAGTGTAATCTAAACATTTACCTTTATAAAAATAAGAAAAAATATCTTAATTCTACATATGATCAATGCACTAAAGCCTACATTTCTTACAACTAAAAAGTACTTATAATAACTTTAACACATACAACAGTCACTGAAAAGACTTCTCCTATATTTAAAATAGTTGACTAAGCACTAAACAAAACTGCTTTACTATACATAACATGCAGGTTATATTATGAAAGGTTTTATATAAATACTAAAAAGAACAAAAATTGTTTTACTTACTTACCTGTTCCTCTTTTAGTGTCCTTCTAAACATTAATGACAAAGTGGTGTATATGCTTCACAGTCCACAAACAATTTAACAGTCAACAAAAATCCATTCTTTTTCAGGCATTTTTTATTTCACAAATGAGACTGATGCTTTATAGTCTTCCATTTATTCACTAATCTCAGTGTTGCTGGTCTTTTTTCTGTTCATCTCCATCTCCCAACACCAGACTCTGGTTCAAGTCCAATGTACTCCTGATTCTTTTAGTCAACTCCTGTGCCGTTTTCTTTTTCTCTCAAGCATTTTACCCTTGGAACACTGGAAAATTTTCACTGGCAAAGTCTCTTTGTTGTCAGAAAAATAAGCAGCAGAGTCCCATTCTTTTGCTAGCTTACATTTTGTTGGATTAACTTTTTTATTTATTCTTTAGCATTTTCTGCATCCAAAATATCATTGATCCTCCAGGAAAAAATATTCAGAAGACAGCTGCATATAACAGCTTGAATCTCACACCTGCCTCTCAACATTCCGATTGCTGGGATAAATTTGCTTCTCTTCTACATGGCGTACAATAATCTTTTTTCTACAAACACTCTGCTGACTCCAGTTTTTAATACTTTTCTCTCCTACCACAGTTTTTCAGGATCAGCTCTTTCTGTTGGTATGATTGCATCTTTACTACACAGGTTTTGGCTGGTTTCTCAAGGTCAGGTATGAATCATACACTCGATGTGCCCTTTCAGTTAAAAAATCCTGCTGTGGAAAAGCAGGCCAGCTATTTGTGCGTTCATAACATTTATTGCAGCCTGTTCATTCCAGTCTCTATAGTATAGCAGAAATCTCAGGTTTTCTCTATATACTCTGTTCTCTAACTCTTATTTTTTGAAACAGCTGTTCTTGAGAATTTTTATACTCAACCAGTCTCTTCTTTACTTCAACCTCTTATTTTTGCAGTTTTATTAGTTCATCTGACTAGCCAGTTTAACGCTGCTTCAATTTTTCCAGCCTTTTGTTATTTGAGTTGATTTACTCTTTCAATGCTTCATTTATTTTAATCACCACTGAGCACATCTGACTTATTTTTTCCTCTAAATTACTGGAAGCCATCTCTCTTTCAGAGTTTCATAGATAAGTAAAAGGCTACCTACCCTTGAAGGCCATTTTTAAGCCTATAAAATTTCCCTTTTGTGTTCAAATTAACCTATCCAATTTGGCTACAGATTGGCTTTACCTATCCCATGATCAATAATTATATAATATCCATGATGAGAATATATGGGATCATACCATATATAATTTGAGGGGACATATGCATGGGAAAAAGCATTTGTGGAGTTGCCTTTGTCAATTAGTAGTACAGGGGGCAGTCCTGCTGTAAATTGCTCCTAGTTTGCAGTCACCTGCAAACTTAAGTCAGCCAGAGCCCTTTGGTTCAGAAAAGTAGGTGCCAAACAGGGGAGGTTCCAGCACAGAACCCTGTGGAACTCTAGTGTTGGCTGGTCTATTTGTGGAGGTAACTTCTCCTATTTTAATTGTGTCTCCCCTCTCTGAGAGCTACTTGGCAACCCAGTGGGTAACATAGAGGTTTAGTCCCAGTTTAACTTTTCTACTATGCCTGACTGGGGAATTGTGTCAAAAGCTTTGGCTAGGCTGAGGTACGTAGTATTACTGTTTTGCCTTCATCCATCGCTTTGGTGACCTTTTCAAAAAATCCACCAAGTTGAGTAAGCATTACCTGTCCTTCAGGAATCAAAACCGAGACAGGTGCAGTATTTGAAGGCTCCCTATGTCTTGACTGATGAATTCCATGATGAGCCTTTCCATGGCTTTGCATATGAGGCAGTTCATACTTAATCTGTAATTACCTGAGTTTTTGGAAGGTCCTTCATTATACAGGGGAATGACTGTAGCTGTCCTCCATTCGCTTGGTACAAAACCTCTAGGGAGGAAGAGACTGAATAATGTTGTTAGGGGTGTGGTTAAATCATGCTTCGTGCTATTTAAAATGCATCCAGGGATATTGTCATGACCTATCAATGCAGCAGTTTTAGCTTCTGAGAGCACTTTTAGGACTTGGTCTTGTGTGACAGCTGGAGGGGGGCCAGTTTCAGGTATAACCTGAGGGAAAGACAGAGGGGCACAGTTATCAGCCAGTAGGTTAGCTGTAGCTTCAGTCCCGGTGTAGGTAACACCATTCACAATCAGCTCAGGGCATTGCTACATTGTGCTTTTGAGATTACAAACATAACAAAAAAATGCCTTGCAACTGTTTTGGCTTGGGTAGCTATTTCAGTCTCAGACTTGGCTTTAGTGGATTTCATTACACTCCTGAGTTGTTTGTTTATTTCAGAGATAAGGGCTCTAACATTCTGGGAATTACTCTTCTTACTTTTGGTCAAAATTCTTTTCCTTTTATTATAAAGCTTGATATAGTTCCATCATGTGGGTTTGTTTCTGGGGTGTGCCCTGCACTTGTTTCTATGGGGTACAGCTGCATCTGTACAGCTGTTGACATGCTTGGCATAGTGTGATGGTGTATATTTCTGCATATTCAATATAATTAACTGGGTTTAAGAGTGGGGATTTGAAGCTTGCCAATGTATCACTTAGGAATAGATACTTTGTCTTTAAGAAACATCTAAAGGTACCTTGGGTGGAAGGGATCTCTGGTTTCAGTTTTATTTCGAAGGAGACTGCTTTATGGTCAGACCTAACAAGTGATAAAGATATGCAAGGGGTACTGCAAGATCCTTCCATATTAGTAAGGACAATATCCAAGATGTTATTCCCACTAGTGGGTACTTGTTCCACAGCATTTGTACTGACCAAGTTTAAGAATCTCTATGCTTTTGCATTAATGGTGCTGTACATTTTCCAGTCTATAGTTGGATGGTTTAGAGATTGCCTAAGAAAATGGTATTGGGTTTAATACTGAGTGATTCTAGTCCTTGTATACAGACATTTTGGCTTTCTTTTGTAATAGAAGAAGCTTTACAGCTAGCTAATACATAGTACAGGACCTTTCTAATGGTTATTTGGACATGAAGACACTCTAGTGCATCATGCTGCTTTACAAGCTTTGATTCAAGTCACTTCTGAATGTTGACTGATACAGCTCCACCTTGTACCAAAGCAAAAGCTCAAACTGCTTTTTTTTCTGAACAGCTGCAGAATTCTTCCCAAACAATGTTTTCTGTTCACATTTTCTGATTGATTTTCTTTTAGGTGTTCTCTAAATTTCTTCTTTGTTGGCATCCAGGCAGTGTATCTACTACCCAGTAACTGAATTTTACTCAAGCTGACAATATCACTGGCAGTTGTTTCTCCTTTTTTTTCCCACAGTGCTATATTTGAAATTACACTACTGATTAGTGTGCAGCCATCTTGGAAGGGCAGTTATCAGCAAACCATAGCCTTATGACTTCAGCTTTCATATCACAGAAGCAGATACCATAGAGATGAGGGTCTAAGACTGCACCCTCTGGAATACCACTTGTGAATTTATTTTGTATGGAGAAAGTGCCACTGACCTTAATTGTATTGACTGTAACAGCGAGCCGGTTAACTATCCAATGAGTAACATAGGGAATTAAGGTTTAGTTGGGTGAGTCTGTTAATATTAACTGCAACAGGAATGGTGCCAAAAGCATTAACCACATCCAGATATGATGTGTGATGGCCTGACTATCATCAGGGTCGCAGTAACCCTTTTCAAATAGATCAGCTTGATTCAGCATTAATTATCTGCCTTTCACAAAACCAAATTGATCTGCATTAGGGGGCTGTAGGTATCCTATGTTTTTGTTTATGAGTTCAATGGTTTACTATCAAATGGGTGATCAGGCTTTGTTCGATTTACATTAATCCAAATGTCCAATTTGATAGTATCAAGTGAATGAAAAAATAAATGTTGAAATCCACAACAGCATTCGCTGTTATGAATTTAAACATTTTAATGCAGATTGCACTATAGTGGGGACTGGGAAATGTACCCTTTCCCTCACTGTAGTGCGATCTCGAAGTTTGTATATATAAGTAGAAGGGGGGGACAACCCCCCCATGGGGGGGTGCAGGGATGCTTTCCCCCCTGCAAAAACATTGTTTACTGTGTGTTGCACAATAAATAGTGGCAGTTGCGGAAGTGCGGAAAATGTTCAAATTGTGTCGAATTCAACATTCTCAACTTCCACGTTTGATTTTTGTGTTGGACAATTCTTTTTTTTTTTGGTTATCCGGTTTGTTGAAATGATAACTCGCACAAAGTGCAATCGCTGAAATGATAGCAAACAGAGTTCAACAATGATGTACTTCAAGAAGTTACAGATGATAATGGTGAGACCTGTGGGTTTATTTATTTATTTTATTTTATTTACACGTGAAGAACAGGTTGGTTCCAGTAAGTCAATGGTCACTTTTCAAGGGAGATCTGTGGTGGTATTTATACATACTATGAGAAATTTGGAAAGGACTCCGGGGAAAAACTTCTGCTCTTTTTGATAAATGTCAAGGAATCATTTACATCTGCCTGAGCTACCATCAACTCAGGCAGGACTCAAGTAAATTTTTATTTATTTGTGCAATATAGACTTATATATATTCCAAGTAAGGGCAATATTTATTTATTTATTATATCCACAGTCAGTATTATTTAACTCACTCAAGTGCACTATTAGACAAATAACTTAGGCATTTCAATCTGTAGTGCATTTTGTATTACTTTAAATAGGGTAGTTTAACTCAGGGGAGGCTATTCTTTTTATTTATGAGAGTTGGTAAATGTGTCTACTCTTTTTTGCGTGTATTGGGAGTAGTACTGTACTTGTAAGTTATGTTTATTCTTCTACTTGTATATGTTTTTTCACTTTCCTTTGTAATCTAAAGAATTGAGCTGATGCACAAAATTTTGTTTAGGCTACATATGTGTAGCTCTAAATGACAAAGTTTATTTTGACTTTGACCAAGATCCAAAGGATTTGTGATTCTCTTTAGTAGTGCTTGAAACTTTGAGTTTAGACAGGAACTTCACAATTTTAGTGGTGTGCTTAAGACTTTTTTTAGCCACATTTAAGTCATTTTTATACTGGAGTGGCAAATCTTTTATAAATACCTGGTAGTTACTTCCTGTTTTTCCAAAGTTTCTTTATGTTAAAACAAAGAGTGAGGAGGTCACACAGGAAAAACTTATCAGTACAAACTAAATAAAAACTCCAGCTAAGCTAGATCTTCCACTGAGTAACCTCTCAAACCTCTTGTATCAGAAGCACTTGGGATACATGCAAATGACTCTTATGAACATCAGGTGTTTTAGCTATATGTTAATTCTGAATGCCCATGATGTATTTCTTTTTAAGTTGCTTCAATGGACAATTTCAGGCCAATAAAACCAAACCCCACTAGCTTTGGATATGCATATTTCAGCCTTGTTATGATCTCATCGAAACAGAACAAGCAGAGTACTTGACTAAGTGTAAGAAACACAGGGCTGTTATAACCAACTGATGTCCATTACCATTAGGGTGACTGCACAATATCTCAACTAACAAATTAAAACAAAGAGTGAGAACGTTACACACAAAAATCAATTAGCAAAAACTAAATGAAAACTCAAGCCAAGCTAGAACTTCCACTGATTCAACTCTCAAACCTCTTGTATCAGAGGCACATAGGATATATGCAAATGACCCTCATGAACATCAGGTGTTTTAGCTATATGTCGATTCTGAATGTCTATGACTTATTTCTTTTTAAGTTGCTTCAATGGACAATTTCAGGCCAATAAAACCAAACCCCACTAGCTGTGGATATGCATATTTTGGCCTTGTTATGACCTCATCAGCACAGCGCAACCAGAGTGTTTGACTAAGCATAAGATACACACGGCTGTTATGCCCAACTGATGTCCATTACCAATAGGGTGACTGCAAAATATCCCAACTAACAAATTAAAAGAAAGAGTGAGAAGGTCACACAGAAAAAACAATCAGTATAAACTAAATGAAAACTCCAGCCAAGCTAGAACTTCCACTGAATGACAAGGTTTTCATTTAGTTTTTACTAACTTGTTTTTTCTGTGTGACCTTTTCACTCATTGAAATGACGTAAAAAGAAATAAGTCATGGACATTAGAATTGCCATACAGCTGAAACGCCTGATGTTCATAAGGGTCATTTGGATATATCCCATGTGCCTCTGATACAAGAGGTTTGAGAGGTCACTCAGTGGAAGTTCTAGCTTTGCTGGAGTTTTCATTTAGTTTTTAGTGAAAGTTTCTTTATGTGAGAATTACACCATATAGTTTTATTTATGAACTTACCACTGTACTTATGATGGATAAGAACAGATGTTCAAATGCATCTATTTAGACAGGAGAAGAATTTGCAGGCATACACAATGACACTGATATTGGGGTATTGTGGTCACAATCTGACTTGTAGTTTCTCGTACTGTCAGTAAATGACTAACTGGTTGAGAGTAGTCCCTAATTACAGTCAGTTTCTTGGGGTCTATGGAACTGGTTCTAAGGGAGATGTCAACAGCATAATGTTCGGACTTTACCAGGGTTGCAGACATACACACAAGAAGGCATGGAATATAGTCATAAGAAAAAGGTTGAGAAAATTGCAACTTCAGTTCATCTGGAAATTAGCATTTACAAATTTAATTTCATATTTATTGTTACTTGTATGCACTGACTAGGTGAGGTGATAGATGAATAGTTAAATTCATGCATAATTTACAGGTTAGGTTTAATATTTTTTTGGATATGAAAGCCAACAGAACATAACAGTCTGTTATAGCCCTGAAGACATTTTTGAACATTAAAGCTAGTTCATGAACCCTTGAGAAGGACGAGATTGTCAGCATACATGCTAACATTCTACTTTTAGCAACCTAGCTAAGGCTGTTCTAAGTGCTAAAAATAACATGGGACCCAAAACGGAGCAGTAGGGAACCCCAACAGTAAAGAAACCACCATTAACCTTCTGTCAAACAGGTAATTATTAGGCCATCTGACCAGTCCATCACTGAATCCCTTATTTTCAAGTTTTCACAGAATCATAAAGTGTCCCTCTTTAAATCTATAATGACAGCACTAGTCAGAATACCCTCTTCCAAAGCTGTATCTGTCTTATCTATCTCTTAGTGCTGTTCCCCAGTCTGGTGGCCCTCACTATAAAAAGGTCCATTCCCCTGATATGGTGTTCCAAGCAAATCAGGTCTGTTTTTTTTTTATTGGTGCCTCTCAACTCTAAGTTGAGCAGCAAAACAAAAAAGGTCCATTCCTGACCTGTGCCCCTCAACTATATTGAGAAGCGGAATAAAAAAGACCCACTCCAGTTCTGCAACCTTCAAATTTAAGTTAAGCAGCCCAAAAAAACTCTCTCTCTTTTTAAAACCTGACAAGTAGCTTGTTACATACTTTTAAGATGTAGAAATAAAAGGTTACTGCATTCAAAACCATGCTTAATTTTTTTCTGAACTGCAATTATACGAACACAGCTCTCAATTTTGAACAGCTTGTCCATATTGGCATAATGTTAAACTATCCTTCATTGTATTACAAATAATGATCACCTTTAGCTCCTCAGTTGTGAATGGTAGGTACTTCACAGATCTACATATTACCTGAATATTTTGCAAAAGAAAACCGATAATCTTTAAAGAATACCAGCTTCTTCTTTCATCTCCTCTGTAATGCATACATAGCATTTACGTATTACAGCAATGAGGCCACATTCTTCCATAACTATACCATATTCTGTCACTGGCAATGAATTTGAATGCTGGTACTGCACTACTGTTGGACTGGCATCTCCCAACCATTCCCCTTAACACATTGCACTGAGTGTAGCTGCCTTCTTCCTCTTACCCTAGCTATGTTCTTCTAGATACAGACAGTTATGAAACAGAAACGGAATATGTTGCAGCGCCTTCTAAAAAGGAAATGAATGCAGAAGACAATACTTCTCTAGCTACTCAACAAAATGAGTGCATAGTGTTTATGTATTAGGTTAGCTAATGGCTGCAGACTGGAGATGGATCAGTAGTCCCGTATTATTTTTTGGATGGCAGCTTACTCCTGCATGCCCAAACATTGTTAGGGTAAGGGGGTAGCTCCTGCGTTTGACAAAGAGACTGATAATACATACTAATGGCTTGGCAATGATGTGATCAAACACCTTATGGAAGTAACAGTGTAGAGTTGCACTGCTAAAATTAAATTTGGGATCCAACTGATTGAGTGCTTTTGCTACAGTTCTATAGTTACCCCCCTGAAATGGAAGGTGAGCCACAGAAAAAGTTGGGAGTTCAAATTGTACAGACTGACAGCTGGAGTTGGGTAGTGGTTTCTGAAATTTCACTGCTTCCACCAGGCTGGCAGGAATACAGTTTCTTTATACTGTGGGTCTTGTTAATCACAAATGTGTCTAAGGTCATTAATGACTCTCCACATTGACTTTGCTTAGGCATGGCCATCTATTTTTCCCACTTCAACACCTTTATTAAACTCGGCACATTACACATTATGATGTGTACAGAAACATGTATACAAGAACAGACAAACCATTAAAACTAATAACAATAACTAAATTTAACTAAACTCAGACAGGAAGGCCAAACAAAAATACTGCATAATCTATTGCACAATTGACTCTTTTGTGCATATAGCCCTAGGTTATTCACTAAAAAGCTAATATCCTATCATGTAACAAAAAAAGAAAAAAAAAACTTAAAATAGTCGCCCAGTACCAGAGACAGCAGTTCCAGCAATGTACCATGTTCCTATACAATTATTTTATATAAGATTTAAGTATCAACCAGACCAAAAGTACTTCCTATTTCTTAGTGGTCTGTTGGCCAAGGTGGGACTTGCACCTACCTATCCCTGGCTCTTGTTGTCTTCCCACTAAAATTTTCAGCTCTGCAAGTGTTGGGGGGAGCCATCTGCTTCCACTTTCTCATGATACATTTGTAGCTAATAGCAATAACAGATCCAATGTTGCCCATTGAAGTTTCAATCTTTCAGGAAGATTTAGTGAACATTACTATATCCCTGTTCTCCATATCTGAGTAATTAAACCCTATAGCTCTTGCTTAAACTGGTGAAGTAAGGAGCAATTCCATAATATGTGCTACCAATTTGCAGGTTTAAGTCTACAGTATCTCTAGCAAGTAACAAAATATCAGGAAAAATATGGGCAAGCCTGGCTGGTGTATAAAAATATCTGAATTGGCACTGCCATCTAAAAAAAAAGTTATGTACTCACCGTAATGTTCCATGTTTGTTGTCCTTGATCTTGCCTTCCTTCTTGTTGGTTGGGTTCAGTGCCGATCCTCAACTCTAACTCGGCCGTATTCTAAAGCTTGAGAGATTCCACTAGCTCAAGGCTAGACCCTCATATATGTGTATGTATATATATATATATATATATATATATATATATATATATATATATATATATATATATATATATAAAAGCCCACCAAGTCATTAGTAGATAAGGCAGGAAGGGAATTAAGGCCAATATAGCCAAAAAGATGTATAATTCCTCTCGATCTTCCAGGAGGGAGGAGGAGGATGGGACACAAGGAAGAAAGGCGAGATCAAGAACAACAAACATGGAATGTTATGGTGAGTACATAACTTCTTTATGTTATGTTGTCCCCATCTCACCTTCCTTCTTGTTGGTTAGGATTGCGTCCCCAGCACCTTCTTCTTGGGTGGCTCAATGGAATAGACTCTTCAGAACCAGGGAACCAAAGGATGCCCTGTTCCAGGAGGCCACATCTACTTTGTAATGAATGATGAAGGTATGGGGATTAACCCATGTAGCTGCCACACAAATTGAGTCTAAAGGTAGCCTGGCCTGAAAGGCAGTAGAGGTAGACAAGGCCCTGGTTGAGTGTCCTTGAATCTTTCCTGGCAGCTGTTTGTTCTGTGAGTTATAGACATAAGCAATGGTGTCTGAAAGCCATTTTGATACAGTTACTTTTAAGACTGAAGCTCCTTTTCTATTCTATGCAAAGGATACAAACAATTGGTCAGATTTCATGAATTCCTGTGTCCTGTGCAAGTAAAAACGTAACTGCCTATGAACATCCAGTTGGTGGAGTTTATACTCTGCCTTGTTGCCATGATCCAGGAAGAATACAGGTAGTTTTATTGATTGGTTGAGATTGAACTCTGAGTAAACGTTTGGTAGGAAGGAAGGGTTGGGTTCTGAGAGAAATCCTATCTTTGTGGAAAATTAAATAAGGGGGACGAGTGGATCGAGCTTGTAATTCTGATACCCTCTTAGCTGAGGTAATGGCGATCAAGGAAATCGTTTTCCAAGTCAAAAACTTTAGAGAACAAATATTAGCTGGTTCAAATGGAGGAAGAATCAAGGCGGCTAGGATGAAATTTAGATCCCAAGGAGGAAGTGGTTCTGTTATTGGGGGTCTCAAAAGGATAGTACCCTTCAGAAAAGCTTTGCATAGCCTGTGGGACATAATGTTGGAACCCATTTCTCCCACATAAAATTTGGAAATAGCAGCCAGTTGAACTCGGACAGTTGCTACTGCTGCTCCTTGCTTAAAAGTTTCAGTGAGAAATTCGAGGATCTTTGAACTAGGTGCAGTAAAAGGATCAATACTATTTTTGGCTGCCCAAAAAGAGATCCGTTTCCATTTGCTAGTATACAGTTTTCTCGTTGAGGATTTGTGAGAGGAAATTAGAATATGTTGTACTGCAGGGGAGATGTCAGGAAGCCTGGCTAAGATGGGAAGTGGAGGAACCAATCTATCAGCTTGAGGGTCTTTAAGGAAGGGTGGAGTGTGCCCAACTGATAACACCAGCAGATCTGGATCTGGGACCAGAATCCAAGGCTCCTCCTGAAGATGGGGCCATAGAAAAGTACAGTTGTGTGCACTTACCATAAATGTAGATGTTCGAGTGTATTCACTGTTGCAGTCATTACGTTTGGGTTATCTGCCTGCAGGTAGCCCTCAGCCTGCCTGAATATCAAAGTCTTGGGTCCTGCGTCGGATGCTGTCTCTTCTTCCATGATGTCAGGTCGTCAGGGGTATAAAACATGCAGCTGACGCCATTACATCAGTTTTTCTTGCCCGAGGTGTCAGGTGCCCCCATAATGGAAAGAAATTATATGTTAGATTACATCTCCACAAAACACTAAACAAAAAGAAAGGTATAGCCAAGAGAAGTCAGGGGGCTGGAGGGAGGGTAACCAGGACTGCAACAGTGAATACACTCGAACATCTACATTTATGGTAAGTGTACACAACTGTACTATGTTTTTCATATTTCACTGTTGCAGTCATTACATTTGGGTTGATTCTCAAAGCTAAGGAAGGGAGGAGGCATTTAGAGAGCATTAGGAACAGCTATTAAACCCTGCAAAACTGCAGTGGCAAAACCAGCTCTGGATTTAGAAAAAATAGTCATGTGGTAATTCTTGGTGATATGTACAGAGCTCCAAGTAGCAGCTTCTAGGATGTCCCTGGTAGGAACACCTCTGAGAAAGGCTGTAGAGGTAGATCCAGCCCTGGTGGAATGTGATCTTATCCCCTGTGGGGTATGTTTTCCATGGTGCTTATAGCAGAAATGAACACAATGGCCTATCCACTCATAAATAGTTTACTTTGAAATGGCCTTCCCCTCTGCCCCTGCAGCAAAGCCAACTAGCAGCTGCTCAGATTTTCTGAAAGGCTTAGTCCTGTCCAAATAAAATCTAAGTTGTCTGTGCATGTCCAAAGAGTGCAGTATTCATTCTCCTTTGTTTTGTGGATTTGGGAAAAAAGTAGGCAAATGAATGGACTGATTAAGGGCCACACTAGACACCAGCTTGGGCATAAAGGAAGGATTGATCCTGAGGGATACCCTGTCTGCATGGAAGATGATGAAGGGCTCCACTGCAGTGAGGGCCTGTAATTCAGACACTCTTCTAGCTAAAGTGATGGCTAGAAGGAAGGCTGTTTTCCAAGAAAGGAATTTCAACTCTGCAGTTGCAGCTGGCTCAAAAGGAGGGAGAGTGAGCTTTTCCAAACAAAATTAAGGTCCCAGGCTGGAGTAGGGGCTCTCCTGGGTGGTCTTAAATTTTTGGCCCCTCTGAGGAATTGCTTTAGCATGGGGTGAGAGAAGAGGGTTGGTTCAGTATTATAATGTGCTGAGATGGCAGAGGCATGAATTTTAGTTGACGAGTAGGAAAGGCCCTTGTGAAGCATCTCTGTTAAGTACTGAAGAACATGAGGTAAGCTGGGTACAGTTGTGCCCATGGCCTGAGTCTGCCTCCAGGAACAGTATCTTTTCCACTTTTCAGGATAGGATTTTCTAGTACTAGGCCTCCTTGCCTCCAGAATGACATCTAGCACCTGCTTACTGAGGGATGCTATTGAAGAGCTCAAGGAATTAGCCAGGCTGAAAGGCTCAGGGTTTGAAGCTTAGGGTGCAGAATCTGGCCCGCCTGCTGGGACAGCAGGGAAGGGGTCTGAGGCAGGTGCCATGGTTCCAGCAGTGACATACTGTGCAAGAGGGGGTACCAGTGCTGGTGTGGCCAGTCTGGTGCAATCAGTATTGTCCTTGGCTTGTCCTTTTTTATCTTTAGTAGAACTTTCGAGAGGAGAGGCAGAAGGGGGAAAGGCATAAACTGAGAGGCTTTCCCAGGTGAAGGACAAGGCATCCACTTTCCAAGCTTGACTGTGGGAAGTCTTTGTGCAGAATTTGTCCAATTGGTAGTTCTGAGGGGAGGCAAACAGGTCCATCGCTGGATTCCCCCATTTGTTTCTCAAAAGACTGAATAGCTTTGGTTCCAGTTTCCACTCATGTGGGTCCATGAGATTTCTGCTTAGGTCGTCTGCCAGTGAAGTTAGCTTGCCTGGCAGGAACTGAGCTTGTAGGTGCACTTGGTAGCTCAAGGCTGTGTTCCACAGAGCCATGGCTAGTCTGCAGAGAGGGTACGAGTGGGTTCCCCCCTCCTTGTTTATGTACCACATCACAGTGGTGTTGTCTGTCTTTACCAATAATTGCCCTGGAAGAATGTGGTCCTTGAAGGCTGTCACTGAATTCTGTACAGCTAACATTTCTTTTTGACTGATATGCAGTTGCATCTGACTCGAGTTCCATTTACCCTGAATGCACTGGCCTGCCAAATGAGCCCCCCATGCATAGTCTGATGAGTCTGTTATTAGGGTTTGGGCAGCAGGGGGTAAAGTGAATGGGAGCCCGTTGTTGTAGTAGCAGGCCTCTACCCACCAAAGGAACTCTGTCTTTATACAAGGAATGATAGGAATCATTGATTCCAGGTCCTGAGAATGTTGACACCATAGGCTTTTTAGATACCATTGTAGTTTCCTCATATGCAGACTTGCGTATGGAATTAGTAGAATGCAAGAGGCCATGAACCCCAGGGCTTGCAGGATTTTCCTTGCAGATAGCTGGGTCCTTGTGACCAGTAGTTTGAAGTAGGCTGTCAAATAAACTTGTTTCTCTGGCGTGAGGTAAACCATCTGGGAAGTTGTGTTCAAGCTTGCTCCCAGGAATACAATTTGTTGGCAGGGTACTAGATGAGATTTCTTTTTGTTTATGGTGTACCCCAGTGAGGTTAGAAGTTTCTTTACAAATGCCAGATGTTTTAGTAGCCTGTCCTGGCTTTCTGCCTGAATTAGACAATCGTCCAGGTATGGGTATATTTTAATATTTCTTTGCCTGCAATATGCAATGACTGGAGCTAGACACATTGTGAATACCCTAGGCACAGTAGATAAGCCAAAGGGAAATGAAGAGCACGGATAGTGCATCGAGCCTGTTCTGAAGTGTAGGAATTTCCTGCAAGATTATTTTATTGGGATGTGCAGGTAAGCTTCTTTTAAGTCTAAGGTTGCCAACCAGGCATCTTTGCCTAGCATAGGAAGCAGCTGTTGAAGTGTTAGCATTTTGAATTTTGGGATTACCAAAAAGGTGTTTAGAATAGAGAGGTCCAGGACAGGATGCCAGGAGCGGTCTTTTCTGGGTACCAGGAAAAGTCTTGAGTAAAAACCTTGTCCCCTTTCTTCTGCTGGGACAGACTGAATAGCCCTGATACTTAGAAGAGAGAGGACCTGCTGTTGAGCCTCTGCCTACTGATTTGGGGGTCGGTCTGGCAAACTGTTTGCGGTTGGTAAGGTGTGGAAGTGGAATCTGTATCCTTGGAAAACTATATTTAAAACCCATTTGTCCTGGGTAATGAGTTCCCAGTTTTTTGCAAGCAGGGCGATCTTTCCCCCTAAGAAAGCAGGCAGTTGAGCAGGGCTTGGAAGGTTTAAGGTTAAGTCATTGTGACATTTTTCCACTGGGTGGTGTCTTACTACTTTCAGCTTTGGAAGTGGAAGCCCCCCACTGCTTAGGCCTGTGAGTACCTTGAGACTGTAGCCTAGGTGGTCTGCTGTTCCCGAGTTTGGACTGAGAAGGCCTGGAAAAGACAAGAAAGGACCAATTCTTAGAAGGCCAATGCCTACTAAATCTGGGAAGCTGTACTTGCAAGAAATCTTTAACAGTTTGCATAGATTTAGCTTTTTCCTCCATCTTTTTCAGGACGAATTCTGCTTTGTCGGCAAATAGGCAGTCTTGGGTTAAGGGAGCATCCAGTAATTTAGCTTATTTTCAGCACAGTCAGAAATCAACATCATTTTCTGTTTAAGTAGCCCCATAATATTCTGTTGATACTTTAACATATGAAACTGACAGTTTAAGGCCCTACTGGCCAAAGTAGCAGAAGTGTATACCTTCTTACCCCATCTGTCCAAGGCCCTGGAATCTCTGTCAGATGGGGTAGGAATTTTGGCAGTAGTAGCCTTAATGCTCTTAGGTCCTTGGGAAATGGTCTCTGGGTCCACAGTAAAGTTCTTGAAGAGGAACTTGTGAGAATCAGGTACTCTGTAATACCTGTCAGGCTTCCTGGGAGCTGGAGGTAAAGTGTCTGGGGCCAGGCTAGATTCCAAGAAGGCATCATCTACAATGTCCAGGACAGAAGGGATAGCTAACGGCCTGTGTTGAGGGAGGAGTAAGAATTCCTTAAGTCTCTTTTTGGAGTCAGAGTAATCCTGGCTTTCCCAACGGAAATGCTCCCCAAGAGTGAGCAAGGTTTTACCAAAAGAAAAGTCCTCTGGAGGGGAAGCAGAATGAATGGAGTCCTCTGCATCAGAATCCTCACAGGTAGATAAGGGCAAATCCTGGTAATCAGAAGAAACAGAAATTTCAGAATCCTGATTAGAAGAATCAGAAGGAAAATCAGTTCTAGGTCTCTTAGAGGGTGAAGGCTGGCTTCCCCTAATTAAAGTAACAAGGTCTTCAGCCATTCTTATCATTTGTTTTTTCAGGCATATGGGCCTGACCATGCGGTTTGGAAGTCTGTTTTCTAGGTGTGGGTCGAGTTTTAGGCCTTGAAGAAGATGGCGTTGCTTTGAAATGCAAGTCAGTAGGCCTGAATACACCCTCAGAAGCCGGTGCCTGCACAGCGGCTCCAGACCCATCCAAGGTAGAGACATCCGCAGGTTCCACAGTCGAAGAAGCATCTCACAGCATACCGGACTCTGAATGGGTCTCAGTAGAGGGCTGCGAATCTGAAGTAGTGGGTATCAGGGACTGGGAAAGCGCCTCATTGAGTACCGGCGAACTGGCGACTAGCTTAATGGAAGTGTCATCGGCAGCTTTGGACCTATGTGGTCTGTCTTTATCTTTACGTTTTTTTCAGAATGGCGATAGTCGGGTGGCTTACCGAAGCCATTTCTGGATAGTTAAACCGAGTACCAAAATAATTTGCTGCAAAAAGAAACCGACGACGAACAGTCCGAGGGTTGAATAAGGCACAAAACTGACAGCGAGGGACGTCATGGTCTGGGCCTAAGCAAGGAATGCAGTACGAATGAAAATCTTTATGAGGTATTTGCTTTCCACAGGTAATACAATTGTTAACTTTTACTGACATTGGTTAAGAGAGAGAAAAAGGATCCCAAACGGGGAACTTAGCTTTTTTGAAGACTTCGGTTCTGAAACTTGAAAACAAAAATTTCAGGAGTCGCCCGACCGGCACTTGCGAACTCCTTCTGCTTCGGGCACCGCACGGCAAGAAAGACTGATGTAATGGCATTGGCTGCATGTTTTATACCCCTGACAACCTGATGTCATGGAAGAAGAGACAGCATCCGACGCAGGACCCAAAACTTTGATATTCAGGCCGGCTGAGGGCTACCTACAGGCACATAACCCAAATGTAATGACTGCAACAGTGAAACATGAAGAATATCGGGAACCAAATTTGAAGAGGCCAGTAGGGGCAATGAGTATTAGCTTGCAACCCAATGAGTTTGCTTTCTGAAGAACCTTGGGTATCACAGGGAATGGGGGAAATGCAAACAGAAATCCCGGGGGCCAATCGTGAACAAGTGCATCCCTGGGTGATTGTCCTGGTGGGGGGACTAGGGCGAAATAGCTGCTGCATTTGGCATAGATGGAAGTGGCAAAAAGGTCACAGCAAGGCTTGCCCACTTGTGAAAAATCTGGTTCGCAATATCCTGCTTCAGGGACCACTCGTGAGGCATAAGGATAGCCCTGCTTAGCTTGTCCACTATCACGCTGGATTTCCCCAGAATGTGCATCGCAATCAGAAAGTGTTGGGAAGACATTGCCCATTACCACACTCTTAGAGCCTCTCGACACAAGGGGTAGGATCTGGTTCCGCCTTGCTTGTAGATGTACCATACCACTGACATGTTGTCCATCTGAATTGCAATCATCCCCGTGGGTAGACAGCTGTGAAGTGCTTGCAATGCCAGGAGCACCGCTCTCATCTCTAAGACATTTATGTGCAAGTGGTACTCGTGTTGTTGCCAAATCCCATGAACAGTCTGTCCCAGATAATGCCCCCCTCTCCCTATCTGGGAAGTGTCCCTGGTCACTGTGGTCACTGGTTGGGGGAGGACGAATGGTCTGCCTATCGTCAGCTACGTAGACTGAAGCCACCATTTTAGGTCCTTCTTGCAGGTCTCCATGATGAGAATTTCGTGGGACATGGATAGATCTTGCATGGACCATTGAGCAAACATGAGCCACTGTAATAACATCATGTGGAAGCGTGCCAAGGGAACTAGCATTATTGCTGCCGCCATTGAGCCCAGTACTTTTAGAGCAAATCTTGCTCAAGTCTTTTTCCTCCCAATCAACACTGCAACCTGATGTCGGATGGTCGACACCCTCTCCTGAGGCAAATTTGCTATCATGTCTTTGGTATCTAAATCTGCCCCTATAAATGTAATATACTGACAGGGCAACAAGGCAGACTTTTCATAGTTTATAGTGACACCTAGCCGAGAGCAGAGGTGGATTGTGGTGTCCCTTGTCTTGGTTAATCGATGCTCAGTGGTGGCGGTAAGGAGCCAGTCGTCTAGATATGGAAACACCCGGAATCCTAGACGCCTCAGATGAGCCGTGACTACTGCCATGCATTTGGAGAACACCCTGGGGGCTGTGGTAATGTCAAAGGCAGAGCTCTGAACTGGTAGTGACTGCCTCCCAGCCAGAAGCATAGAAATCTCCTGGATCACCTGTCCATCTTGATATGGTAGTACGCATCCTGGAGATCGATGGAGCACATCCAGTTGTTCTTTCCCAGGAAGGGAAGTATGGACTGCAGTGTCACCATCCAGAATTTTGTCTTCTTGACAGACTTATTGAGTCTGCTGAGATCCAAAATGGGCCTCCAGTCCCCTGTTTTCTTTGGTACTAAAAAGAACCTTGAGTAAGTTCCAGACCCGATTTGTTCTGCGGGGACTTCTTGGATGACTCATTTTCTTAGCAACCTTTGAACTTCTAGGGTTGCTTGTTCCCTTAGATTGGGTGGCACATCTGGGATAGGTTTTCGTTTTCTGGGGAGAGGTGGCATGGAGAAAGGAATACTGTATCTCCTGGATAAGACTGACTGCACCCATGTGTCTTTTGTGATACTTTGCCAGCCTTCTGGGTACACTAACTATCTGCCCCTGACTGCCTCCAGAGGTGAACAGGCTGGCCTCCTTTCAGGTGCGCTGAAGGGCCTACTAGAGAACATACCTCTGTCACCCTGACTGTGTGGACCCCCTTTGCCACGAGGCCAGCATCTCCCATTATTATTCCCCCCTCTGCCCCAGGGGGAAAAATCACCATGTGCATCAGGTGAAGATCCCTGGGATTTCCAGTACCACATTTTTCTGCCTTTTGACCTTTGGGATAAGGTCTAGTAGGCACAGAAAAGCGTACTCCCATGGCAGAGAGAGTCTCGCCATCTTGCTCGCTCCTGGTGAGAGTCTCTTTTACCTTAGGCCCAAACAACAATGAGCCATCAAAAGGGGCACTGGTAAAGGAGGACATGAAGGGCTCTGCAAACTGACAAAGGCGCATCCAGGAATGTCTCAGTAAGGCGACTCCTGTGCCTGCTGCCCTGCTTACTCCATCGGCTGCATAGGAAATAAGCCGCATGGAGGAGTTAACTACTGAAAATAAGGTCAAAGCTGAGAAGCAGTTCTATCTGTAGCTCCTGCAGCTGTAGGATCCTGTACGGTATTTCCTAGCTCTTTCAGGAGTTCCCTCTGGAGACAGGTGAAATTAGATTAATTCAGTGACCTAAGAGTAAAGGCCGCTGAAGAAAAGCAATGCTTTCCATATCTGTCCATCGTACAGGACTCTTTGTTCGGTGGATGGACAGAAGTAGAGGTTTCTGCTAATTCCTTCTTTGTGACCGCCACCACCATAGCATCAACTGGCCCGCCCATGGTCAGGAAAATTTGTCATCTGGTGCAGTTATGAACTTATTGGGCCTCCGCGGAACTGGTTCCATCGATTCAGGGGAGCTCCACACTTTTCGACTTACTACCCCTAGCAGCGGGTCGAATGGCGGAGACACCCAAGAGGTGGAGGGTCTGGAACCGAATGCATCCAGGTACACAGTCTTGTATTCAAAAGGGGAAAGGGACTTACAGCCACCCCTCTGCTTGAGGATTTCCAGGATGTCCAAGAATGAGACATCCTCAGAGGGGGACCGTGGGACCCTTCTGAGTCCTCCAAGTCTGTGTCCGATGTCAGAGACTCAAGGGAGTACAAATGCTTCCTCTTACATGTCCTCTTCCGAGAGACCTCCACTGAGGGGTGATCTGCAGATGTTCCAGAAGAGGGGAGGGTCGCCCAATGGGGCATCCTGGGGAATTGGTTTCCTACGCTTAGAATGGAGGGTTGGTAAGAGGGAAGACACTGGCTCCATAGGGGATGGACTAGCTGAATCCGAGGGAGGAGTTGTCTGAGAGGACAGCACACTCCTCATCACCTCGAAGGCACCATGATCCCGGCCCGAGAAGGTACCCGGCTCCGAAGAGTCAAGAGACCTCTCCCGCACTGAGGGCGATGACTCTGAGACTGATGTGGGAACAGAGTTCACCTGCGCTGAAGCTCCAAGAGGGAGAGTAGAGTCGAACAAGGGTCGATACCGCTCCACCCCTCAGAGACAATGAGGTAGTGTCAGCCCCCAGATCCCTCGACAGAAGGTGGTATTGAGGAGATTGGAGTGGATGTTGGAACCAAGAGACCGGAGGTTTTTGGAACCGATGGTTCCACCACAATGACGTCCATGCACTCCGGCTCCAAGTTCAAGTGAGTTGAAGGAGGAATAGATGATCTGGGGGGTTCAATAGTCGGCTCCACATCCATACGGGCTGGGCTCGATAAGATTTTTGTAAGAGCCGGAGCCTTGAGAGTCTTCACGACTCTTTCATCATCTTCAGAAAGGCTCCTGGACGACCGAGAGGAGAGGGTGGATGATCGGTGACTGCCCGCCACAGATTGGAGAAGTTGTGACTGTGGAGCAGAACACACTGGTTCCAAGGAAGGAGACCTTGTTCTTTTGTGACTTGTAGTCGGTTCTGAGAACACTGATGGAACCACAGGAGATGAAGACTTGTCGGACCCGAGAGGTTTCGGATCTGACAAACTGGAAGATTTGTCTTTCTGCTTCGACAGCTCCAAGGTCAGAACCAACGAAGATGTCGGTTTGGAGGATTTGTCTGGTTTTCTTCCCTGATTCCCTTCCACAGGTGTGTTAAAGGCCCCTTTTAATAAACCTCTCAATATCAGTTTGCTTTTGCACTCCTGCAGGACTCTAGCGCTGAATGCATGACAAATAGAACACGAGTCCTGCAGGTACACCACTCCCAGGCAATAAATGCAGCTAGTATGTCCTTCATTCAGGGACATTTTTGGGGAGTAAGAGTCGCACTTTTTGAATCCAGAAGGCTTGGATTTTTTGGATGCTTTTTGGACATTATTGATAAGCACAAACAGCAACAAGCACAACAAAAAACACAGCTACAAGTATCAAAAAAGGAGGACTATACCACTCTACAATAAACAACAACAATACTATATCTAAATTCTTTTTTTTTTTTTTTTGTAATAGAAGGTAACGGAAGGGGGAGAGTCTCTAAGTTAAGCGACAACTCCCCCAACTGAGGAGAACCTCTAACTTAAACGGCTAACTCCTTAAGCTGAAAGGGGGGAAGGAGGGAATAAGGGGAAACCCTCTAACTGAAACAGGCCGAAAGCAAAGGGTGAATCCTCTAACTAAAAATGGATTTGTAAGGGAGGGTAATAGGCCTGAAGGAAAAATGACGGTCTGAACAATAACAAAATGGAGATAGGTGGAGTCCTAAGAACAAACTCTAACTACTACTAATCCACAGTAAAGTCTTCCTTAAAGATTTTATGATATTAGAGCAAAAAATATAATAAAAAATTCAAAAAATTCAAAAACAGCCTGAGCCAGTCTCCAGCAATCTCGAAGCTACAAGTGGCAAATGAGATCTGGGTAACTCCCACTAGGCATGATGGGATAGGGTCTAGCCTCGAGTCAGTGGAAGCTCTCGAGTTTTAGAATACGACCAAGTCGGAGCCGAGGATCGGCTCTGAACCCAACCAATAAGACCGAAGGTGAGATAAGGACAACATAACATCTAAATGTTCTGTACTGAGAAGCATACCTTGGGATAGATAACATAACTTCCCAGTTTTGGGGTGACAAGGGGTCTTCAGCTCCCTTTCCCATATAAGTCAGAATCTGTCTGCTTTGTCAAGATTGGTCTTATCAAAGAAAGTGAATGCCTGCTGTACTGCCCCTTTATTTTGACACTGCTGTCACAAAGAAATAACCCAAGAAACAAAAATAGGTTCATCTTTAGGGTTAACCTTAGATAACTCAAGCTTCTTTGAAACGAGGGAACAAGATGACATAAATTACTTTTCTTCTTGATTGGCGCTAGTTCCCTCTACCATATATGTAGCTTTAATTGATTTAAAAAAAAAAATCATATAATGCAACCAAAATCTGTATTTTTAACAGCACAACCCCTAAGAAGTCTTGTGGAAGCCTAATCTTTGGTAACTCGTATATTTTATTAAAATCCCAAAAAGTGGATAATAGCATTTCATTCCACTGAGACAAATAATTAGTTTACACAGATTGTAGGGCCATCCTCAGCCTTACACCTGGATATATAAATTAAGTTCTGGAAATCCTATCCCCTTTCCCTGGAGAAAACTGGTAATGACAATATCTCTCCCCTGAGATCTTGTGTTTTCCTCCATCCCCGATAAAGTTCAGAAAAAGCTTCCTAATTGTTTGCAGCCATTTCCTGTGTCCCTGTGCTGCATAAAGAGTAGGAGGCAATGTATACCAATTAACTGCCTGAACTTTCAGCAGAATATCCATAGACCTTTCCACTTGTTATCTAATATGTTCCTATAGACAGGCTCCAATGACTTTCAGAGTATGTTGGTAAAGTGTATCCCTAAGTCAGTTATACAGTTCTCTGTTTGCAAAAATAAGTATCAAACCAAATGAAGACATATGAGAGACAAAAATTGCTTCTGTCTTTAGAATATTCATCTTGTAATCAGACAAATCAGTAAACTTTTCAAGTTACTGAAAAACTCTTTGTAGCTCAACATTGGTTTTGTCAAATATAGGAGTAAGTCATCCATATATAATGCAATCTCATACATTTGATTCCCAATTCTATATTCTCCTTAATGTAGAATTCCTCAAAGAAAATGCCAAAGACTCTATATAAAGAGTGAAGAGCAACAGAGGAATGGGACAATCCTGCTTTGTGCCCCTGGAGATTTGAAATTTCCATGGTAATCTAGAATTAATCTTTATTCTAGCTGTGGAGCCTTCTTATAATTATCAAAGTAGATTAATAAACTTAGAAGAAAAGCTCATTTTCTTCAGTACTAGAGAAATATACTCCCACCTAACATGATCACAAGCTTTTTCAGCACTGAAACTAGCTAACACCAGCAGGGAAGCCATCATGCATGCATCTTCTATTATTAGTAAGGCTTTTAAGAGATTGTCTAAAGTAGATCTCCCTGCTATAAAACCAGTCTGGTCTGTGTGTATTAGGGGGGCAATAACTTTGCCAATCCATATGGCAGAAGTGGAATGAACAGTTTATAATAATAGTTAAGTACTGAGATAGGCCAATAGGATGCTGTGTGTAAATGATCTTTATCAGGTTTCAGTATTACTGAGAAAATGGTTCCCTATTGATTTGTCGACAGCGTAGGTTGTCGAATGCGTATTCATCGACACCTAAGCGTCGAACGCTTAAAATAGCGAATGGCCACATCACTGAATTCTTTCCTCTGTAAAGAATTTGCACGGCCCTTCTCGGGGATTTGCCCTTTTCTCAATATAGAGTGGTCGCTGAGTTAGTATATTTAGTTAGGGGCGTGTGGGGGGGCGCCCCCCACTATGTTTTGGTGTGTGTGTTTATTTTGTTTGCGAACAGCCAAGTGAATTCTTTCCCTAGGAAAAAAATTTGATGATTTGGCCATTAGCTGTTTTTAGCTTTCGACGCTTAGGTGTCGATGATTTTGAATTTGACAACCTAAGCTGTCAATGTTATGATATGGACGTGAGAAAATAGCCACCCACCAAGGAAGAGGAAAGACAGCTTGTCAGAGAACAGCATTAGCCAGATTTACAAATATGACAAAAAAAAAAATTAATCGATTCTTTTACATATCTCTAAAGGGAGCCCATCTGACCCTGTGGATACTTTTATGTACTAGTTCAACTTCTTGTGGGGAAAAGGGGAGACAAGCTCTTGACTTAAATTCAGACTTATCTGAGATGATATCAAAGAAGATAAGAATGTAGAGATTGAGCACTTGAAAAATTCTCTCTGAGGGCTATAAAATTGTTCTAAATGCAAGGCAAAGTCTTCCCGTATATTACGCAAGATACAGAATACCAGAGTGACAGTCCGTTTCTTAATTCTAGTAAGTGATCTACTGACATTCAAGTTATGCAAACTCAGTGCTAGATACTTCAGGGAAGACGGGGATATATCAAATGTTTCCGTCCCATTATTTTATATTAAAGGTCTAATTTCTAATCTAAAGTCTCTCTCTCTCTATATATATATATCTATATATATATATATATATATATATATATATATATATTTTTTTTTTTGTAAAGAAGAAAGCAAATCCCTATCTCGTTGATCATTCCTTTCTGTGATCAAGTTTTGTATGGGTCTATATTATGTGATCGAAGAATCTCTTCTTTGAACACACAATAACTTGACACATATACAACGAACCCTGTAAACCGCGAATGGCCAAGTCCTCAAATTTTTCCCTCGGGAAGAAATTCAGTTGGCCGTTATCAGGAATTAACCTTTTCTTCAATGTAGAGGATCTCGGAGCTGGTATATTTGGTTGGGGAGGGTGTGGGGGGCACAGTCCCCCACATCAGGGGGTGTGGGGTGAGAAGCCCTCCACTTAGTGTTTTAAAGTTGTTTTTTTATTTTAGGGCCACATGAATTTTTTTTCCTGAGGAAAAAATTTGAGGACATGGCTGTTCGCAGTTTACAGCATTCACTGTATATGTGTCGATTATGTGTTCGAAGAAAAGATTCTTCGATCACATAATATAGACCAGTTTTCTACATTTATTTTATTATGCAGGCTCCTCTGAGTCCTTTTAATTTGATTGCTTCTAGATTTTGTGAATTGATATATTATTTGGGAAACATTGTTTGAAAGCATCCCATTTCTTCACTAAAGCAGCACCATCTCTTTGTTGTATACTATCAAAATATATGCCTTTGATTTAAATAGCTGCTGAAACTGTTCTCCTTGTCAAAAGAAAGAATTTAGCTTCCAGTGCCCATCTAAAACATCTTTCTCCAGCTTTAATGTCACCATGAGGGGTGTGTGATCAGGTAGTACTAGTGTACCATAATCAAGACAGGATAGACTATGCACATGTTCAGATGAAATAAATATTTTATCAATTCTAGACAAAGAAGTTAAACAAAAAGATATGTAAGTTGTAAATGTTATCAAGGAGGTCTAAAGTCACATGGATATATTGAAACCCCACACACCTAAAATGCCTAACAACCATCCAAGGGCTGAAATATGATATAAATGATGGCCTGAATGAACCTCTTAAAATGAGCAAACTGTGTTTTAGTCTCAAGCCCAGACAGTGAGACCTTGTGAAAACAGGAGTTAGACATATTGACATACTAGTACAAAGTCTGCCTGAGATGTAACTCTTTACCCAGACATATCTACCCTCTGCATCAATTGAGAAATTAAATCAAATGGAGTATTTCTGTGTATGAAGGCTATCACTCCCATATTTCTTTCAGACAGGCAATAAGAAAATGTCCATTTATATAAATTTCCAAACAATTTCATGTGTTTGTTATAACTGAGGTGTGTACTTTGCAATAAAAGCTGGTCTGTATTTTCTTACATAGGCAATATTCTACTTCACTTAACCAAATTGGACATGCCATTAATGTTCCAGGAAAATAAGGAAATACAGTTCACAGAATAAGTTGCAAAAATTGAATTTAAAATATGACAATTAACAGCATGAATCCAAAGACTTGTTTCAAAGTTACTAGGGATTTATTACTGCTATAAATGTACACTGGCCTACAATTTACTGGGCAGACTGTAAAATTCACGACAGATATTCTTTTGCTATCATTGTCCCAGTCTCTGAGTAAATAACTTTGAAAAACATTGCAAAGTATTTACAAAGAAAAACACGTTGTTTCTGATGAGAGGGAGAAAATCCCTTAAGACAGCGAGACGACAAGATGTATCTCCATACTTTGTGGACAGTAAACAAGCAAGTCTATTTTTTCACTCACAGACCATATGGCACTAAGGTGTCTCCATCTTTCTCACCTACCAATTAACTCATTCATTTAAGTTAGCCAGCAACAGGCAACTAAAACTTAAAACACTAAACAAAAACCTTGCTCTTCATAATAAGGCAGCTTATACAGACTGTTAGAGATCAAACTACTACAGCTGGCTCTTCAAATGCTCCAAATGACACAGAGCAAATAATCCAAGTAATAACAGTCCTAACAAACGTATTGTCAAGATACAAGCACAGTTTGAGAGTAACTGTTGAGGCCCTTAAGTGTTGGGTCTTGTGGTTGGTTCTCTTCCTCATTTAATGGCAAATTACCAGGTTTACAATGCAGTGCTGCCTTCTGACTCTGAGTCATTCATTTTTTTAAATAAAAGGAATTGTTCAAATGCCTTGATTGGTGATCTGTTTGTGCCATTCAATGATCCAATATGGTGATGGTGGAGCACTCCACCTTCTCTTTTACCAAGTGCAGCTACACAACTGATGTAGAGGATTGCTCTAATCGGTCTCTCACTTCCTCTGGTGAGATAAAAGTTTGACCCCAGGCAACCAAAGCTTCAAAACTGCCAGACAGAGGAGTTTGAATCTCCATTTATTTCTCCAACATATTCTGATAGTCTGCTGAAAATCTGCATGCTGTATCGGAGTTTCAGTTGCATAGTCATCATCTATGGATGCTCACTGACTCATAAAAAAACAGCTACTTTCCTGGTTCCCAGAGGGAGAACAGTATTCTCTCCTTTAGACAATAAGTTGCAAAGCGAACCAATAAAGGACGAGGTCTTTGGTTCCTTGCTCTATTTGGCGAAAAAAGTACAGTTGTGTAAAATCTTATCATAACAGTAGATGCTGTGTAAAATCTTATCATAACAGTAGATGCCCATTCCTTCACTGCTCCAGTATTCCTAACATGTGGACTTTCCTGCTGTGGAAGCCTATCGACCAGTATACCAAAGCCTACTGTTGCTTTAAGGTACGCTGAATGTCACCTGTACGCTCCTTGCATACCACAGGGCATAAAGGTAATGTCTGGACGTATCATCCTCAGAACTGAATGCCCCAGTAGGAACATTAGTCTAAGGAAAACCAGAAGGTAACCAGTACATCCTGGAAGGAAAAGGACTAGGAGAGAGTGAATACTGGAGCAGTGAAAGAAAGAACATCGTTGTATGCCCTTACATTCACTGATGCAGTATTCTAACATACAGGAGAGTGCCAGACCTCAAGAAGAAACTTCGGAGGAGGAAAGAGTAGTAGAGCCATTCAGAAGCCATGAAGAATGGCACTAGCAAAATCAGCTCTAGCTCTGGAGATACCATCCAACTTGTAGTGCTTGGTAAAAGTATGCACAGAAGTCCACGTAGCAGTTTCAAGAATAGAATTAATATCCAACCCCTTGAAGAAACACCAGAAGAAGTCACAGCTCTAGTAGAATGAGCCTTAACAGAAGAAGAAAGGCTCTTGCCATGAAAAGTGTAACCAAAAGGAATAGACTCTGAAATCCAAGAAGAAATAGCTTACTTGAATACATGTAATCATAGAGACCAAGGATAAAAAGAAACGAACATCTGATCAGATTTTCTAACAGCCTCAGTTTTATCCAAATAAAATCGGAGATGTCTACGCACATCCAAAGTATGTAGCACCCTGTCACTGGCAGATTGCAGAGAGGGGAGAAAAGTAGGCAAATTAATAGACTAATTAAGAGACAACTCATTAACTGCCTTAGGCATAAAAGGAGGATTAGTATGTAAGGACACCCTGTCCTTATGAAATACCAAAAAAAGGAGGAGAAGCCATAAGGGGTTTTAGTTCAGACAACCATCTGGCAGAAGAGCCAGCAAAAGAACCGTCTTCCAAGAACAATGTTGCAAGGAAGCTGAAGCAGCAGGCTCAAAGGGAGCCTCAGTCAACTTCTACAAAACAAAATTAAGATCAGAGGGAGGAGGTATAGGCTTCCTGGGAGGTCTCATATGAAAGATGGGTTTTACAAATTGTTTAGCCTCAAATCTAGAAGCTAGAATAGGAGATAAAGGCAAACAAGCAGAAATAGCTGATAAGTAGCTCTTAATAGAAGAATATGCCAAACCAGCATTGAGAATTCTCAAAAATGAGAGAGAACCAAAGGAACATCCATAGTAAGTGGGTCCAGGTTATGAGACAGACACCAAACAGAAAACTTCTTCCATTTAGATAAGTAGGATTTCCTAGCAGTCTGCTTCCTGGTCTCTGGCAGGACCTGTAGTACGTCCTCAGAAAAAAGGTGTCTAACAGGAATCAAAATCCTATCGCCCACAGTGTCAGTTGAATAGTGGACAGGTGGGGATGGATTAGAGATTCCTTGTCTTGTGTGAGTAGATCCAACCTGTGAGGTAAGTTGCGATGATTGTCCTTGGCTAAATGCAGAAGAAGAGGGAACCAATGCTATTGTGACCAAAAAGGGAGTCACCAACAAGATTTTGGAGGCGTCCTGTTGAATCTTGAACAGGACTTTTGTAATGAGAGGAAGGAGAGGAAATGCATAAAGAAACATCCCCTTCCAAGAAAAAGAGAGGCCATCCACATTCCACAGCAGAGGACCTGGGACTGGCACAAAACAGAGGAAGTTGTTGTTCAGAGGGGAGACAAATAGATCTATTTAAGGAGTACCCCCACTGGTGGGCAATGTCCAGAAACACATCTCTGTGAAGCATCCATTCATGGGATTGAGTTAAGGACCTGCTCAGAGTGTCACAATGTTCTGATCTAAAGGGATATAAACTGTCTGAAGAGTCACCTGACATGTGACAGCATAGCAGAAGTGCCAACCGGCAAAGATGATAAGAACTTGTTCCTCTCTGTTTGTTTATATACCACATCACTGTGGTATTGTCTTTGAATACCTTCAGCGGCCTAGAGAGAAATGAAGATGAAAGGCCTTAAGAGCCAGGACAAGAGCTCTCATCTTTTTGACACTGATGTGCTCCTACTGCTGAAGAGGTGACCAAACCCCCTGTACATTTAGGGAGCAAAAAGATGCTCCCCATCCCACGTCTGAAGCATCTGTGAGCAGTTCCTGAGAGGGAAGATGGGAATGAAAAGGGAGCCCTGGATTTAGAGACAATTGCTGAATCCACTGATGAAGTTCCTTCTTGAGACAAGGAAGGAGAGGAACTACAAATTCTAGAAGTTGTGCATGTTAAAGCCACACTGACTTCAGAAACCACTGGAACTTCCTCATGTGGAGTTTGGCCAGTGGGAGCACTGGAATGTTGGATGCTATGAAACCCTGAGCTCTCAGAAACTCCCTGGCTGTAATGTAGGCCAGAGGAAGAAGACTTTAAAAGAAGGAAATGAGAGTTAAGGCCTTTGGAGGAGGCAGAGATGCCAGCATAGGCACCATCTGAATTCTGCAAACCAAAAAGACATGATTCTGAGATGGAGTCAGAGAAGACTTTTTGAAGTTTACTGTGAACCCTTGGCTCTGAAGAAGGGAAATGACAAAATTAAGTTTTTGCAAAAGGATTTCTGGAGAGGATGCCTGAACTAGCAGATCGTCCAAGTAAGGAAATATTTGGATCCCTTAAAGCCTGCAAAAAGCATTCACAGGAGCTAGGCATTTGGTGAATACCCTTAAGGCAGTAGAGAACTAGAAATGCCAGGAAGCAACAAAGAAAAGCAAAAACTTACTGAAAAGGGAATGGATCGGAACATGAAGATAAGCATCCTTAAGATTCAGAGATCCCACTTAGGTCTGAGGGAGCAAGAAAGGAAACAGAGTCTGAAGGGACATCATCAGAAAGGATGGCACCTTCAGAAAAGTGTTTAGATGAGAGAGGTCTGGAATTGGCCTCCAAATACCCTCTTTTCTGGGCACTAGAAACATTCTTGAGTAAAACCCCTTACCCCTTTTGGACATAGATACCTCTTGAATAGTACCCTGAGTCAAAAGATCATCAAGAACCTCTGGAAAAAAAGGAAGTTGTTCCAGAACAGCCTGAGGAATGCCAATATGAGGAGGAAGGATTTCCACAGCATGAAGTACCCCTGATGAATGATGGACAGACCCCAAGAATCCTGAGTAATCTGAAGCCAAACAGGAAGAAAAAGAGAAAGGAGAACAGAAAGAGGAATGAGACTGGGAAGAGACGGATAGTCATACAGCAGCTGGTTTATCAGGAAAGGAAGGCTTCTGAATCCCTGAAGTCTGAGTGTCCTTAGCAGTGGGAGCCAGCTTGCCACTCTTTTTACCTTTATTATAATGGCGAGATAGGCACGGGAGACGCAAACACATGTTTAAGCTCTTGTAAGGCCTTCCCCTTATCCTGAAGTGACTTAAACTTGCAGCTACTTCCCCATACAAAAGTTTATTATCCAGAGGAGCATCCATCAACTTAGCCTTAATATCATCAGGTAAAGGTTAAAGCCTAAGCCAAGAATATCTCCTCATCACTGAACCAAGAACAGCAGCCCTAGAAGAGGCATCTGCTGCATCATAACTACATTTGATATAATGACGAACCACTTGATAGGAAGTCCCTTAGCAAGGAAAGAGCAGAAGTTTTGCCCTCAGAGTTTGGAAGATCATAAATATGCTGACACAAATCTAGACATATGGGTCTGATAATTATAGTCCTACAAGCTATGGTAACAGAAGTGGAAACCTTCTTATCCAATCTTTCCATGGTTCTGCTGCCCTTGTCAGAAGGCAGTAACTTGGGCGAAAGAAGCAATTGAGATGGTTTGTCAGAAACAGACACCACAGAAGGATCAGAGGCAGGACACTTGTATAAAAAGTTACAATCCTCAGGCACCCTACAAAACCTATCAGGCTTTCTTAGGAGCAGGCGGCACACAATCAGGTGCTTTAGAGGCATTAGAAAAAACATCCAACAAAGCAGCCAAAACTGGAGGAATAGCAGCAGGTTTAGGAGATTCCAGCTGCAACAACTCCTAGTACCTCTTATGGATATCAGAGACGTGAGCATAATCCCACATAAAAAATTCCATCATACTAGAGATTGTGTCCTCAAAGGAAAATTTCTTCAACAGGACCTCCTTCTCTGACCCACAGTCCAAAGGAGAAGGAATTTGAATAGAATAACTCAGGGATTCCTTATCAGAATCAGACTCTTCCTCAGAAGAATGCTGTTCTCTAGGCCTGTAAAGGGGAGTAGAGGACCAAGGAGAAGCAGGAACAGAAACCCTCTGAGGAGGTTTTAATGATATTAAAACAAACAACCCCTGAGTAAAGGCCTGCCACTCACTCTGTGGATCCCAAGGAGCAGAAGAAACATGTTTATTTTTTTCTTTCCTCTTTAAGGCAACATCCGCCCTATAAAACTTAGAAGGCTCTGACCCAGGACAGCATTCAATAACCATAGTAGGAACTTATTCCCTAACTAGAATTTGTGGAACACCCCTAGGCCTCTTGGAAATAATCAACCATGGTTCCCTATGACTGTCTGAAACGGACACCTGCAAGGCCTCAGACATGCTGCCAGCAAGATTCTCGCCAGCCTCCAACCCAGTCACTACAGAGGAATCAGACAACACAGCCAGGCGAGCGTCCAGGTTCTCGCTGACCTTGGAAGGAACATCCGGCAGAGGCTGGACAGCAGAAGATTCTGGTCTTACTTTTTTCACCTTCTTCTTCCCTAATGGCTGACCATCGGGGCGGGAAGTTCCTTCTATTCTATCTTTAGTGAGAAGCTTAACATGCTGGTTCTCAAGATACAAAGAAAGGGAAGAAAGCCTACTATGAAGGGTTTTTGGAATGCAAGCCTGACAAATAGGATAGGTCATATGGCTGTGAGAAGCTCCTAGGCAAAAAAGACGCTTATTGTAGTGTTCTTTATTTGGAATTTGTCTCCTGCACTGGCATTTACCCTTCCTGTATGACATTAACCCCCTGAACCAACAAAAAAGCCAAAAAGAAAAAAAAAAAAAAACTTATCTGTAACAGCTCAGAACCAGCAGGAAGACGTAGGCATTATTGGAAAAAGAAAACTGTGTTCAAACTGGCGGAAAACGACATTAGGTGTTCAGACTGATGATCTGGAAATGCATTTGGACTAGCGGCAAAGAAGTTCTGAGGATGGTACGTCCAGACGTCACCTTTATGCCCTAGGCTATGCAAGAAGTGTACAGGTGACATTTGGCATTCATTAAAGCAGCAATAGGCTTTAGTATAGTGGCCACCGTTGGGCTTCCATGGCAGGGATGCAGCAATGAATACAAGGATATCTCAATGAGCCCTTTCTATATGAATGTCCGCTGCCAGAATACCTGTCCATTCTGTTAAGAGCTGTACTACATATGGTATGCATCACTATGAGTCTGGTGTCTCAGGGATGACCATGAACAGTTTATTATTTCATAAAGCAGCAGTTCTCCAGATCAATCAATTTGGTGTCTACTTATTCCAGTCTTTGAAATACTTGTTCCTGATTTGTTTCAGGAAAATAGTTTCTGAAGTTATAGTAGACAGGGTGTCCAAATGCTCTGACAGTGCTTTTTTCATATCCCTTAGTTTAGTATTCATTCGTGCAATGTGATCAGTTAAGGTATTGTTCATCTGTTGCATTCCCAACATTAATAGATCCAATTTCTTGTCTAGACTCACCGTATCTAAATCTCCAGCCACTGCAGATGAGTCAATCTCCCTTTGTGTCAGGGTACCACCACATGTTGCTTCAGTTTGCAGACTCACCAAGCTTTTAGACTTCTTCGAGTTGTCACAGAGTCATGCACAGACACTTCCTCCAGTTCATAAGGTAACAAAAGATTATAATTAAGCAGTGAGAAAGTTTAATATTTGAAAAGCCAGCTGCATTAGATGCTATCTTTAATCGCTTTGAAGGGAAAGGAACTCCTGAAAGTAAGCAGAGTTCCTGACCTCCCTCCATTTCCTCAAATCCTTATCCCTCCCCTCAACTATACTTCAATGGTGAAAGTCATCCAGTGACAGACACTCCCTTTCAAGTTTCCTGATTTTACCCTTTTCTGCATTACACTAGCATATCTAGAAGTAAACTGAAAGCAATAACAATATTAGACTATATCAGACTCTCTTAACATAAGGTCCTAGTTAAGTTCCACAAGAACAGTAGTTTCCATTCACTCCTGGAAAGATTTTCTTAAGAAAACAGATGGGAAAAATTTTCTGAAAAGCAAGAAGGAAATACACAAGCCGCGGTGGTACAGCGGTAGAGTTGTTGCCTCACAGCAAGAGGTTCTCCTGTTCGATTCTCGGCTGGAGTGCCTTCTGTGTGGAGTCTGCATATCCTCCTCGTGGTCGAGTGGCCTCCGAAAGACATGCGTGAATAGGTGTGCCTTCGCTGAAGGTTGGGTGTTGGGCTGGCAACTCGGCACCATAAAAAAAATCTACTGCCAATCATTAGTGGAACAGAGTTCTGCTGTGGCGACCCCTAACCGGGAAAAGACAAACAAGAAGGAAATACACGACATAACAGTGGACACTCCAAACATCATTATATGCAATACCTCTCACGGCAGAGTGAAGGAAACACATGCTGGATGAGCTGAATTTTGCACATAAAATACTGCCATTCACCAATATTATGCGACTTACCTTTGAACACTTCCATGTACAAAGAGTACAACATTAAATGCTAGAAGGAAAAGGCACTGATCTAACATTCTAAGGGTTACCAAGTGGTTCTGCTGTCTGCAATGATTGCATAGTTCAGCTAAGGACTAAATGGGAATAATTTCTGGGCACATAAGGATGTGATGAAAAATAAAACGACAAGGAATAAGAACCTCAGAAATATACCTGGACCACCTACAGTTACAAAACAGCTCATATCTTATTATACAGAATAAAAAATACTTACATAGCGTGATCAGTTAAACACCCAGACAAAATAAACAACAACAGCTGGGAAGAACCACATGGAACTCCAGAAAAGAGAGGTGAATGCTTTATGCCCTGCAGTCAAACCTGCCTTTTAAGTTTTTAATTACATGTCAAATACTCAGCCCTGCAGCATCACACATACAAACATTTCATTCCTGACGGTCAGTGATAAGCATGAAATTTACCACAGTCTTCAGTTTATGTAATTATTTTTTTTAAAGATTAACTGATAACAGGCTTTGGTTGGGGGAGGGAATATTCAATTGCAACTATACTTTAGCATATCAATATAATATAATAATGTTAACATATATTAATTCAACATAAAGTCACGTCTTGTGTCTAATGACAGAAATTTATAGCACAAATAAACAAATGTACCTGTAAATGTAATAAATTAAATTTGATTAAAGCACACTGCTACTGTAGCAGCAAACAGTATGTTCTGTTTATCATAAGAATACAAAAACTGCACTTACAAATATGTGAAGCCTTGACTGTAGATGCTTGTCTTTATTATGAAGAATAAAATATATTACTGTATTTCTTTTTTTTTTCTTTTGTATTAGTAATCATTAAAGCAAATGCTACTTTTGAAACAGAAGATCTACTAACTATAGAATGCAGCATGCTTGAAATGCGGGACTATTGCTG
This sequence comes from Protopterus annectens, assembly GCF_019279795.1. Classification (NCBI taxonomy): domain Eukaryota; kingdom Metazoa; phylum Chordata; order Ceratodontiformes; family Protopteridae; genus Protopterus; species Protopterus annectens. The sequence goes on from NC_056737.1 coordinate 1,349,536,895, forward strand.
GTTTCTTTCCTTCATGACTGCTCCTTGCCTTATGTCAGGTCATAGGTGTTGCCATGTCTTGTTACATGTTACTGTTAATAAAGAGCAAATTTTAGGTACCTACCACAATATACGCAAGATGCTAAGCACCCTTCCACTTCATTTCAGGACATTTTTTCTAAAACCTTACAATGGAAGACAGTCACTTGACATTGTGTGGAAAATATGGGTAGAGTAAAACATAGACATTAGAAAAGACAATGCAGTCAAAGTAAAACACAAGCATTAATTCTGCAGTGGGAAATGAAAATTGAACTGTTGAAACATTCCAATAAGTTGACATGATGCAATTAGCATTCTTGTGGGAATTAAATACGGCATTCTCAGTTGCAGCACCCAGTACTAGTATGGTGGCGAAGTGGTATATGCATGGTTGCAAGAGTGTCCTATACACAAAGCTACAGCTAGTGAATGCTAAACTAGATCTCATGTAGTCTGAAGGTATGCAATTTGTGTTAAGACCAGCAGAACCATATGCAATACTTCATAAGGTACTATATATATGCTGCTACTTTGACATCCAGAATGAAACTACAAACGATTTACCTTCTTACACATTCCTTTACTCTATAACATAAGTTTTACAGAGAACTGGGAAACAAGGTTAAAGGAATTGAAAGACAACCAAAAAAAGAAGAAATAGATACATTTCAGAGAAGTTATCTACGAAGATCCTGTGGAACATAACAAAGATGCTAAATGGATTTAGCCATGAGTAAGAACTATTTATATGCTCACCTGAACAGACACCAACCTGGCTAACAACAGGAAAAACAATGCTAATACTTAAGAGTCAACCTGCAAGCTACCCAAAAAAGTACAGAACAATAACTTGTTTTCCGACGATGTATAAACTATACATGGGAATTGATGCCATCAGAGTTTATAGTCATTTAGTAGAAAACTCAATTATGGCAGTAGAACAAAAGGCCAATAAAAGAAAGTCATACAGAACAAAGGATCATTTGTTGTTAAATAAAGTCATAGTGGAGAACTGTAAAAAGGGGAAGAATCGAAGTATGGTATACACTGACGACAAAAAAAGCATCTGATAGTATCTTACATTCATGGACAAAAGAGTGCTTAAAAATGCATGAGATACACCCTACACTGATCGACTACATTACAGTGACAAACCACTTTGCAATTAAGCCATGATGAAGGACAAATTATTATCCCAGGGAGAAAAATTCAAAGGGGGATATTCCAGGGTGACTCTCTGTCACCGCTGCTATTCTGTCTTGCCCTTAACCCATTAAGCTGTCTACTTAACAGTTTAGGCCATGGCTACAATTTAGCTCCTAGAAAACAACAAAGTGTAAAGACTTCTCATCTCCTCTTTGTTGATGATTTAAAACTGTATAGCTCATCAGATGAGGAACTGAAAGTACAACTGCAAGTTGTCAAAACTTTTTCAGATGATATAAGAATGTCATTTGGTCTTGATAAATGTGCAAAAGCAACCTTTAAAGCAGGAAAACTGCAGCACCAGGAAAACATCAGTTTGGGACAAGAATGTGATATAAAAGAACTTGAGCAAGAGGGAGTATACATATTTAGGGATTGATGAAGAATCAGCAATAAAACATGAACAAATGCGAATAAAACTTAGTAAGGAATACTTTAGAAGACTTAATTTAATCCTGAAAACAGCATTGACATCTATGAACGAAATCCAAGCTATAAACCAATTTGCTCTTTCTGTCCTAACTTAGTTTTGGAGTGATTGACTGGCCCCAAAACATGTTGGATAGATTAGACAGGAAAACAAGAAGGATGCTTCAAGCTCACCAAATGATTTATAAAAAACACTGAATACTAAGATTGTATATTCCCCATTCCAAAAGAGGGATGGGTGTCTTTGAAATTGATTAAATGTACAAATCTGCAATCGTGGGACTCCACACACATCTGCTGACCTCACAAGACCCAAACATAGTGAACATTTTGAAACATGAGGAGAATAAATCTAAGATTAGAAGAAGCATATTGGCATCAAGCAGGAATGGAAATCAAACCAAAAGCAGATAAAAATCAGGCAGCAACTGAATGTGCCAAAAAAAACAAAAAGAAAGAATATAAGGTGAAGGACCAGATTAGAAGGCAAGAAATGTGGAAAATGCATATTGCAAGTATAGAAAACTGGAAGAACCTCATGTTGATCAGGAACGAATGCAGGTATGGTTAAGGTGAGACAAATTTAAACCAAAAGATGAAAGGTTAATACTGGCAGCCCAAGACAGTGGGCTACGTACGTGCTGGTTTACATAGTCCACTGAACATGTGGGAGAAACAGACAAATGTAGGTTTTGTAAAACAGAATTGGAAACAATTGCACACCTCGTTGCTGGTTATGACATACTAATGGCAGAAGGACTGTAAACTGAAAGGCAAAATAATGTGGCAAGACTGTTGCACTAGGGATTGCGCAAATATTATAGTACTGAAGTGGCTGAAAAACACTGGAAACATGAGCCACAAAGTATCATAGACAATGACGAAGTTTACATCACATGGGATCACCCATTACCAACAGTTCAAAAGATAGATGGTAGAAAACCGGATATAGAAATCCATGAAAAGAAGACAAAAGTAGCATTGATCATTGAAATCGCTACACCCAGTGACTACAGTGTCTTGCCTAGAGAGAGACACAAAGTCATAAAATATCAGTATCTGCAGGCATTAATGACAGCAATGTGGAAGAAAGATACCTAGACAGTTTCAATAGTAGTAGGAGCAACAGGTCTTATAAAAAAAATAACCTGCAATCATATTTAGATATGTTACCAATACATATAACCCCATATGAATTGCAGGAGGAGTCATTAACGTGCAGAGTGCGGGTGCTGCAAAGAGCACTTTTGGCTGACATCAAAAAATTGAAACAATACTAATTTCATGAACTTTAATTGCACTTTGACTTAGGAATGGGGTCCACTTCCATCATGGTATTAGAAACCCAAAAGACTTGGATAAATTAAAAAGTAACAAACCAAGACTGTTGAATCAGGCTTGAAAAGGGTCATCTGTGACTAATGCACCTGTTTATGTACAGTAAATACTTAGGGAGAAAAAATAAACAAATGATTACCATAATCTGAAAGCTTAGAACTCCAATCCGCTGTTATTCTGAAAGCTGCAAAGATAAGATAGGATACTGCCTCACTACAATTGCTTAATCAGTGTTTACAAAGCAATTGAGAGTTAATGTAGTAAAATACCAGATTTTCTGTTGGAAAGTACAGCTGTATAAGTTGAACTTACTATAATAATAGATGTTTGAATGATCACTGTAGCAGTAGCCTTATCTATATCGGTTTTATCCTGCCAAGGATAAAATAGACCGCCAGCTTACAAAACTTCAGGGCACCTTCCACGTGCCCAAACTGTGAAGTACTGTAGGTCAAGATGAGCTGACTAAAAGACAAGTGGGGACACAAAGCCCTTCACAGCTTTCTTGCCACCAGAGAGAGGGAAGGCTTAGCCCTGAAAGACAATTTTAGGAACAACAAAAAATAAATGCCCACACCCTGGCATAAAAAACACACCAAAAAAACAACAGGTGATGAAGGGAGGTAGTGGCTACTAAAGTAGTGATCATTCAGACATCTACTGTTATGGTAAGTTCAACTTATACAACTATACCATGCTCTTCATATTGATTACTGCTGCAGTAGCCTTAGCTATGTGGGTAGATTACCATAGCTAACAATATCTGGCTGGAGGAAGGAGAAGGGTCCAGGAACTCCTGTAGAATGTTCTTTGCAAAACATGATCTAGACCTAGAGAAGGAATCAATCTTATAGTGCTTTGCAAAAATATGCACAGAGGAGCAAATAGCAGCTTCTAGAATCCAGCCCTTTCCAAAATGCCACAGATGAAGCCAAGGCCGTAGTAAAGTGGGCCTTGACACTGCCTGGAATAGATCCGTCGTGGCAAGTATAACAAAGTAATAGCCTTAGACAACTATTTGGAAATGGTCCATTTTGACACAGGTTGTCCATTCTTCCTAACTTCACAAGAAATTAACAACTGATCTGAAAATTTGAAAGATTTAGTTCTGTCAAGACAGTACCGGAGTTGTCTGTGGACATTCAAGGTATGGAGTATTCTTTCTTCCTCATTTTTGGGTTCAGGAAAGAAAACAGGGAGATGGATAGTTTGGCTTAAAAATAAACTTGAATACCACTTTAGGGATACAAGAAGGATTAGTTCTCAAAGAAATCTTGTCCGTATGGCAAATGAGGAAGGGTTGACTCACTGCTGTCCATTCTGGTTCGGAGAAAAATACTCTCTTGTAGCAGTTCCAAAACCAAATTTCAACAGAACTGAAAAGAAGATACCAAACAATACTAATGCCATTACACACCTTTGTTTCACTCCACTGAGAACTTCTCAAGGTCCGGATGTCAATCGGTCATACACAATGGTCCCCTCCATGCCTTCAGGGAACGCCCTGATAATGCTAAGCAGTGTTGGGGGGCAGCCGATTTTTGCCAGAATTGCAAACAGACATTTTCTACTGATGAAGTCAAATGCCTTGGTCAGAACAATGAAGGCAATATACAGAGGTTTGTTGTGCTCCCTGCATTCTTCTTGTATTTGCCTAACAGAGAAAACCATATCTACAGTAGATTATTCTCTGAACCCACATTAAGACTTGGGGAAAACTCTCTCTGCAAAAACATGGAGTGTCTTCAGGGTAACACGTGCAAAGAGCTTTCTCATAGTACGGAGAAAGGAGATGCAGAGATAGTTGTTACAATCAGTTTTGTCACCCTTATTCTTATAGATAGCAACTATACTAGAATCCCTCATATCTTGCAGTACAATACCTTCCCTCCAGCACTGGCAAAGTATTGCATGAAACTGAGATTAGTGGGGGAACATCACCTTTCCCAGGGTTTTTTCCAGACGAGAGCGCTTTTAGCACATTGTTGAGTTCCTCCAAGGTGGACTCAGCATCAAGTTCAGCCATAGTTGGTAGAGGCTTGATTCATTCAGGGCTCTCTCCATAACTTTGGTCTCTCTGGCATACAGGTACAAGTAGTGTTCCACTCAGTGTTCCATTTGCTTGGCTCTCTTCTTCAAGACCTAAACTGTGGCCAACTTAAGTGGAATTATCTTCCTTTGTGATGGACCGATGGCTTGCTTGATCCCATCATACATTCCCCGTATGTTACTAATGTCTGTGGCCTGCTGGCTTTTGAAGCAAAGTTGGAGCCAATAATTGTTTGCACACCTCCAAGCTACCTGCTGCACCTGGCTCTGAGCACACAAGAGTGCCTGCAAGCTCACCTCATTGGGAGAGGAGCTGTATGCAGCCAGTGTGGTTGTCAACACTCTGGTGTGTGCTTCAAACCAATCAGCAAAATTGACTGCATTCTTTCCAAAGATAGATATCGCAGTGTTATAGACAGCATCCAATAGTTCTTCCCATCTCTTGCTGATGTCAATGCCATCCAGACAAGGCAAGGCTTCTTCAAGTGCTTGAACAAACTTGCATACTTTTGAAGGGTCACAGGTCTTGCCTATGTCAATGCACTGCCTTCCCTCTTTAGAGAGAAAGACCCTTTGCAGCCGGACGTTCACTTCACTACACAAGAGCAAGTGGTCAGTATCACAGTCTGTACTGTGGTAACTGTGTGTCATTCTGATACTACCTAAACTGCACTATTTGGTGAGGATGAGGTCAAGCTGGTGCCAATGTTTCGATCTTGGGTGTCATCGTGAAACTTTGTGCTGTGGCTTGACATTAAAGAAGGTGTTGGTTATGCAGAGGTCATATTGGTAACAAGGTTCAAGGAGAAGCTGTCCATTTTCATTCATCTTTCCTGATCTGAACTGTCCCAGACAGGATGGCCAGCTGTGATAGTTGCTACCAGCTCTGGAATTAAAGTTGCAGAAATGAATAACAGTTCATGGGAAGGGACCTCACTGATGGCAACACTAAGTTCATCACAGAACTTGTCCTCGACTTCCTGGGTAGAAGTTAAATAGACACATAGAAGCTGAAGATGTTGACCATGGCCACTGGTGTTTATAGCTGAATTTTCAATATTCTCTTATTTCCCACATTTGGATGATATGACTGAGCTAATGAGGTTGTTTCTGATTGCGAAACCAATACCATGGTCCCTGGTCTCTTTTGGAAGCTTCCTGTGTCAGAAAAAAAAGTAAAAGTCCTTCTCCCAGAGTCAGCCAATGGAAGACAGCCTTGTTGCCTGGACAGCCACAATATCCATCTGCAATCTGCTCAGTTCATTGTTAATAACTGCTGTATTCCGAGCATCACTGATGTTCTTTAGATGTTCCATAAGGCATAGCATCATCGTCCTTACATTCCATGTGTCAAGCCTAAAGGCTGGTTTATTTTGTTGCATTTTTGTTATTCCAGGTGTATGGTTAACATTCCACCAGTTGGGAGTTCCTTAAGCCCCACTTATCCAGTTGAGCAAGTGGACAGTGGCGAAGCAACATCTATTTGGCTGGGGGCTGCAGAACCTAACAAGGGTGGTAGTTGCCCAATGAGATCAGAGGAACTCTCCCACCATCAGAAGTAGCCCCTGGTGCCTCACTCTATGCCAATTGAGTGCAGTGGCTTATTACCAGTAACTGCTACTTCCTGTGTGGGGTCACCACTCACAAAGCGTTGGGGGCAGGCTTGAGCAAGTGAATTTTGAGGAAACAGCTGATGCCCAGCAGCAGTTTCCCCACTCCATGCCGCAGATGTAATCCAAGGGGAAAGGCACTGCGAATAAATTTTGGCATGAGTGTCACTGCAGGAGCTGTCAGAGGTCGAGTACAACTTCAAACTACCTTAGGGGCTCTGTCTCTGGATTCTTCCTCAGGGTTTATTCCTGAAGTCTTCACCATGACTAGGTATTGCCACAAGGTAATGGATGTTTTAAATCAGAGTTTACTTTCTCCTACATGGACTGCCTTCCCAGGCTGACGAACTTCACCTGCCTGAAGCAACTGATTTTAAGGAGCCAGTCACCCACCTTTACCCCTTTACCATGATTTCAAAGGTTGTTATAGCCAGGGTGGTAGCAGGGATAAGCTCACATTATCTATAAAATGCTCCTCATAGTATGCATCTCTAATATTATCTGACAACACAAATCCAGCTCCTGGCTTTCACGTGGCTTAGTTTCTAACCCAATGAAACCATTTGTACTGAACTGCTTTGGAGCAGGGAGGGAGAAGGGGAGATCTGGGTTTAAGGATATCTGTTGCCCCCAACCAAAAAATTCTGAAAAGATAAAGGGTGTTAATACTAGGACCAAAAAGATTTCAGATACCCAAAATCTTGAGGTGCTCCCTTGCAGTGACTGAAGTCCGAGTGGAAAACCTTAGAAACAGATCTAGTTAAATATCTTTTTTTTTTCCTGTGGAAGAAAAGTTCTTTGAACTGAGGTGTCTAGCTGACATCCCAAGAAGACAATCTGGTGTGAGGAGTCAATAAAGACTTTTGAATCTTCTCTTAGAATCCAAGCTTGTGCAACAGATCTCTCACCCAAGAGAGAAAGAGGCTCCTGACATTTTACAATAAACCTTCTGCAAAGATAAGCAAGTCATATAAATATGGAAAAATGTGGATACCCTATAGCTTGCAATGAGCTATAATTGCAGCTAGACACTTTGTGAGCACTCTTGGTGCAGTGGATAGTCCAAAGGGAAAGGCAGGGAGCTGATAATCTGATCTAGACACACAAAACCTCAAGAAATGCCTGAAGTCTGGATGAACAGGGATGTGATGATAAGCATCTTTTAAGTTTAATGTTATCATGAAAAGAGACAACAGGGTATGGAGTGACCTAACTTTGAATTTGGCCACTATTAAAATCAGGTTTATGAATGAAAAATCCAGAACTGTTCTTTTGGCCTTTATTTTCTTTATCACAAGGAATATCCTTGGATAAATCCCCCTCCACACCTGGGCAGGAGGAATTGATTCTATCATGCCTTGGGACAGCATGTGAAGAATAACAGGTGGAAACAAGAGAGTCTGATCTGCAAGATGAGTACTGACCCCATGGAAAGGAAGAATTACCTCCCACCTACCATCTGTAACCCTGCTGAATGATTTTTCAGAACCTATTTGTCTGACACAATCTGTTGCCAAAGAAAAAAAAAATAGAGTTGGACTGTCCTTGGTTTTGGGAGGTTAGAGACTTCTTTTTCGAATCCTCTTGCCAATTCTTAAATGTCGGTTTACCTAAATTCTGTTGAGACTGTTCATTCTGTTTTTTTTTTGTCAAAACTGGATAAGGAGAAAGAAAATCACTTGGACATTTGGAAAAGGAGGGATGAAATAGCTTAGTGATTCCTTGGATCGGCTTGCCCCTTTCATCACACTTTTTGATACCCTCTGCAAAAACAGAGGGCCAAACCTTAAAACTCTCTCTAAAGGAGAATTTCAAATCTCATTTTTAAATCTGGTAGGTTCTGAGAATGCAGCTAAGCAAACCTCCTTAAAACAGTATGAGTGTCCATAGTAGGCACAGAAGAAGTATCAACAGAGGCATATACATACTGCAAACAATGAGCAGTTTCTTGTGGAAAAAAAAAAAACGAAATTATTTAAAGCATTATTTTTCTTTACAGGAAGAAACTGTAGATAAAACATTCCTCATAATTTCACAATATGACAGAACAATCTTTAACATACAAGCCTGACAATTTAAAATTCTGAAACTCAAAGATGCAGAAGCATACACTTTTTCCCATACCTATCAATAATTTTCCAATCCCTATTAGAGAAAATAGTATTGGAATCAACTAAGTGCTAAACAGCACTGGAATCAACTACGGCTATAGCTGCTGGGTCAGACTTGGGAATAATAAAAATTTGAAATGTTGAGGAACTTTATGCATCCTAAAATTGCAGAAAGTAAGACACACATCCTCTAAAACAGAAAGGACATGAGAGACGGGTATAGGTTCTGGAAAATCCTTCTGTAACAACTCAGTATTTCTTGATGGACTGAGAAACCTCAGTGTTCTCCCAATGAAAACACTGGGACATTCTACCAATATTTTCAGAGAAACAGAAATTCCCACAGGAAGAATCAGAAACTGAGATCTTCTCCGAGTCCAAATCAGAAATTTGAGGACAAAACCTTGAATCCATCCCTGCACATTCCTGTTCAGATACTGAATCTTGAATCTCTTCAAGAAAAGAGGCACCCCTCCTCCTCCTAACACAAACTACTATACAAAAATGTATTTTATTTATTTTACATTTGTTGACCAGGCTAGTCCAGCTGGAGACATGTCCATTTTCAGCAGAGGCCTGGGGAGAAAAGCTCCTCGTGAACACGGTATAATTTATAATAAATAACAGCTTTAAAGATTCAGGTACATTACATATTTAAGCAATTCTTTACACTTCATTACATTTCTGCTTACTGAATCCTAGCACATATCATATATGGATATCTAGAAGAAGATATTGATAATGACATTCGATTAATATATAAAAGTACATTTTCTTTATGTTTAACAGAAAGCAACTAGTATATACAGGCGTAGTTATAGCTGTCTTGCAATAAATGGCGTAATTAGTCAGGGCTCGCACAAGGATATAACCGATGTGATTTAAGGCATAGTTTCAGTTTGTTTTTAAATAGTGTTATTGAGGAAAGGGAGGTCAGGTCACTGGGAGTGAGTTCTAGGTTTTGCTCACGGTATTAGAGAACAAAGAGTCACCAGCCATATTGTTGGTTTTACCTATTTGTACTAGTATTTTATTAGATGAGCGTAGGGTCTTTAATGTTATTGTAGGGGGGGGGAGATAAGGTTGGTAAGAATTGGCGTATTAGTAGGCTGATAAAGGGTCTTGTGGGCAACTAATTGGTTAACTAGTAATACATTTGGCAACTCTAGCCATCCTAGTTGTTCCAAATTAATACAGTGATGGGTTCTGAATGTGGATCCTGTTGCAAATCTGGCAATATTATTGTAGGAGATAGCCAGATTGTTCAGGTTGTTTTTAGACAGGTTAGTATATATAGGGGAGGCGTAGAGGATAGTAGAGATGAAGTGGGTGCGGGCAATAGTAGCCTTCGCTAATGGGGTCAGAAAGGGTTTGATTCTATTGAGGGAGCCTAGTTTTTTGACAACTGTTTTTAAAGTACTGTTAATGTGAATATCAAAGTTAAGGTGGTTATCAATTAGTACCCCTAGTAATTTTGTAGTTGTATCAGGAGATATAATAGTGGGCGGCCACGGTGGTGCAGTGGTTAGCGTTGCCGCCTCACAGCAAGAGGTTCTCCGGTTCGATCCTCGGCTGGGGTGCCTTCTGTGCGGAGTCTGCATGCCCTCCCTGTGGTTGCGTGGGTTTCCTCCGGGTGCTCCGGTTTCCTTCCACATCCCAAAGACATGCTATAGGTGGATTGGACACACTAAATTGGCCCTAGGTGTGAGTGTGTGCATGTGTGTGCCTTCTGTGGAAGGTTGGGTGCCGGGCTGGCAACTCGACACTGTAAAACTCCACTGCCAATCATGAGTGGATGGTGATCTGCTGTGGTGACCCCTAACCGGGAAAAAGCCGAAAGAAGAAGAAGAATCAGGAGATATAATAGTACCGTTGTTTGATGTAACAGTAAAGTTAAGTGGGGAGGCCCTACAGGTGGGAGTGAATAGTAGTAGTTTTGTTTTTTTGGGGTTCAAGATGAGGCAACGGTGTAGAACCCAATTCTCAACTGTATTAAACCCATTTTGGGTGAGAGTCTGAAGGTTTGATGGAGAGGTAGCTGAGCATATTAATGTGGAATTATCTGCGTATTGTATACAAGTAGCTTGAGGTACTGTAGAATGTAGGTCATTGATAAAAATAGAAAATAGGAGAGGTCCTAATATAGAGCCTTGGGGGACACCGAGGGCAATGGGAAGGTGGGTAGATAAGTTGTTCTCCCACAGTACAGCCTGCTGCCTATTGTTTAAGTAGGATTGAAACCATTGTATAGCCAGTGCATCTAGTGACAGGTTTTTGAGTATGTTTATGAGAAATTGGTGGTTAACCATATCGAAGGCTTTAGAGAGATCAATAAAGAGAGCTAAGGATAGAGTGTTATTATTGCGATTTTTGTTAATACAGTCAGAGAAGGATAAGAGGGCAGTGGTGGTGCTATGAAATAGCCTAAAGCCATGTTGGCAGTTAGCTAATAAGTTATCTATTAGGTGGTTTAACAGTTGTCTATGAATGCATTTCTCTATGATTTTTGCCAGTGGAGATAATATAGCAATAGGTCTATAGTTTGATAATTCTTTTGAGTTACCACCTTTATGCAGGGGGATAATGTGTGAGATTTTCCAGATAGATGGGATAGTTCCCTCAGTGATAGTTCTGTTAATCAGGATGGAGATGAGGTAGGCTATGGCTTTTGCAGCTTTTTGCAGATATTCTGCAGGTAAAAGATCAGCTGAGGGGGTGGTTGGCTTGAGTTTCTGAATAAGGGTACAGACAAGGGATGTAGGGACAGGTTTAAGGTAAAATGAGTAAGGTAAGCTGGCAGTAGAGGTAGTCAGAGATGAGCTGTCAGGAGATAGTTGACTGGCAAGAGATTGAATGGTCTCAGTGAAGAAAGTGTTAAAGGTATTGGCAATTTGCTTGGGACTATCATGGTCAGAGCCTAATGGGGTGGGTGTGACAGAACGGCCTGGGTGTAAAAGTGTATTAATCTCTGCCCAGAACTTTTGTGGTTTGTTGGATTTGAATGTAAAAGTTTATTTTATCTGACAGAATGGCTTCTTTTGTATCATTTCTTAGCTGTCTAGCTTTTAAGTGATCTTCAGGGCTTTTAGTAGTATGCCACTTGGCCCAGACTTTACTTCTAAGGAGCATTTTTTGTTTGGTTGTTTTTGAGAGCCAGGAGGCAGGTTTAATCCTAGTTCTAATGGTCCATATTGGTGCATGGTAGTCTAAAATACTTAAGAATTTAGTATTAAAGTATTTTACTGCTTCCTCCAGAGGTAGGTGTTTGAGGGCTGACCAATCACATGCCTTAAGTACATTTTGGAAGATGTCTGGGTTAAAATTGTTGTTGCTCCTTATTGTCCTATAGGTAATTGGGCTTGGAATGTCACTCATATCTGATTACGAAGGTGAGTGAATGGACGCTTACATCTTCGGGGAGGGTCCCTACTTTGTAAGTTTGGTGATGGCTATTTATAAGAATCCAGTCTAAGGTGCTTTCCTTGTTATTCAGTTTGTTAGTCCTTGTGGGGGAGGTAATGGTTTGAGTAAAACCATATAGGTTAATATGAGTAGTAGGCTGTTCAGTAGTACAGCTTTTCCAGTTGATATTAAAGTCACCGAGTACTATCATTTTTTGGGGATAGTTGGTGAAAAGCCAACTAAGGATATCTTCTAGGGTGTTAGAGTTATTTCCTGGGGGAAGATAAACACCAATAATATAGATGGATTTACATTTATTGAGTTGAATCTTGGAGATAAGGATTTCAGCATTACTAGTTAGAGAGGGTTTAGAGTCTACAGAGGTCACCTGTAATCCAGATTTATATAGGATATAATACTCCACCACCCTTTTTAGCTTTACAGTCTTGTCTCAAGATATTGTACCCTGGTGGAATAACTTCATTGTCTTGTGTTGTTGGTTTGAGCCATGTTTCAGTGAGACACAGGATATCAAATGAATGCACATCCATGTGAGCATGTTGGTGGGAAACCTTGTTATTTATGCTCCTGATGTTAAGATGGGCTATCAAGAGTGGGTTGGCGGGTCAGGTAAGGAATTGAGTGTTAGAGGGGGTTGGAGTATGGTCTTGACAGAATTTGGGCTGGGATTAGGATGTATATCTCCATCTATTAAGGAGTGGAATTGTATTCTAAGTGTAACTTTTAGAAGTTTACATGTTAGGTTCTGGAATTTCCTAGTTTTTGGGCTATAGTATCTGATGTGAGTCAGTCTATGATATTTTACTGGTAGGTAGGTTGTTGTGCATGGTGTGTTTGTATGGCTTTGAGAGACTGCTAATGTTGGTGTGAGGTTTGCTTTGTGGGACAATAAAATCTTAGGCAGTTAAGATGTTCATAGAATGTAAGTAGATAAGGTATAGCTAGAATAGGTATGAGTGAAAATAGAAGTAGGATCTTCAGGTGAGAAGAGGTTGTTATGAATGGCATTGTGGCAGAGTTATACATAGGGAAAGATATAGGGGTAAGTTATTTGGTTTACAATGATAAAGACTTGATGAAGTAGGTTCTAGCACTTTAAGGATTTGGGACCTATGATTGGTTGTAAGGATGGGGATGCGGTTAGGGTGTATAAATATAGGAGCGCTGCGGGTGGGAATTGGGGGCAGGGTATGGGGTGGAGTGAGCCCGCAGGGCGAACGGAGCGGGTTAGAGCCAGTGAAGGAAGTGGACCTCAAGAACATGAAGAAGGATCAATAACTTGAATTAAACTCTGACCAGTCCCAATAAACTATTCCTATCCAAAGAAAGAGAAGTTGATACTTGTTTGTTTTATTTCTTTTTGACAGGAAAATGGGGCCAACTGTGTTACTAACAGCAGCTGCTGCATCCCAGGGATGGGCACAGCATTCTGACACAACAGTGAAACCTTCCCTGTTCTCTCTTCCAGGACTGACAACAGTGGCTCTCCCTTGCCCACTGATGGGACTCCGACAGCTGCACAGCACATGACTAGCCCCAGTCCATAGTGACAGTAGCTGCTACACCAGAGAGAGATTCAAGGTAAAAGATGAGTGGTCTGACGTGCCTATGGTGGCAAAGGCTGTTTGCTTAACTTTTTCTTTTTGTGGCTTCCATGGTCAAGCTGAAAATGGTGGCTCCTTCCCAGGGAATACAAGTAGTAAATGCCAGTAAAACTACCAGTCCACACAGGTTACCTTTTTGACAGAAAAAAACACAGTAAAAAAGCACTTTCAGACACTGTGGCAGCCCCATAATGGAAAATTAAACATAATTTCTACACAGAAAATATGTTAATTAGTTTACACTACTTTAAAACTGACAGAAAAAAAGTGCTCCATTTAAAAGTATGAGACAGTCTGTTAAAACAAACAACACCCCTAGCTTCAAAATAACATTCCTGGGAAAGCTATGAAGGGCTTTGCACCCAAACTTGTCTTTTAGTCAGGTCATCTCGACCGGTCTCCCAATTTGGTCACATGGAAGATGCCCTGAAGCTTTGAAAGCTGGCCGGCTGTTATATCCTTGGCAGGATTTAACCCATATATAGCTAAGCCTACTGCAGCAGTGATCAATATGAAGAATAGCTGTTTTTTTTTAATACTTGGTAAAATCCTGATGAGAACTGCATGCAGTCTTCATTTCAACTTGACTGACCAAACAATTAAAAATTAGTTGCTTAAGCAAAACACACAATAAGTTAACAAACATGAAAACATCTGCCCTTCTGGACAGAATGCAATTCATAATTCAGTAACCTTGTATAGTCTTCTCCAGATCCCTGGCCATACAGTGATTAGAATGCATACTCTATATGCGTCCCCTCTCTCACTCTCTGTGCATACTGTCAATCAACAGAAGCAGCATCGTGATTATGTAACTGTCAGTTTCAAAAATATGTAAATGAGGATTGAGCCTAGACTAATCCTGCGGAAATGTCTTATTTGCAAAACAACATTTTAACTGCACTGTTGGCTATAACAGATAACAGCAGTTTAACCAAACAGAAATTCCAAACTGCTCTGGATATTTTAGTTGGCTTAAAATATTCATACTTCCTTCTATACCATTCAGTTAGTCTTTAAAAATGTGAAATTGCCACATTGGCCAAACAAAGCATTTCTGGATTTGAAGCATAGTTCTTGTAACCATACACTATTCTGCAACACAAAGCAAACAAAAAAGAATCAAGAGTTATGCTTTTTCCCTTGCTACTGTGTGCAATTTAGAACATCTACAGTATATTATCCAGTTGTCGTCTTACAGTTAGACGTTGCCCGTTCGATTCTCATAACCGGGAAAAGCCGAAAGACACAACAACAACAGTGTATGATCTAGTGGAGTGTCACACAGCCCTAAAGATGGAAAATTTACAGCAGGCTAATGCACAGCTCAGTTCTGTTTGACCTTGATAATTTGGTGAAAGCAAGAACCTTGACAAAACTAGTTCTGCTCTAAAGGAGCAGTTCTGTTAACAACAGAATTAATATTAAACCTCTTCTGTAAAGTACAATATAGAAAAAACAGAAACTAACTTGTGTTCCATCTTGTGTCACAAAGCCAGCACATGTTGATGCTCTAATTTGGATCTTCAAAATTTTCATTTGGTAGTTCACCTTTTATGGAAATGGCTAAAAGTAAATGCAACTGAACCCTCACACCTTTCATAAGAAAACAAATGGCAACACTTGAAAATTGAGTTTTTATCTAAAAAAAAAAAAATCACAGCTGGCTAAGACATTATAGTGTTATTTCTTCAATGTACTGTGCAATTGGCAGATACTGTCCAGTATGTCTTTTTAAACATACAAATCCAGTGGTGGCTAGTGACTTCAAAACATGGGGGTTGCAGGAAGTAAATGAAAGAGTCGGGTATATTACAGCATATCACTGACTGTTTACTGTGATCAAACAATAGCTTAGTTAGGGTCAGTCACTAATTCGTAGACTGCCTTAGAACACACTCATCAATAGCCACTTTAATAACCTTACACACCTCAGATTTCTTACTGTGATCAAATAAAAATATAATAATAGAGTATCACAGCAATGTATTTTAGAACACTTTACTCAAAACACACACTAGGTCTGCCAAGTCATATCAATGATGGTTTAAAATGACAGCTGAGGTCAGTTACTATCGTCTACAGAATGTCTAGGTACACACTCATTTTAGCCACTTTATATACACGCAGATGCCAAATTATGATAAAATTTAAAACAGTAACAGAAATAGTCACAGCAATGCATTTTAGTTTGTTTTACTCAAGCACACACTAGCACTACAAAGCCAGATCAACAACTGCTTAAAGTGAGAGACAGGGTCAGTTGCTCTCATTTGTCAAGCTAGATCAATGATTGTTTAAAACAACAGCTCCAGCCAGTCACTTTCATCCACATACTACCACAGTAGTCTTTCTTATAGACACTTTATTTACATCTCAGATGTCCAACTGTCCAACTGCAATGAAATAATAACAACTGTCTCAATGATGTGTTTCAGTCTGTTTTACTCTTAACATATTCAGCTTGCCAAGCCAGATCAGTAACTGCTTAAAATGACAGCTGGGAGTCAGTCATTGTCATACACAGACTGCTTTCATGCACAATTAGAAACACTTTGACTGTATGCACATCAGATGTCGGATTGTGATCAAATAAATGAATGAATGAATGCAAATATATAAAACTAATGGCCACAATAAATAAGTTATGTACTCACCATAACGGTCCATGTGAGTTGTTCCATCTCACCTTCATACATCACTGATGGGTTCGGAGCCGATCCTCGACTCCGACATGGCCAACTAGCAAGCTCAAAGTTCTCCAGTAGCTCGAGATCCCACCCCTTATCCCATAATGCACTGCTGGAATTACCTCAGATCTTGTTTGCTGTGTATCATACAGTAGTACAATAATTATTCTGCCTAGGAATGAATACACATTGAAAAACCAGGATGAAGACAGCCTCCAGGTCAACTGCCAGCCAGGAGGGGGAAGGAGGGAGGGACGTGAGAATGAAGGTGAGATGGAACAACTCACATGGAACGTTATGGTGAGTACATAACTTCTTTATGTGAAGTTGTTCAATCTCACCATTCATTCATCACTGATGGGTTGCGTCCCTAGCACCCTGATCTTGGGTGGCTCACGGAAGTACACTCTTCAGAACCATAGAACCAAAAGAAGCCCTGTCCCTGGAGGCCTTATCCACTTTGTAATGAGTTATAAAAGTGTGAGGTTTAGACCATGTGGTTGCTGCACAGATGTTATCCAAAGGTAATTTGGCTTGAAAGGCTGAAGAGGTAGAAACTGCTATAGTTGAATGAGCCTTTACCTTACTAGACAAGGGCATATTATATATTATAACAAGTATATGTGTAGGTAGGTGATACAATCCGACAGCCACTTAGACAGGGTTGTTTTAGCAACTGGTTTACCTTTCCTGGCCTCTGAAAATGACACAAAGAGCTGATCTGATTTCCTAATGTCTTTTGTTCTGTCCAAATAAAATCTAAGTTGTCTATGAACATTGAGTTTATGCAACATATATTCCAATTTGCTGGTATAATTAGGGAAGAAAACGGGCAACTCAATGACTTGATTGATGTTAATTGCAGAGCATACTTTGGGCAAAAGGGATGGATTTGTCCTGAGAGATACTCTGTCAGCATGGAAGAGGGCTTGATGGATAGGGCTTGGAGCTCTGATACTCTATGGGCTGAAGTGATGGCTACTACGAAGATAGTTTTCCATGACAAAAATTTTAGTTCACAAGATGATGCAGGCTCAAAAGGAGGAAGAATGATACAAGATAACATAAAATTCAAATTCCAAGGGGAATAAGGTGTCTTCACTGGAGGTCTTATGTGAAAGGAACCTTTTAGAAAAGCCTTAGACAATTGGTGAGCCATAATATTCAAACCATCAATTCCTAGATGAAAATTAGATATAGCAGCTAACTGCACTCACACCGTAGCCGCCGCTGCTCCTTTGTTGAAGATTTCTGTCAAGAATTGTAAGATAGAAGACAATGGCGCTTGATAAGGGTCAATGTTGTGGGAAGAAGCCCAAATGGAAAATCTCTTCCACTTACTACGATACAATTTTCTGGTGGAAGGTTTATGGGAAGCCAACAAAATCGGACTAGTGTCTATATGAGTGTATAGAGCCTGGCTATGTGGGGAATTGGAGCAGCCAAGTGGTTTGCTTCAGTGTCTGCAATGATGGGTGAAGATCCCCTGATGGATGTGTCAACAAGTCCGGAACTGGGTCTAGGATCCATGGATCTTCCAGAATATGATGGTAAAGAAACGGGAACCAAATCTGTCGAGGCCAATGAGGGGCTATAAGGATGATCGTCCGTCCCAGCGACTTTGATTTCTGCAAGAATTTGGGTATCAAAGGAATTGGTGGAAATGCGTAGAGGAGACCCGGGGACCAATCGTGGACAAGAGCATCCCTCGGGGAATGACCTGGCGTGGGAATCAGGGCAAAATAGCTTCTGCATTTGTTGTTGATGTGACTGGCGAAGAGGTTGCAAGAAGGCTGGCCCCATTTGCGGAAGATCCTGTCCACAATCTCTTGATTGAGGGACCATTCGTGGGGCAATAAGATTGCTCTGCTCAGTCTGTCCGCTATGACGTTGGATCTGCCTGGGATGTGCGTTGCCACCAGAAAGTGCTGGGACGAGAGTGCCCACTGCCATACTCTGAGGGCTTCTCGGCAAAGGGGATAAGACTTGGTCCCACCTTGTTTGTTCAGATACCAGACCACTGACATGTTGTCCGTCTGTATTGCAATTGTCCCTAGAGGAAGAGAGTCCTGAAAGTATTGCAATGCTAGAAGTACTGCTCTCATCTCCAGGACATTGACATACAGAGATGTGATTCTTGATCTGTACATGTGCCTTGGGCAGTCTTTCCCTGAAAATGCCCCCTCCACCCTATCAGGGAAGCATCCATGGTCACAGTGGCAACTGGAGGGTGGGGGGCATGAAAGGACGTCCTATTGTGACATAAAGAGATGTCAACCACCACTGAAGATCCTTCTTGCAGGAATTTATCAGGATCATGTGACTCATTGGAAGTTCTTGGTAAGACCATTGCGTGAATAGAAGCAATTGAAGGATCCTCATAGGCATCCTTGCTAACGGGACTGCTAAAATAGCTGCCGCCATCAATCCTAGAACTTTTAATATGTCTGCTGCTGGTGCTCTGTTCTTTGATATCAGGGATATGATGTGTTGGCGAAGAATAGAAATGTGTTTTTTTGGAAGGCGGAGAGTGGTGGTTGACTTGTCTAGTTCTGTCCCTATAAAAACGATATGCTGCGATGGCGACAAGGCAGACTTTTTGAAGTTGACTGTAATGCCTAGCTGATCACAGAGTGTCAGAGTAGCCTCTCTCGCTTGAAGAAGTTTTGGAGGTAAGGAGCCAATCATCTAGATACGGAAACACCTGGAATCCTAGACACCTCAGGTGAGCCGTGACTACTGCCATGCACATGATGAACACTCTGGGGGCTGTAGTGAGATCAAATGGCAGAGCTCGGAATTGATAATGATTGGCTCCCAGCCAGAAACACAGGTGATCTCTGGATGGTCTGGCCATTTTTATGTGGTAGTACGCATCCTTGAGATCGATCGAGCACATCCAATTGTCCTTCCCCAAGAATGGGAGTATGAACTGTAGCTTGACCATTCGGAACTTCTTTTTTTTTCACAAATTGGTCCGAGTCTGCCGAGATCCAAAATGGGTCTCCAGTCCCCTGTCTCTTTGGAGCCAAAAAGAACCTCGAATAAGTTCCGAATCCTGTCTGGTCTGCTGGGACTGGCTGGATGACACTTTTTTTTCTAGCAATCGTCGTACCTCTATTGCTGCTTGTCCCATGTGACTGGGTGGAACGTCTGGGATTTTTTTGACGGGAAGAGGCTGGGTGGAGAATGGTATGAAATACCCTTTGGAAATGATACTTTGTACCCAACTGTCATTTGTTATATTTAGCCAGGCTTTGGGGTACAATGATAAGTGACACCCGACTGCTTCCAGAGTAGGACAGCCAGGCCTCCCTTCAGGAGTGCTGGTAGGATTGACCAGAGAAGTGATCTCTGTCACCCTGGTGTTGCAGACCCCCTTTGCCGCGAGGGTGGCGTCTTCCATTGAAACCTCCTTTTCTGCATCTGGAGGGGGGCTCTCCACGTGTGTCTTGAAAGGCTCATTGGGCTTTCCGGAACCACACCTTTCCTCCCCTCTGACCTTTGGAAAAGGGTCGAGTGGGGGTGGAAAAACGGACTCCGACGGCAGACAGAGTCTTTCCTTCTTGCTCACACCTGGTCAAAGTCTCCTTCACCTTTGGCCCAAACAAAGATGAGCCATCAAATGGGGTATTAGTAAAGGAAGACTTGAAGGGTTCCGCGAAGGAACAGAGTTGCATCCAGGCATGCCTACGAAGAGCAATTCCTGTACCTGCGGCTCTACTTGAACCATCAGCTGCGTATGATACGAGAGGCATGGACAAGTTGACTATCGAATTGAGGGTAGAGAGCTGAGTGGCAATCTTATTGGATACACTCGTAGCTACAGCACCCTGAAGAGCATCTCCCAACTCCTTAAGGAGATCTCTCTGCAGTCTGGTAAAATGTGTCAAGTAGTTCAGTGATCTGAGTGAGAAAGTCACTGAATTGAACATGCGTTTCCCATATCTATCCATGATCCTAGATTCTCTGTTAGGAGGATGGATAGATAGATGAGGAAGTCTCAGACATTTCCTTTTAGGTGGCTGCCGCCACCACCATGGCATCAACAGGGACTCCCTTGGTCAAAAAGGACTTATCCACAAGGGCTGAAATAAACTTATTAGGCCTCCTAGGAACAGGTTCCATATTCTAGAGATTCCCACATCCTATGAGAGACCAGATCCATAAGCTCATCGTAGGTCGGAGATACCCAAGAGGTGGAAGGTTGAGACCCGAACGCCTTCAGGCGAACCGACTTATCCTCAGTAGGGCTCTTGGACTGCCAATCACCCCTCTGCCTAAGAATTTCAAGAATCTCCGCAAAGGAGATGTCCTCAGAGGGGGATCTGGGGGACCCTTCTGATTCATCCAGGTAGTTACAGTACAGGATGGTGCAGTGGTAGCATTGTTGCCTCATAACAAGAGGTTCTTTGGTTTGATTCTCAGTGGGGGTGCCTTCTGTGTGGAGTCTGTATGTCCTCCCTGCATCAATGTTGGTTGTTGTGGTTTCCTCCCATGTTAGAAAGGCAGGTTGGGAGGGTGGCTTAATGGCTAAGGTGTTTGCCTTACAAACACAAGGTGCAGGGTTTGAGTCTCACAAGGGATAATTGGCTAGGCTTAAAATGGCTCGCAAGGGCAGTTAGCTTAGTACTAAACTATGAACCTATGGTGTCCGATGTGATAGAATCCTGGGGGAGAGTCCAAATGCCTCCTCTTGCATAATCTCTTCCTGGGAACCTCTTCAGGGGGAACTTCTGGAGAGGTCTCAGAAGAGCAGGGAGCACCCTCTGTGGGGCTACCTGAGGCTCTGAGTCTCTACGCTTGGGATGACTGGAGGAAACAGAAACTGACACAGGCACTTTAGGGGAAGAAGAGGCCAGACCTTGAGATGAGGAAGTCTTGGGAGACAACACTCGCCTCATGGCATCGAATGCACCTTGGCTCCGATGAGGAGTTGATGGCTCTGGAGCCGCGATCTCCTCCCGCACTGAAGCCATGGGCTCCGAACCTGAGATAGGATCCAAGCTCACCCCGAGCCGAGGCCTTGAGAGGAAGAGTTGGCACCAAGTCGATACAACTATCCCCCCCAGACCCGACTGGAGAGTGTCGGCTCCTAGAGTCCCCAGTTGGCACAGAGAACGTTCGAGCAGATGGAGCCAACGACAGTGGAGCAGATGTCGGCTCCAAGGGATCCACAATTGTCAGGTCAGCCTCCTCCGGCTCCGAAGGTCCGGTACGGCTCGGAGGAGGAGCAGACAATTCAAAGGTAGTGGTCTTCGGCTCCGATGGTTGTGTCTGAGCCGACAGCTATTTAACTAGGCCTGGTGCCTTTAAGAGTTTCTGAACCAGCCGGTCCATATCCAGATCAGATAGGCTAACAGAGGACCTGGAAGAGTGGACAGATGGAGCCAACTGGAGCAATATGGATGGAGGTTTTTCGGAAACCGGCTCCAAAGCAGTGTCCCGTTTCTGAAAAGAGCAGACTGTCGGCTCTGAAGGCAGTGGAGCCGAAGTCACCACACTCTCTGACCTTTTTCCTTTTTTGGATCTAGAATCACTGGAAGATTTAGAAGATTTAGATGATTTACTGGCTCCATCCTGGTCAGACAATGCCTCAGAAAAGGGGTGTTTGATGACACCCCTATCAATTTCCTCTTCCTTTCTGCTAACACTCTTGTGGAAAAGGAGTGACAGATACTGCAAGACTCTTGCAGATATACCTCACCCAAGCAGTAAACACACTGCACATAGGCATCTGTGACTGACATTTTCTGTCCGCAGTCTGGGCATTTTTTAAATCCAGACTTTGGATGTTTGTCTTTTTCTTCAGACATTTACACAAATCAAGCACACTATTTAACTATGAGCTGTTTTAACTAAGTAACTCACACAAACATACACAGCCCAAAAAGGGCACTGACAACTAAATAATTATAAACAGTAATAAGAAATCCAAAAACAATAGTCCTAAAAGGGAACACTGACTAATCACTAAAGAAGGGATCCTAAGGCCAAAGGACCGAAGGCAAGATAGATAATACTGTGGAAGGGGTATGAACACAGAAAAACTATCTACTAGCTAGTAATATCTGCTATTAAGAATAGAACAAGGATATATAAAAATAAAACAAAAAAATATAACTTGCTGAGTGTTGAAAAACTCCCAATAAAGTCTCGAGCCAAGCTGGAAACCAAGAGATCAGTGCCGCGGCAAACTAGATCTGAGGTAATTCCTGCAGTGCATTGTGGGATAAGGGGTGGGTCTCGAGCTACTGGAGAACTTTGAGCTTGCTAGCGGCCGTGTCGGAGCTGAGGATCGGCTCCAATCTCATCAGTGATGAATGAATGGCGAGATTGAACAACTTCACATACAGTATTTCACCTCAATGACATCAGATGTATGCAGTGCAATGGTGAATTCCAATGCAACCTCACATACATACATACATTTGTTCATTTTGCATACATGCAATATTAACTGGATCAGAAATAAATAAATATATATATATATATATATACTCGTACACATACAAGCTGCATCAAAAATGTACCTGCCACACCATCATACAGGCTGGCTACTGACAGATCACTGAAAGACTATTACTTATTTAAAAAAAAATATTTACCAAAAATGTTCTCTCAGAGTCCCATCTAAGGTCTGGGGTGTGTTTTCACTTTTAATTCTGGCTGCATCAGGAGATTCTCAGGCACCAGTCACCAGACTCAGCCTGAACCAATGGGAAAGACTATCCATTGCTTTATCTAACCACTGAAATGCCACTTTGAAACTTCTGAAATGACAGGAGGCCTTATAATAAAGCATAATCTTCCTTATTTTCTACAGGACATACAAATAAGGGCTGGGCTGTTTTAAAAATGGCCTTTGTAGATCACCTGACTTATTGTTTGTTCTTTAAAGAAATTTGGAAAACCTTATAGATTTCAAATCAGAGTCCCAAAATGGAAAACTGACTATTTTAAGAAAAAAATGAAAAATAAAATGTGATCATTTCTTAATATTTTTTTTGTACTTATGTATTATTGCAACCAGATTTCCAAAGTACCATAATTCTTTAAATCTTGGCAGAAATATTTATCTTAACCTTAAAAGGGGTGTTTAAACTACTAAGTATTAGTCTGTCACATTGTTTATGAGGCTGGAAGAGGAGTAACGGTCAGATTTTCTATTCCTGGGTGGGGTACTTCATTTGTTCTGTGAACTCCAGACTGGTAACCTGCATTAGAAATCCTGCATTCCTGATTACAACCTTAGCAAAGGGAAGTTACTCATGAATATACCATCTAACTTTTCATGGGCACTAATCAGCAAAAGCCACGGTGCCTGCAAGGAATAGTAAGTAACAGGGCAGCGATTCTTTCTGGACTGCTGCCTTTCTCCACAGCAGAACTCCTGTGCCAAGGGTGTAAACGGTTATCCAGCTTTACACAGATAGTACTGTTAATCTGAACTTGCTTACTCCCAACAGCCACTTACGCTAGTAACAAGAGTTGCTGTTAATGCTGAATGAGTCACAATAATATGTACCAAATTTAACAATGGAAGATTACTGTGTTGGCATGTAAATGGGCTGCTCGTCTTGTTGGTAACCTGGTGAGTTTCATCAGTTGTAACATTAACAATGACACAGAAGCAGCAGTCATGTTTACTTTATTTTGCATTAAGTTACGTTGGGAAAGGACGCTACCCAGGAATACGAATTTTGCTGTTATTCCTCGTCCTATGTCAAAAACAATGTCATAGAATACTACTTAATAGTTTACACACCCCTTTTTAGGTTAACATTCGACATTTTATGATAATATTACAAATTATGACAGGTTAGGAATCTGAATGCGATAATATGCAAATACCATTTTTTTATTCGGGAAGGCTGCAGCTTAGCAGTCCAACACTACAAGGCATCTATGGATAAAAAATTAGAACCACTGTAGTTATACATGCAAACAGGTTACTTTTATGAAATGAAATTATGGTTAATGCATTCTATATAGTGGGACTAAGTCCATATGTCTCTCACTTAAAAAGACCACTTAACCAGAGGGATCTACTCACTAAACAAGGTGTAAGCAAGCATTTGTTTATTTTGCACTCATTATTAATTAACCTGTTTAATCCTTTTCAGTAAATAAACAAGACAGACAGATGGATAACCTCCTGCCTTCAATAACTTTCACAGATACATTCCAACAGCCAGCCACTGTAAAGATCATAGTGTAATTGCATTATAGTAGAGAGAAGAGCAGAAACTCAGAGAACCACAGGAGCTTTGCTGCACAGCACACATACATAGCACTGCAAATTGTATAAGAAAGGGGATGCTTACTTTGAGAACATCAGGGAGTCAAAATATATCATCTCTGGGTGAATAAGATCTTAATACACCTTGCAGACAGTTCAGATTAGACACATGCCAATAGTGGGCAACATAGACTCAGATTGGGGGAAGAATCATGTAGATCAACTGTGGTGTGCAGTAACTTCTAGAAAGGAGAACATGGACCACAGACTGCACATCATGTCAGGGCTAGCCAAGCAGTGGTGTAAATAACTGCCACTACCTGATTTGGTTACATTAACTAATGCTTCCACAAAGGGATGTGGGTATTTGGTTGAGGACATGTCCTACTCTAATCTAAGCCATGGACCCATCTTAATGGTGGGAGGGTTTTATAGTGGGCTAGTGTATATCTGGCATAAAGCCAAGTAGAACTGAGAACCCAAGCAACATAAAACGACAAGAACCACTGAACCAACTGCTGGAATCCAAACAGAAAACGACCAGAACCAGTTCACAACTGTTTTATTTCAAAAATTAAGCGCTCTCGTGTCTACATAACATACACTTCTTCAGAATAAAATACATTCACAAAAATACAGTTTAAATAACCCACCAATAAAATCACACGACCCATCAACACACCTACCAATTCTGATCGTAAAGGCTACTTGCTCATATAATAAAATGTGTAGAAGTCTATACAAATATACACTAAAAAGAAACCTAACCTAATGTTTCCCTAATATGTGCTAGCAATAACAAATTAAATATAGTAAGACATAAGTCTTAAAACACAAGCTATAGATAAGGACTCATTCAAACCTGGGGGTGAGGTGGTGTTTAATTTCAGTTGCCAATGCAACTCCCTCCGTTCTACCATGTCACACCACAGTTCCCCCCACCAAATTCCACTGTATGGTGTCGATAACAAAAAATGAAAAAACATGGTCAGGATATTTTTCTATATGACAATACAGTGCATTAGTAGTTCTCCTTTGCTTGATGTCATAAATGTGTTCATAAATACATTCTTTAAAACTACGAATGGTTTTCCCAACATAAAAACTTGGGCACATTTTACATAAAGCCACATAAATCACTCCCATTGATTTACAATTACAGAAAAAATATGTCCTTACTTTCATACCATTAATAAGCACCTCATGTTTCTCTAAAATATACTGGCACAAATTGCAAGCACCACATTTATAAGTACCCAGCGTCCTTTCACTAATGGTAGTATATATTTTGCCATCCGATTCTAGCATGTTCTTAATGCATTTAGCTTTTCTAGTGACAAATACTGGTTTGGTTCCCAAAATGTCAGATATCCCTTAAAATGCTTGAAAAACAAGCCAATTTTGGTTGATAATATTCCAAATATAACCATATTCTTCAGTGAAGGTGGTAAAAAATGAACAATTGTACCCACTATTTGTTTCTCTCTGATAAACCAAAGTTTGGTGTAGGTGTAAAAAAAAAATAGGTGTGTTGATGGGTCATGTCATTTTATTGCTTGGTTATTCAAACTGTATTTTTGTGAATGTATTTTATTCTGAACAAGTGTATGTTATGTAGACACGAAAGCGCTTAATTTTTGTAATAAAACAGTTGTGAACTGGTTCTGGTCGTTTTCTGTTTGGATTCCAGCAGTTAGTTCATAAAGCCAAGTAGCGCCAGGTCAGTAAGCTAATGGCTGACTGGTCTGGACCAGCTGAATGTTGGATGTAAAACCAATCAAGATGCCAAAAATTATCCAAGGATTTCTATGTTGAATATAGGCTCACTGACAGAATGCAGGTTGGAAGTGGACAGCATGATGCTATGGGGGAGCAGGAGCTTGTTTTAATTTTGTATCCAGGAGACCAGATGGAAGGGCAACACAGATTAGTTACTTGGCCTGGGATCCAGCATCTGCTAGTGAAAGGTCCGCATGAGTGAAGCGATGGGAATAAAGATGGCTTAATGGTGGCCAAGACAGACAGTCAAAAGATCACATATAACAGCAGTCAGCATGCAAATCAGGCAGACTTTCTCCTAGTAAGGAAATGACACAAGGGTAATATCTGAGATTGTAGTCATTCCAGGTTGGCCGTATAAAAAAAAAAAAAAAAAAAAAAAACACTGGTGGTCACAATTAGCTGTAAGCAGTCGCCACAGAAGGTTCTACAGAAACTAGGCTGAAGACCTGGAAGTTGACAACAGCACAAAATTTCAAGGAATATTTATGGCCATGTATGAGGGCTATAGAACAAATATATGGTTGAGTCAAGTATGAAAATATGGTACATAATGAAAGCTACGAATTAAATGAAAAAATCCAGAAAGTTCTGCAAAGAATGAAGGAGTGCAAGTAGAGGTGGGAGATAGAAAACCTGGACTAGGCTAAGAAGGAATACTGTTTGGCTGACAAAAGAGGATAAGAAATTAGTTGCAATGGCAAAGAGCAAGGGGTTTATTTATTTATTGACATTTGATTACCAGGAAAGACCAACTGGGTAGAAGCCTATTTTCAGCAGAGGCCCAGAAAGAAAAGCTCCAAATTACTACAAAACATTTTAAGAACAATAATTTTAGCATTGTCAAAAATAAAACAAAAATGTACAATTTAAATAATTACAACACATTAGACATAATATAAAATCTTTGGTTAAGAATCTATACAAGGTATATATAGGTGTTAGAGAAACTATCAGCGTCTACTCAGTGAATGTCACAAAAAAGTTCTACTAGGCTGCAAGCAATGACAAGAAGACGTCATCAAATTCTAGTCATAAGGAATGCAATTAACAGTCTGCTCACCTGTCCAGAGGACATCAACGGCAGATGGACGGAGTACCTCAAGAAGCTTTTGAGTGAACAAAATCACAGAGAAGCTATAAGTCTCCAGTTATAGCATATGATGGAAGAGGAAGAAATGTGAACAGCACTAAGTAAAATTAAGTCAGTAAAAGCAGCAGTCTCAGATGAAGTCACTGCAAATATGACCAGGATGTTATAAGCTTTAGGGAAGAAAGAGCTGGTGATGGTACTTATCAAGGTATGAAGAGAAAGGCAAATCAAATATGACAGGGGGGAAAGCATTCTAGTTCCAATGGACAAGAACAAAGGGGGCATTTAAAACTATGGTCAGTAAAAGGTATCAAACTCCTGTCACAAGACATGGAAGTGCTGAACAGGGTGACTCATAAATGAATATGCAGAACACTAGAAAGTAACATGGGAGATGTGCAGTCTGCATTTAGATTAAGATGCAGTACAACCGACTCAATATTGCAGTGAGACAATGGAGAAAAAGCTAGAGGTTGGGGAAGGCTAACTGGGTAATCCTAGACTTAGAGAAAGCTTATGACAAGGTCACAAGAAAGCTTGCAATGGATAGTCCTGTGACAGTTTTAAATCCTGGAAACAATGTTATAATTAGTACAGGCTGTGTAAAAAGACCAGATAACACAAGTAAAGAGTTTGGGCTCATAAAGGGGTTCCCATTGGGAACAAGTGTACATCATGGTTCAGTTCTTAGCCCATTTCTGTTCATACTGGTGATGGACTGCATCATTAAATTGGTCAGACGGGACAGATCAATAAAACAGCTGTATGCAAATGATGGGATGCTATAAGCAAACTTTGAACACAAATTTGAGCAAATAAGGGACTGAAGGCACATGAGATAAAACAGAGTACACACAAGACAGTGGACATGGCAGCAAATGTTGAAAATCTGAAGAAGCTGAAAACTGAGACGAGAGAAAAATAATACAATAAGTTAACAGCTCCGAGTATCTGAGAGGTGTGCCTAAGAAAAAAGGGAAGTCTGAATGAGGAAGTCAAAGATAAAATCCAAGGAGCTGCAGTAGTAGGAATAGTAGTGGTAGTAACAGGAGAACGACAAGCTGAAAAGTAAGGGGTACAAAACAATAGTGTGAAAAGTGTTTCTGTATGGCACAGAAAACTGGTTAGTGAAGGCACAGCAACAGAGAAACTTGGGGAGCTGGAAGTGAAATGCCTGGCATGGGTAGTAGGATACACACGGAGTCAAATGAAGAAATGAGGATATCAAGGCATAAGCCAAAGAAGTCCCATATGAGAGAAAGTCAAGAAGAATTTGGCAAAGAAGAGATTGGAAGAAGACAAGAGGAGATAAGGATGTGCAGGCAAGAGGTGGATGAAATGCAAGAGAGAAAATCAGCAACAATCAGGCATGACTCTCAAAGAAGGTAGAAAAGGGACTATGAGCCAAGAAACTTGGAGAGAGTTGACATGACACCCTGATACAATGTAAAAGTTGGAAAAGGGTGGTGGTGGTGATGATGATGATGACGATGATGAATTGATTGTTTAAATAATTTTTTTCAGATCTAGTTTAAACACACATTTCTTACTATCAATGTGCTTGCTGAAGCTAAAACAGTCTTTTTTGTACAATATGTTTTGTTTATGGATCATTATAACTACTACATGCATTTCATACACACAATTTAGTGCCTGTCAGCTAATGTTATTTTAATAATCTGTCAAGCTTAACACTTCTGCTAACAATCATTTTTTATTTAAACGTTGGACCATTATTTCACTATTATGTTAAACTGACTTCAGCAACATTTCTGATTCAAAAACTCAGAACTTGGCTCTGGGTGAGTGGAGCTGCAGAGCTCCAACACCTCCACTATACATAACTGAGTGAATCAAACAGAGGGCTCCAGAGGTGCCATGAATAGTTGGGCAGTCTGCAATGCTGTTTTGTCATGTCTTAAATTGCAAGGTGATTTAGCACATCTAATCCCCACTTCAAATGAGATGCCACCCCTGGCAACTTGAAGTTTCTTTTACAATAAAACAGGGAGAGCTCAAACAGCTCTGCTGATAGAGGGCTTGCATATTTTTAATTATAAAATAAAAACAAATTGTATCTTGTCACCAGTATTCACTGAGCTGCAAAGGGTAGGTACAGCAACACATTAGATATGTTTTCAGCGAACAAAATAACAAACAGAAGCAATATGCCAAACATTTTCACATAGTACGATGACCTACACCAAAGCCTGTCAAATCCTCTGAGGCACAATAGTTTGTTAATCGTATGCACAGACAATGAGAAACACTAAGCATAGTCATTGTCTGCAAGCTGCTTGTGTTCAGTGACCTCCATTTTTATTGTTATGATCCAACAGTTTGAAGTTATATTTACACCTTGCTGTAGTAAGTGCAACCGTTTCTGCAAAGGACCCAAAATTTCCCTCTCTCTCTCTCTCTTTTTTAAGCTCAGGAGCTTGTACCCTATTGTCTTCCCAGAAAATGTTCCTCAAACCAATGATTATCAAAATGAAATTTAGCTACTATTTCTGCACATTTTGTATTATCACTTTTTCTGGCAAAATATACACACTCCTTCACAGTTATTGATTATCCATGTATTTATGATTGTCTGCAAAATAATGAAATGGAGTTCAGCATTTGAATTCCAGTAACACTTTTTTGAGAGCTTCACTGGTGGCAAGTAGGTGCTGTAGTTCTACTTTTAAAGAAAATAATGATTATCTGTGAAAATAGCTTAAAAAAGGCAAATTAAAACTATATATATATTGTCATGGCCAATGCTCTTCCCCATTCTCAATGTGTGGCTGTGGTGATGCTACTTTGTGATTTGCAGACATGGGTGGAAGCTTTCAACTCAGCTTCTGCCCTACTAGCACTTTATTTTCAGACTGCTGCCTGCAATTTACAGTGACACAGCCATTCCCACCTATTAAAAGTACGTGTAGATTATTAGCAAGGGAAATGGGCATGTTATTTTTTTTTTTTGTTAATGTACTTAGTAACTACACACAATTATGGGCTCCAGTGGCATATGCAAAGTCACAGAGAATGGCTAGTCAGACAATACTAATATGCCATGAGTAAAGTTTTATATTATGGAAAATTAGTTATTCTATAGTGTCTGTTATTCAGATTTGTGTTTTTTATTTTGCACTTTGGGCAACATCATAAGGCTTCTTGGGCTAAGATAAATGCCAATGACTCGCTTCTGCAACTTTATGTCATCACCTTGCTAGCGAGTCACATTATGTGTACAAGCAGCAATGAGTAAGCAAAACTGAAAACATTTAATTTTGCTTTACAATTAAAAGTATAAATACCAAGAAGTATCTCACACTGTAACAGTGCCTGAAAAACATTACTATGACCATTTCTTCGAGGGTAGCAATTTTTAGCCATTTTCAAGTTAGACTATGCGGTTGCACATGACCTTTAATAGACAATCTGGTTCTTGTAAAATTCCTGGATCACCTATTAATAAAAACAGTTAAGTCCTATCTAGTGCATTTACCTAGTTAGTAGAGACTCTTCTGACTCAAAGATGACAGCAAAGGAAAACCTGTCCAGTTCCCAGAAATCTGATCCTCATTGACACAACTCCAAAACCTTGCCAAGAAAGTATTCATAGGCAAGTCTACATTCCATCATAATCAACCAATGACTCTTCTTGCTCTCCCATAATTCGTCTGGAGGCAGGTTATTTTCCTAAGAGGTTGCAAACACACACACGCCCCACATCAAGTAGTACAATCTGTACAACAACAGACCCACTTTTCCACATAGAATTCATCAAAGAATTCTCCAAGACTCACTATTACTCAGCATCAACAACTAATTAAAGAATTCCTCCTCTCAAAAGTTACTTGTTTAGAAAGGTGATTTTACAGCTGATGATACAGACTAATATTTAAGGATGATAGTTTGATGATAATACAAAACCTGACTGCAACAAAACTAGGCTTAGTTGAAGTGTCTTAACCCCCCAGATGCATAGTAGCAAGCCCTGCCCAAGCCCTGCTTAACACCTGGGATCACGGCAACGTCACTGAACACTCCTGAGTAAATATGTTTTCAGTTTGTGGTTCACATGAACATTGTGTTGAGACCGTGAAACTTCAGCAACTTTAATTAAGTAATGAAGTAATCAGAGTAAATCCATGAAGTGAATGGATTTAAGCAGTTACAGCACCCTAGTAAAACAGTTCATTTTTTAGCTACCAGATGCATAAACTGCCTTTTAACTTTGGTAATTGTCTAGCTACTAAATGCTATACTCTATGCTGGATCTAGCCCATACAGCCGCAGTTAGTTGCAGCAATAATCATTTGAACGTTTACCTTTATGGCAAGTTTGCACAAAATGTACACTAAGCCCGAATGTACAGTAGAGAACACATTACAAAAATTCCAAATAGAACAACCATTTGATGGTACAGAAAGACAGTTAACAGAATCACAGCTCATATATAATGCCATTAAAACAATACTGATTCTCTTGAGTTGTGACACTTTGTAAAAAAACAGAAACTATTTAAAAGGTAGCTTCTTACAATATTGCTTCAGTTGAAAAGCTATGTAGCACAAAACTGACTGTAGTTACCACTGATCATAACTTAAAATTTGACATTACACAAATATGTAGTATTTGCAGCCCAAAGTCTCCTACTACACATCTCATCACTCGTAAGTTAAAAAAACAACAAATTACTTATAACTGTTCGTTCTTTATTGACTGGGTTACTATCATGAGGCTACTAATGTAAACACATTTTTCAACTTCAAGCTTATTTCTTCTTTTTTTCACTTCATTTAAAATAAAATGTGGAGATTCTGTCACCAACATAGGCCTCTTTAAGAAAAAGAAACTGAGTATCCTGTTAAAACAAATGGAAATAAACAAGACAATTACAGACAACAGAAATTGTTCACAAAACAGTCTAAAGTTGTGAATATAACACCTCCGTAAAGATGCAACTGGATATGAGATTATTCAAAGAAAAGCTGCAAATGCATGTGTCGAAACCCACATTAAAAGCAAAACATGACTTATCAAAGGTTATGCTATTACCTTTTCATATACCCCTGAAATACACTAATCACGAAGCAATGTATGCATGATGTCACCAGCAAATCTGCATGCCATGTCAATCATGTACCATTAGCATATCGTATCACTGGCTTTTGGCCTGTCAATCACACAGGTCATGCCCATTCCTGCATGAAACAGACGGGGGGGGGGGTTAATACACTTCAACAAAGCCCAAGACTATTGAGAATGTGCTGTAAAAAAGGCCAACTAAGTCAAGTTTGAAGCCCTAGGTTAGACATATCTACAGTAAAAAGTCATCTGAAATACAGCAAACCTCGACCTGGCAAAGGCCTTCGACACAATACCCCACTCAGGTATCATCGAAAAACTCATCAGCTTGAATGTAAACCCATACATCACAAGATGGGTTGCAAACTGGCTAAGTGACAGAACCCACAGGGTCAGAGTTGCTGGAGCCATGTCAGACTCAAAGCCTGTCACAAGTGGTGTCCCACAGGGCTCAGTCCTGGGTCCACTCTTGTTCGGCATCTACTTTTCTGAAGTACAAGCAAACACAGGAGGGTTATGGCTGACAAAGTTTGCAGATGACTGCAAACTGGGCCATAGTCGAAAACACATCTGACACAGATATCCTCCAGAAGGGCCTCACAGAAATGGATAACTGGTGCCAGAGCCATGGCCTGAAGTTAAACGCCAAAAATGCATAGTCATACCCTTTGGGAAAAACAAGGCTACCCCTAGCTACCATATAGGTGGCAATCCACTGAGCACAGAAAAAGTCATCAGAGATCTGGGGACCCAGGTTGACAGTAGCCTTCGTTTGACACTCATGTTGCTAAAGTAGTTAGGAAAACCTTCTATATCACCCACCTGATCATGAAGGGATTCACATCTAGATCAAGGGAGGTCATCGTCCCCTGTACTCATCACTTATTAGACCTATGATTGAGTACAATGCCCGTTCGAATGTATCTGACCAGACACCTGCTGCAGCTTGAAAGGCCCCAAAAGTTCCTCACCAAAAGGATAAAGGGTCTCAAAAATATGTCTTATGCTGCCCGACTGAAAGAACTCCAGCTCTATTCAGTCTCATACCGCTTGCTCAGAGGTGACCTGTGCCTGACATATAAGGCCATGTCAAACCCAGATTTGATGAATATGCTTCGCCTCAAAAATCTAGATCCCTCAGAACCACAAGGGCGGAGACTTAAACCTTGACACGGTTATAAATAGAACGTGCTGGAGGGACAGATTCATCACCCAGAGACTCCCTATGCTGTGGAACAAAATCCCGGTACATGTGAGGCAGAGCACCTCTCTGGTCTTGTTCAAGAGGAATCTTGACCAATGGATGGGAGATTGCAGATATACCCCAGGGATTACTTCAGCGTCACTGCTTGACAGAGGCACAGCAAAATGATAGGCATAGTTTTTATTCAAACTAAAGGGGTGGCGAAAGCCACATAACTATGGGCTAGGCTTATAAATGCCCTTGGGCAGATAGCCTAGTATGAACCTATGAACCTATGAACCTATAAAACTTAAGGGACAGTAATTTGGGGGTACTACTAAATGGTCTGAAAGCTGTGGAAAAGGTGAACAAATGACTGCAAACAGTACTGATTATGATTATGTCCTATTCATTTTTTTTTTCATTAGAGACAATGTAAGTGTGAGCTATGTGTTCAAGGAAGGAACCATTAGCAGCAACAATGAAGGTCTAGCATCAAACAAAAACTGATAGGACCTTTAAGTATGGTGCCCTATCCACTTTCTAAAACCACAAAGGATACATGAAATTCTTGACTAATGCAAGGACCATGTTTAAATGTGTTCATATGTACAACTTGTATGAGTTTGATTCTCTTAGTCTTTATTTGTACACCATACCGCTTAACTGTCCATCATTTCCTGGAAAATACCAACTTTTGTAATGAAATAATAAGGTGCCATGAAAGTCAGAGTGGCTCCTATAAATTAAAACTTTTTTTTATAAACTTTAGCCCATACCAGTTCCATTCTAGGTGCTATACCATCAGCCTGCTACCATCTCCAAGAAGATACAATGTCACTAGAACTGTGACAACATTAGTAAGTTGCTGTATTCAAGTATGTGGGGAACAGAAGTGAGATCACAAACAAGCTGTGCTGTGAGCTGAGGGTGGCATAGCACGAGACCTCTCTGTGCAATGCACACTGAGATGACAGCTGAGGTAGCAGTGTCCTTATTCCACACAGTCTGTAACCTCTAGCTGCCAGTAAGCCATGGCAGTACTGCTTTGTTTTCCAAGTTAAACCCTGCAAGTTATTAAACATGCACATAAAAATGCTTCATACACCTAAGAAATGCAATAATCAATAAATATTTTTATAGGAAAGTGATATTTTTGCAATATAAAAAATGGGGACAGTAAGCTTTATAAAACAGTGGTGCGACCAGTATTACTGTATGATACAAAAATCTCGACAGTGAAGTCACAGCAGTAGGTGAAGCTAGAGGTGATGAAGTGCCTAAGACAGAAGTGGGAAAGAAAAATAAATGAGGGCATCAGAGTAGAAGCCAGAACATCTCCAGCTACAGAAATGTAAAAAAAAGAACAGATTACAGTGGTTTGTAGGTAAGAAACTTTCTTACACTGTGAAGGACAACAACGATTACAGTGGTTTGGGCATGTGCAGGAAGGCAATAGACAATCTGGTGAAGATTATTTGGAAGAGAAAGAAAGAAAGAAGGCAAAAGGAGTTTATGGCATCCAGCAAAGAGATGGATGGATTGTCTGAGAGAAAACCTGCAACAGTCAGGAATAACCGTCAAAGAAGGTAGAAGAGTAGCACCGAATCGAGAGAGATTGCAAAAGTTGAAGCGATATCCCAACCTAATGTAGAAAGACAGGAAAAGGGAAGATGATGACATTTTTGTACAAATAGAATAGCAGTGAGTCAGTGGTTTCTAACTCTAGCGTGACACTGAATATGTGTACCTAACTTAAGCCTTCATTCCCTATATATTTGTGACCATTCAAAGCACTAAGACATATGTTTGATTAGCTCTGTTAAGAGCATACTGTTTGTTTTTCAAAAACGTCCACTTTCTTTTATCAACAGAAACAATGAATTGTAATATGGATCAGATTTTGCATGATGCAGCATGACTGGTCTAGCTTTTATGAGATAAACAGAGGGGACTGGACGTTTTAGAAAAGAGGTAGGGGGGTTTGTCCCTCTGTAGTTCTCCTTCTCCCAGTTTGAGCTACTACTACTACTTGGTAGTACATTTTCTGGCAAGTCATGATCTATTAAAAAAAAAACACCCCACCCCCAACCCCCATAATCTTGAACATCAATTATATTATGTTATGTTTTTCCATATCTTCCTGTGTTTGGTTACAATCACTCATTTCATCATTATACCATGTTGCACCACTCGTGTAACTTCTTGGCCCTTCAGTATTATTGTTGTGATTATACTGCCAAAGCAGAATCCTCTCACTCAGTGTTCTACTTCTGAGTTTGCGTTATCATCAGAATGGCTTAATGACACTTCACTGTAGTATTACTAATTACTGACACAGTGTTTGCTTCACTGCCTTTGAATCCCTTAACTTTTCAAAATATTTTACAGATCACATCATGCAGTAAAAGTATAGCAGTTCGCAAACATTTTTCTTCAAGCTTTCTTTATTATCTTTGTCACCCACTGCACTTGTTTGGACATTATGAATGCCTTTGCTTGTTTTCTCCAAGGAAATTTTCAAACCGATTTTGCATATCATTATGATGAAAGAGGAGGAGGAGTACATACACTGCTTTTATTTTTCTTTGTTTTAATTTCAGCTTCCAGCTAATGAAGTCTTAGGATTAAATATCCAGTTTAAATATACCGTATATTTGCATGTAATTGTAAGTGTTTTTATGTGCGTTTTAACTTACTTTAAATACTATGGGATCTTCTTTACTATAGCAATTTTATGATCCAGAATGTTCTAATAAACTACTACATTTCTCTTGGTTGTTTTGTTATATATTTGGTGACTTGACTAATTCTGCGTCACATAGTCTTTTGCCAGGTGCCCATTTTTCCTCCCACATCCCAAAAATATGCTGTAGTAAATTGTTTGGAGAGGTGTGTGTGTGTGTGTGTGTGTGTGTGTGTGTGTGTGTGTGTGTGTGTGTGTCTAATTTTAGATGCCATAAATTGCTTCTAAGCCCTTTCATCTCTTTAGTCTTTGGAAAGCCAACTTACATTGAGTTGAAGAGTCATGTATATTTGGTTCAGAAGGTCCTAAAATAGTGTCACCTAAACCAAATACTTGTAAGTCGTCCTTATCGGACGATAAACCCCTAATAATACTTGTCAAATCCATACTAAACTAGCAATTCCTCACCCTTTACTTGAAACCTCTCTTGGTATGCGTTAGATCACGTATCCAGGATACCACCCAATTTCTAGGTATCGTCTCCAATACTCAGTTGGAACCAGATTGGCTACTTTGTACATTAGATGTCACTGCCTTATATACTAATATTCCACACTGGGCGGGGCTAGTTGCTTTGCAATATTGGTTGGACAAAAGTGCCCTATATCCACCAGGTTTCAATACCCTTTTGGTATGTATGACTGAACATGTCCTCACTAAAAATGTGTTTTATTTCCATGGACAATGTTATTGTCAGTCACAAGGTACAGCAATGGGGGAATCTTTTGCTCCCATTTATGCAGATCTATTCATGGTCTATCTGGAGACCGAACTGATTTATAACCCCAATCATAACATTTATTTGGGGGAAATGGATATTTGGAGGCGATACCTAGATGACTGGATGTGGCCTATCTTTTGGAGTTTGTTGAATACCTTAACCAAAACAAATAGGGAATTGAGTTCAAGGTGAATTTCGATTTGGATGAAATCAAATTTTTGGATGTGACCATCACAAGAAATAAAGATAACACTGTTAGTACACAAATATATAGAAAATACCCCCAGTATAATTCCTTACTCCATGCCAGTAGCCTCCATCCACCACGTGATACATAACATTCCCAAATCTCAATTTCTTAGAGTTAGACATATTTGCTCGGATAAGAATGCCTTCCACAAATATAAGATGGACCTGGCCAACTGATTTCGTAATAGGGGGTATAAACTGGGCAATATTGCCATGGCCAGCAAATGGGCAGAAACACAAGTTAGAGAGAATTTCTTACAGTACAAAAATAAGGGCAAAACATCAGGGGATCAGGATATTTTGAGAATGGACACTACATATGGATGTAACACTAAAGCTTTTATGAATATTATTCAGAAACACTGGAATATCTTGTTGTCAGATCAGAAATCAGCCTCAAAGGTAAAGCAAAGATGTTTTTTCTCCTGCCGTAGTAGAACTTTGGGCTCACTTTTGAGCCATTATAAGCATTATTCCCATGCTTCAGCAGGACTTACACAACAAACCCTATCTGGGGAAAAAATATTTGGCACATATCCATGTGGTCATTTCACACATTGCTCTAGATTTTTTAAAATCAAACAATTTACCAGCCCCAATACAAATAGGGTATTTGATATAAGGTTTCTGGCCACCTGTGGCTCAGATTGGGTGATTTACCTTGCTTCCTGTCCATGCTCAGCTTTTTATGTGGATCAGACATCCAGACCATTACGGATTAGGATTTTAGAACATGAGTGATATAAGGAATTGGAAACTTACCAGTGCATTATATAAACATACACTTAAGCACCCTTCTGCCTCTTTTTATTTTATGGTTATTGACAAAATCAGGGGGGATAGATCCCTGAAAAGTGGTTGGCACTCAATATTAAACTATATGGAAAGAAAATGGATAATTAAATTGGGTGGGCTTTTTAGCCCTGGTCTGAATGAACATCGTTAATATGTCTTTAATATGACTCTATTAAATAAATCATGACTTGATTGTTTTCCAATTAAGATGCTTTAAATACTGCTGCCCTGTGGCTACTTTTTTTCTCATTAATTTTGCTTGCGCACTGAAGAAGGCTAGTATAGCCGTAACCGGTTTGCTTTTCTTGGAGCACTTTTGTGCATTACTTGGGGTGGTTTACACCCTTAGTATCTTGAAAATTTTTATTTAACAAATAAATATATATTTGGCAATTTCATTTTGGTGCTGGCCCTACATTTTTACAGTGACAGTCCCCACCTCAGTTGTTCATCTTCTGATGTTTTAAGCTTCTTTTCTTTATCTTTTCATTTATCTTTCTTCTTACGACACACAAATACATGTGCACACCATCCAAAACCACACTCGAATACATAGCCCCACCTCCACCGGTGTCAATATTTGCTTCATAATTAAAGATTTTTTTTCTAAGCAATTTACAAGAAAACAAATAGAGGATCTTAGTATGGTTCCAAGTATGCAACAAAGTCCAGAAGGTTTAGGATTTTTGCTTGGAAGTGTTTGCATAGGTATTGTTATACTTCAAGCAGAAGAATTTTTCCTCAGGTAGAGAGTAAATACTGGAAATGTGAAAGGAAAGAAAGAGACAACTGGTAAAATGTTTTTTGGAAGTGTAATTTTATTTATTTATTTATTTATTTATTTTATTATTTATTTTACATTCGTTAACCGGGCTAGTCTAGCTGGATATATGCCCATTTTCAGTAGGGGCCCGGGGAGAAAAGCTCCAAGCATGAACAATGACAAAATTAACAATATATAGAAACATAAAGGATTACAGTACAGTCTAGTATTAGTCTTAAAAGGAGTAATAATGATACATTTTTGAACTACAACAGTTAACAATTTATAGAAACATACATGACTACAGTAGAAAGTATAATTAGTCTAAAAGGAGTAATAATAATACATTTTAAATTACAGCAGGTTTAATAGAGATTCTACTAACTAATTATTCAACACACAGTAGAAGGTATGTGCAAGTCTCAGGTAGGGAAGAGAGCACAAGTGTTATTCTCATCATTCAAAGAAAGAGAAGTAACTTGTATTGGAGACTTAGGTTAAAAGAGTAGGGACAGGGGTAAGTAAAAGAGTAAAGACAGATCTCAGTCTGGATTAGTGCATGGACAAAGCCAATGAGTTTTTAGATGTTATTTAAGATGTTTTTTAAAGAGAGAAGTAGAAGCAAGGGTAGATAATTCTGAGGGAAGCTGGTTCCAGATTTTTCCTGCAGTGTTTGAAAAGAGTGAATCCCCAGCTTTGTTATTAGCTTTTTTGAGGAAACTAGAAGCTTATTAGCAGAGCGTAGTGTGGTTAGATTTGTATATGGTGTAATTAGATTAGTAAGGATAGGGGTGTTGTTAGGGTGGTATAGGATCTTTTGCGTAATGAGTAATTGTTGACAGAGTATATGGTTTTTCAATTCTAGCCATCCTAGTTGTTTGAGGTTAAGGCAGTGGTGAGTTTTAAATGGGGAGCTTGTGATGAATCTAGCTATGCTATTATAACAGGTGGAGAATTTCGAGAGGTTATTTTTGGAGTGGTTAGTATATATAACAGAGGCGTAGAAAAGGGTAGAAATGAGGTGAGTTTGGGCAATAGTTTTCTTAGCAGAAGGGGTAAGGAAGGCTTTGATTCTATAGAGGGTACCAAGTTTTTTATTAACAGACTTTATAGTGGAGTTGATGTGTTCATCATAGCTGAGACGATTATCAATAGTTACACCGAGAAGGCGGGTTGTAGTATCTGGGGTAATGTTAGTACCATTGTTAGAGGTTATAGAGAAGAATGGAGTAGGTGATTTGTGAGTAGGGGTAAAAAGCAGTAATTTAGTTTTTTTTGGATTTAGGAGGAGGCAGTGTTGCATAAACCAGTTTTCAACATTTTGAAAAACAGTTTGGGTAAGGGAGTGGAGAGTGGCTATATTCTTGGCGCTACAGATTAAGGTGGAGACTTCGGCGTATTGAATACATGTGGCTGGAGGTATGTTGTTGTGTAGATTGTTAATAAATAAAGAAAAGAGAAGGGGACCTAGGATAGAGCCCTGGGGTACTCCAATATTGACTGGTAGTAGCAAAGACAAATTGTTTTGCCAAAGTACTGCTTGCTGTCTATTTTCCAGATATGACCTAAACCATTGTATAGCTTGAGGGTTGAGAGAATGGGCATTTAGTTTGTCTAGTAGTAAGTTATGGTTAACCATATCAAAAGCTTTAGACAGGTCAATAAATAGAGCAGAGGAAAATGAGTTATTGTTATGATTTTTATTTATGGAATCTGTAAAGGAAAAGAGGGCAGTTGATGTGCTATGGAATGGTCTAAAGCCATGTTGGCAGTTTGCAAGTAGGTTATTTTGTAGTAAGTGGTTAAGTAATTGTTTGTGAACACATTTTTCCATGATCTTAGCTAAAGGGGAAAGTAAGGCAATAGGGCGATAGTTTGAAAGCTCAGTGGAAGGACCACCTTTGTGTAGCGGGATAATATGGAATATCTTCCATAGAGCAGGGATTTTGCCTTCCGAAATAGTTCTGTTGATAATGATGGAGATGGGATATGCTATGGCTTTTGCGGCTATTTGTAGGAATTCAGATGGGAGACGGTCAGCAGAAGGGGTGCAAGGTTTCAGTTTTTGAAGTAGCTTACAGATGAGGGATGTAGATCCAGGTTGTATCTGAAAGATAAGTAGTAAACTATTGCAGGTGTTAGTTTGGGAAGTGGTGAAAGGTGGTAAAGAATTAGCCAAGGTTAGAATGGCTTCGGTAAAGTAGTTATTAAAAGGCATCAGGGATCTGGGTGGAGTTATTGTGGTTGAAGCCAGTTGGGTCTGGAGTAGTGGTGTTGCCTGGCTGAAGGAGTTTGTTTATTCCTGACCAAAACTTTTGAGGAGTTTGTTGGTTGGTTTGTTGTAGTTGAAGGTAGAAATCTTTTTTATCTCTAAGAATATCCTTCTTGGTGGCATTTCCTAGCTGTTTATAGTGAAGGTGGTTTGTTGGGCATTTGGTAGCTCTCCATTTTGCCCAGATTTTATTTCTAAGGAGTATCTTCTGCCTGGTTTGTTTTGTGAGCCATGGGGCAGATTTGGTTTTTATTCTAGTAGTGTGAAAAGGAGCATGGCAGTCAAGTACTTGAAGAAAGTTAGTATTAAAGTAAGTAACGGATTCATCAAGTTCTAGATGGGTTAGTGCTGACCAGTCACATGCTTGCAACTCAGTTTGGAAGCTGTCAGGATTAAAGAATCTTTTTGAGCGGGAGGTTTTGATGTTATGAGTGTTTGGAAGATGGACTTTTTGTCTAATAATGTAGGTAAGCATGTGGTTGCTAATGTCATCTGGAAGGGTTCCTGGAGTATAAGTTTCAGGGTGGCTATTAATAAGGATCCAATCCAGAGTAGTTTCCTTGTTACTAGGTTTGTGAATTCTTGTAGGAGTTGTTATTAATTGTGTGAAACCAAAGAGGTTTATGTGATTGGCAGGATTCATAGAACTGCAAATGGACCAGTTTTTGTTAAAGTCACCAAGCACAATGGTCTCCTGGGGTAGTTGGGTAGAGAGGTAATTGAGTAGGTTCTCGAGAGTACTGGTATTATTACCTGGGGGTAGATACATACAGAATAGGTAGATAGATTTGGAATTATTGATTTGGAGTTTGGCAGTTAGGATTTCAGAATTGGTGGCAAATGATGGAAGCTCATTAATGGGGGAAATTTGGAGGTTAGATTTATAGAGAATGGCTATACCTCCACCTTTTTTGTTTTTTCGGTCATTTTTAGGGATGTTATAGCCCGGAGGGGTAATTTCCTGGTCTAGAGTAGATGGTTTAAGCCAAGTTTCCGTAAGACATAGTATGTCAAATGAGTCTACATCAAGGAGAGCATGTAGATGGGAAATTTTATTGTTAACGCTTCTAATGTTAAGGTGGCCTATGAAGAGGGAGTTGCAAGGTTTTGTTAGTGTAGAGACTGTATGTAATGTTAAATTGATTGGGTTGTTGGTATAGTTATTACTGGGGCCAGGATGTGGATGAATATCACCGTCTAGGAGGGGGTGTTGCTGGGGGTGTTGTAGAGATTTAAGGAGTATAAAGTGGTTATTAAGAGTCTTTTTGGAAGAGAAATAGGTAATGTGGTTTGCTCTGTGGAATTTG
This sequence comes from Protopterus annectens, assembly GCF_019279795.1. Lineage (NCBI taxonomy): Eukaryota > Metazoa > Chordata > Ceratodontiformes > Protopteridae > Protopterus > Protopterus annectens. The sequence goes on from NC_056737.1 coordinate 1,349,579,608, forward strand.
GTAGCATATAGTTGGACTTACAGGTTATGTTGCTGTGGTTAAGGGAGAAGATGAAAGAGGGTGTTAGTGTTTGACAGATGTAATGGTTTTGTTCAGGGAGAGAAAGATATTCAAAGGAGATGAGTAAGTAAGGTATGGTAAGACAGGCCAATGTGGTGGTTAAGAGTAGTATGTTTAAGAGGATATGTTTATTTGATGGGGCCATGGTAAAAAGTAATTTTAAGTAGGGATAAGACAGTATAAATAGGTGTTGTAGAAAGAAGAAGGGAGTTATGGAAGGGATAGAGCAGGGTACAAAATAATGAGGGAAGAGATCAGAAGAGATTGAAAATGAGTTAACGTTGGGAAGGAAAGTAGTGTAGTGGATAGATAGTAATGGTTGGGGGTGGTAAATAAGGAAACTGGGTGAGTTGTTACTCAAACTCCAAAGGTTCTTAGACAACCTGAAAAAATGTATCACCATAGATGGGGACATCCACCCCAACCCAGGTCCTACCACTGCCCCAGACTCTAACTTCTTAAATTCCATCCGGATTTCTACCAACTCCCTCCTCATATTCCATCTAAATCTAAGAAGTATAAACAATAAGGTTCATAACTTACATGCTATGCTAGCTACCCATTCCCCTGACATTATGTGCCTATCAGAAACATGGCTCAAACCAGCCACCATGGATGAAGAGATTCTTCCACCTGGATATAATCTCCTTAGGGCTGATCGGATCAAAAAAAGGGGTGGGGGAGTAGCCGTAATGTTCAGGAATACATTGAATATCATTATTAACCCACTCCAACCTCCAAAGGTCTTTAACATAGAACTTATTGCCCTAAAGATCTGCCTAAACACCCAAAAAAGCATTAATCTCATTGTAATTTACATTCCACCTGGGAATAATTCAGAAAACCTTGAGCAAATGCTCAGCTGGTTAGCCTCCAATTACCCCCAAGAAACTATTGTACTAGGCGATTTCAACATCAACTGGTCCCACTACTCCTCACTCATAAACCCCCACTCCATTAACTTATATGGCTTCTCCCAAAATATTTCATCTCCAACCAGAAATAGTAATGCTCAGCAAAAAGAGAGCATCATTGACTGGATTCTTACCAACAAAGACACACACAACTATACCACAGGGACCCTTCCCAATGACCTCAGTGATCACCTTATAACCTATATACTAAAACATAAGTGCCCACCTACTAACCCTCCCACTTATAGACTTGTCAGGAACAAGAAAAAATTTGTCCCAAATCTATTCCTTGCAGAACTCAAATCCTGTAATTGGTCCATCCTAAAAACTCTACCCCTAGAAGAGAGTGTCACCTATTTTAATGATACATTCCTGAAGATACTCAACTCCCACGCCCCAAACCGACAAATCAGAACCAAGGAGCGGATAGCACCTTGGCTCACTAATGAAACTAAATCTAAAATTAAACTTCGTAACCAAGCCTGGGATAAATGGAGAGCTACCAAAACTCCACTAGATCGCATCAAGTTTCAACAGCTTAGAAACACTACTAAAATGGCCACTACTCAAGATAAAAAACAGTATTTCTGTCATCTCCAGGATAAACACCAGAATAACCCAAAGAAATTCTGGGCTGGATTTAACAACCTCCTCCATCCAGGAAAATCTACTACCCCCACTCCGGAGAAACTTATTGGGAAAGAACCAGAGAAAATAGCCAACGCTTTTAACTCTTTTTTTATCGAGACCATTCAGGCCCTAGCCAGTCAGCTTACCACTACCTCCTTACCTGTAACCCATACCAAAGACCCAGCTCACCCACCCTTTAACTTACAACCTGTACCTACCTCCTATATACGCACCCTCTTAAAAAAACTAAAACCAACCACTCTAGCAGCCGACCAGCTCCCAGCGGAATACCTTCAAATAGCGTCAGATGCCATTGCCTATCCCATATCAATCTTGATTAACAGAACTATAACTGAAACTACCATTCCCTCTATTTGGAAAATCTCATATATCATCCCTCTTCACAAAGGAGGAACCTCCACGGAAACTTCCAACTACTGACCCATAGCAATTTTGTCACCAATAGCTAAGGTCATGGAACGGTGTGTTCACAAACAACTCCTTCACTACCTCACCCTTAACAGTCTTCTGTCCTATACCCAACACGGATTTCGCCCCCATCATAGTACTACCACTGCCCTCCTCTCCTTTGTTGACTCTATCAATAACAACCGTAATAATAAATTAATATCCTCTGCTCTCTTTCTTGACTTATCGAAGGCCTTCGACATGGTTAATCACCAGCAACTCCTTCACACCCTGGAAACCCTACATCTTGATAACCCAGCCATAAGCTGGTTTAATGCCTACCTCTCTGGCAGGCAACAAGCTGTCCAATGGCAAAACAGGCTATCGGACCTACTTCCAAACACCATTGGTGTTCCTCAGGGCTCTATACTCGGTCCTCTTCTTTTCTCCGTCTTTATAAATGATCTTCACTCAGTCATCCCCAAAAATACCTGCATTCAATATGCAGATGACTCCACCTTAATCTGTTCTGACGCCTCCCTCCTGAAACTTCAAGTAATGACCCAAAACTGTTTTACTTTAGTTGAAAAATGGTTCTCTGAACTGAAACTAATACTTAATCCAACGAAAACCAAATTATTACTATTTTTCCCCTCTGCAAATACTCCCCTTGGTAAAGAACCTCCAAATGCTGACAACACGTTCCATGTGGTATCCACAAATGGAACCATCATAGAGCCTGTCTCTCATACCAAACTACTAGGTGTGACTATTGATCACAAGCTGAAATTTGATAATCACATTAACCTAACCATCAAGTCCGTAAACAAGAAACTCGGCTCAATGTATAGAATAAAGAATTTCTTAACCCCTTTTACCAAACTAACCATTGCTCACACTCATCTCCTCTCCACCCTCCTTTACGCCTCCCCTGTACTTTCGTTCCTCAATAAGCGTGAGCTCAACAAGCTATCTGTTGCCTACAATCACATAGCCAGATTTGTAACAGGAACACCATATCGTACTCACCATTGCCTCAACCTAAAGACACTCGGTTGGTTAGAACTGCCCAATCTTCTCAAACTCAACCAGCTCACTGAAGCTTTTAAAATAATTACCCAACCGGATAGAACCCCCCTCACTGAGTAAAATACTGACCCCCTACTCCAACCTAAAATCCCTCCGGTCGGCAAACTGTGTCCAGGTACTAACCATTAAATCTAATAACTCAGGTGGTGATGCTCTCTATGCCAACTCCATCGGAAAGCTCTGGAATTCCCTACCAACTAACCTAAGACTCATGACCTCAATTAATCAATTCAAAAATCACCTCAAAGAATTCCTTAAGTCTCACTGGTCATGTCCATGTCCTAATCCAGACTAATCTCAAACGTCTCATTCCACCTGCGTCTCTTCCCTATCCCAGAGTTCACTAACTTAACCCCTCGGCCCACAATTTAATCTATGTTCAAGATTATCTAGACAATTCTGTGATGTTATTTAACCAATATGTAAGTGCATTGTTTTCCTTATCTATCTGTCTCTATTGTTATGCCACTTACTTTTCACATGTAAATGTATTGTGTTTTTTTCTTTTTGTTTGGAGCTTTTCTCCCCGGGCCTCTACTGAAAATGGATATGTATCCAGCTAGACTAGCCCGGTCAACAAATGTAAAATAAATAATAATAAATAAATAAAATAAATAATGCCACATCATCTCTGTGTTTACTGCATTTGCCCAGTTCAAGTTTAACGCATGATTTTCTTTGGCAGACAGTCTTCATCAAAAAATCTACACAAGGCAGAAAACTTTTATACTTTAGAACCAGAAAGAACTGTTGTTTGCAATGTTGTTACATATGTAATTGCTTTCTAGAAAGAGAAATTAAAGGGGCTGTAAAATACATTACTGATGTCTCACTATCGTCTCTTTCCCTACATCCTTCTAGTGTACTCATTTAACAAGTACGTCAGCCTACAGGAAATGAACACCTACGCAAGTGTGCCTGCGTAGTCATGCGCACACATACAAATCCTGCTTAATTTATACATACTTCAAAATAGTTTGGTAAAAAGTCTTGGCTTGTAATTCCACCTACCACTCCTAAGAATGAGTACTTTAATGTAGCATTGTTTTAATTGCAAAGACTTCAAGCTCACAAACTTGCACTGTCATAACATCTTGTTGAACAACCTAGATGTTCTGCCTCCAGTACACTTTCTGTGCATTTGCCTTTCGAACTCTCTCTTTTAAGTTGAACGGTTCAGTAAACGACCCAACTTTACATTTCTTGTTCTAATTTGGATACCTTAATGTTATGTGGTATATAGAGAGCAGTGATTATGCTCCGATATCTGGAAAAAAGACAAATCACTTAATTGCTTCTACAGCAAGAGACTATATTTTAAAAATATCAAGCACCTCCCTGCTTCAGTATTAAGTTTAGGTATCACACTAGGCAGTTAAACCTGCCAGTACTGCCCAGCAAACAACAGAGGGCAGGAAAAAAAACAGAGTTGTTTCTGCCTGCTGTCAATGCCAGTAATGTGTCCCTGACTTTGTTTAACAGCAGACAGTGTGTTACTGACTTTCTGACAGTGCTCGGTAAATGCTTTATGGCTTTGAAAGCTGACAAAACACTTAGTGCTTCTTTTTCTCTGTAACTAGTAAAACGTGGAGCAGATAAAACTCCATGTGCTACAAAGAATTATAATCAGGTCTGCATTCATAACCCTTTATTGTCTGTTCTGGACATGGATGCAAAGATTCACCATGAGAGAGAAGCTCCCGAGGTTAATTTTTTGGCATCCATGTCTCAAACATGTTATGATTAACTTCCTGCTTATAATCTTCAGTGTTATACACAGAAGAATCCACCTCACTTTGTTAATTTCTACAGAGTAACTCAGGGTCATTAGTAGCTCCCACTGTTACTCTTGGCACTCCATTAATAAGCTTTACTGTATAATTGTGCTGATTTTGCTCTTTATTTTTTGGTTAAGATATGGTACCCTTGAAAATTATCATCTTTCTCAAGAGATGCAAATATCACACCTATATAAACAAATGTACTGAATGATGGAATGGGTTTCGTGGAGATGCACTACTTGGGACTAACAGAGCAGGTCAAATGAAGCAGCAATAATCAGTTATTATTAAAAAGATGTAGTATGTAGTTATTCAACATATCCATTTCTGCAGATTTTACTTGTAAATGTACATAGCAGCAGTAGTGGTAGAACTCAGTGCTGTTCTGTTTAATGAAGTACAATTATTGTGAAGGAATCTAAATGTGTAAGCATAATTACACATACATCCATTCTGAATGACAGACAGATTGCACTTTTCAGGTGTGGGGATAAGATTAAATTCTCACTCAAAACTGATTTGGAAATGTATTGCACCCACCACCCATCCTGCACATCAAATCTATTTTAAGATATTTAAAATATCCTTTAAGTTAATATGACTACATACTACACATAAAGGAACTCTCTATATAAGTTGACTTGTTAATCTTTAAGACATACCTCTCTTTTGCAGAAAATAACACATTATATAAGCAATATTGCTCAACAAGGTGTGTGTTAATGTGTAGCCCGCCCAGGGGTGTTATGAGGCCCGATGACGTCAATGTTCCTATAGTGCGAATGTATTACTGGCATATGTGAGCTGCAAGGAAGCAACAGCAACACTGCAGGCAAGTAGTGCTAGTCACGAGAAGCATAGTTCAAAGCCTCTCTGTACAATGCACACATAAGTGATAGAGTAGGCCTTTTGTTTTGTTTTAATAATCATGACGAAAAAACAATTTATCAGCTATCCAAAAGTTAGACAGTGAGCCAATCAAAGTCTACCTGCAGAAAGTTCGAACAGCTTTAAATCCTATTAAGGTACAACAGTGAACACACGTATTTAAGTGAGCTAAAACCTGCATGTTCCTTAGAGTTCCAGTTTGCAAATAAAATGCGAAGAAAATGCTTCTGTAGAGGCTGACATCAAGAACTTCCTCAGATTACCTTCTGGGTGCCAATGTAGGTTTGTTTCACTAATACAGCAATAGGCTTGCTAAATGCTTTCAGATTTTCTTGATGTAATTTTATTTTGGATGCCTTACTATCTGGGAACACAGGCCAGATCTATGACAGGCAACTGTGATATAATACACAATAGAGTGATCTTTCATTCCTCAAATAAAGTTACGAAATGCCTTTTCTGCATGAATATAATGATGATTTTTTTGTGCGTTTTTTGTGCGTGTATGTGTGTGACTGAAGTACATCACCAAAGTGGCTTGACTGTGAATGTTTTGACTTGCTTGTTTCAGAATCACTTATTCTAACCTCAAGGCTGCATAGAAGTTTTATGATTTAGACAGTTCGATGTCTGAGAATATGGCAACTCTAAAAATGAAATGCCACTTTGATATATTGATAAAATTTGGAAATACTACACAATGGTAATTATTAGCAGACAGCTAGCAATAAATTCATTACAGTGCACCTTAAATGGACAGTGGTAATGTATTTTTCTGCACTCAAACATGACATTTCACACCATGCTCTTCAACAGCTTTCTCAATTATGAACAAATTAATGTAAATATGAAAAGATGAACAACAAGTGACCAAGTATTAATATAGGATGTCATGCACTGGTGCTAGTCTTACTGCCATTTCATTACTTATATCTTATTCTTTTAATGCTATTATTAATTGGCAAATCATTGTTTTAACTATGTTTCTGAGTATTAACATCCCACAATCCTACTGCAAGTTGGAGGAGTTATGCTATGGTGTATGCACATGTGATGCCAAATAAAATGCTCAATAACTGTCAGAATTTTGGCCAGATGAACTTAGTTTTTAAACAGCATTTTTCAGTGTTTTGAAGTCTGCACATTAAGTAGTATGTTGTACACTGCATCTGACAGCAAGTCGCTCAGTTATATGGTGATTCTGGGTCTCCTTTGAAAGCAAGCTCTTATGTCTAGAGAGATGGGCTAGCAAATAAATAATAAATGAATAAATAAATAAGTAAACAAACCATTTAAAGATGCAAAACCAATGCATGGCAGTTCTAAAACATTGCATATGTTTACAAGCTTAAATAAGAAATTGATTTTTTTTCATATTTAAATGATTATTAAATATTCACACCAGTTAAAACACGAACTTTACTAGAACTGCTTAGGCTGTTTCAGGAGATACATAGTCAGAGATGTATAAAGATTTGGATCTGTGGATTTGATATCTCTGTTTTAGGTACTGACAGAACAGTACTTCTTTCTATCGCTGAGTAAAGGTGGATACTGAGGAGGAAAATGAGGCTATCTCTTGGTCAAGATGAAGGATTTTTGTTATTCTTGGTGTTGTAGGCCACATCACTTGAACAATTTCTGGCAACCCTAGTAATGATGAAAACTGTCTAGGGAATGTATTAATTGTAAAATAGTTCCGCAAGGTCTGAGAACGGCAAAATTCCCAAACTGTCTCTCTCCTGGTGATGATTTGTGCAATGTTCTAATAGAATTGTACAATGAGACTGGTTTGGCCATGATGAGAGTGCTTGTCTCTCACTATGAAAAAGAAATAGTTAAACTCAAGGACAGTATTAAATCTATGGATGAAAGTATAAAAAGTTACATCTGCTTCAATAATTTTTCAACATTATATAATGGAATTGAAGCAAAGGCAGACATACATAGAGATACCATTATAGATAGAAAACAAAATAAATTAAAGAGAGACATTCAAGCATATAGGTCGAATCAGGCTTACATCAGTATTACTGATGTGAGTGGCACCACAGTACCTACAACTAATAACAATTCTTTGGTCAATATGGTGGCTAATATCCAAGAGGGGTTGACTACAGGAAATAAGGAGGTTTTTCCTAGAGTGAATGAAGTACCAGTTAATTTGGTCAATGATGAACAGAGTGTCAATGTAAATGGTACTACAAATAACACAGTAAGAGTGGGAACTAGTTTTGCTGGAGTGGTGGCTACTTGCAATGGACATTCCAATGGACATGTCACTGGCCCTTTTCGAACACAAGGGCCCTCCATGAAAAGGACTACCAAATGGTACAATGTAACGCAGCAGAAAGGGAAGACAAAGGGGAAGAACAAACGGAGGTGATTTCATCTCCAAGAGATAACTTTACAATAGATATTGTTAATTTGAGTAGTACTTCCTTTTGTGCAGCGACTAACAATGTGCTAAGAAAAGGTTTTTCTTTTATTCCTACCAACAGGATGAACATTGTCAAGTTAATGATTGATTTTAGGCTTTTTTTGCGTAAACTTAATCTGCTATACATTCTGCATGATGTTACTACTACAGTGGAACAGGGAAACTCCAGGCTTACTAAACCAAGTGTCTTTAACCCCCCCATTGGTGAACACACTGCAAGTGTTTCAGAACATTTGTGAAAAAGACTTTAGAGAGATCAAACATGGCAATGTTAAAAATAACTTATCTGAAGCTGAATTTATTGCTTTGGAAAATATAAGTAGGAATTCTAACATTAGAACTATGAAAGCTGATAAAGGGGGAAAAATAGTTATCATGGACACTTGTGTTTATGAAAAATCTCTCAGTACATTGTTAGAAGATTCAGACACTTATTCTAAAGTTTCTTTACACTTTGTCAACTACAGTTTTAGGAAAATTGATACCCTGTCGTTTGATATGTTTTGCCAAGGGGAAATTGACAAAGCCGATTATGATTTTCTAGTGGTAGAACATCCTAAAATGGCTACTTTTTTGGAATTCCAAAAATTCAAAATAACGAACTAAGTCCATCTTTTAGACCTATAGTCTCTGCCAGACAATTTAAAACTGAGAATATTTCAATATGGTTAGACAATGTTCTTAATCCAATAGTACAAAAATCTGAACACTATATAAGAGATTCTTGGCATTTGCTTGAGATCCTAGGCAAATATAAAGTGCCTGACAGAGACATATATTTTTGTACGCTAGATGTCACGAGTTTGTATACTTCCATTAATCAGGAAGTAGGTTTAGAGTTCATGAGAGAGTATCTTACATGTCATACTGATTTTTCAGGTGAAAAAGTAAACACAATTTGTACATTAATGGAATTAGTACTCGACAATAATTTTTTCAAATTCAATAATACATTATATAAGCAAATATCAGGTGTAGCCATGGCAGCAAGAGTGGCACCGGCTTTTGCAAACATAGTCATGGCCAATTGTGAAAATAGGTTCCTGAAGTTGCACCCTGGTTACAACAAGGTAGAATTATACCATAGATACATAGATGATTTGCTTTTTTTGTGGTCAGGGGAACATTCTGAATTTGTAGTATTTGTATCTGACCATAATGGCACTACAGATTTTTTATTATTTAAAATAGGTGGTTATGGTGAACAAATTAACTTTTTGGATTTGACACTTAACATAGATAATGTTACAAGAAAATTTAGAAGTAGAATCTATAGGAAGTCCTGTTTTGCAAACCAGTATTTGCATAGGGATAGTTTGCACCCAACACACATGAAAAAAGGGGTTATCAAGGGTCAAATTATCAGACTCAGTAGGCTCACTTCTGATGAACATATATTTTTAAATGAGCTTATCTTTCTTAGGGAATTATTTCTCCAAAGAGGTTATGACCGAAGGTGGTTAGAGGGAACAGAAAAATAGGTTTTACCTTTAAGAAAAGGTGTTACTCAGCCCATTTTGGCTTCTGAGGACATAATGGTGGGAGCTCCTATAAGTTTACATCATAGTAACACAAGAAAAAATCAAGAATTCAACATAGCATTTCCTTTGCCAATAGTAAATGAAATTTGGTGTATAAAGGAAATCATTGAGAAGAACTGGAGAATCATTTTAGGTAACAATGAATTAAGTTTATCTTTGGGGTATTTACCAAAGTTTACATATAAAAAAGTTACAAACATTAGACAGAAGTTAGAAACTTCTCAGAAGTCAGAAACTTACAAGGACAGATCAGTTAGCAACAATAAAGGTACTTTTGCATGTAAAGACTGTAAACAATGTAGGTTCATGTGTAATTCGTCCTTCATTACAATAGAACATTTGGGACAAACATTTTGGGCAAATAAATATTTTAATTGCCATAGTGAAAATGTAGTCTACGTGGCTACTTGTTCCACATGCAAAAATTACTATATAGGCAAAACAAAAAGAGTTTTAAAACGTAGAATTTATGAGCATGTTCTAGCTATAAAGAAAAAAGATAAAAACAATTCTTTAGCTAGACATGCTCTTTCTTGTATGAATTTTAAGAAATTTGAATTTTTTGTTTTAGATTATGTAGAGAAAAAAATGTTTGGTGGTGACATTGACAACATATTAGAACAGAGGGAAGCGTTTTGGCAGCTCCTTTTTGGGGCTGATACATACCCAGGGCTTAATGAAGTCATTAACATAAAATGTTTTTTAAAGTATAGATAAATAGAGCATGGAATAACATACTGATATATTGTATTTATTTATATGTATGTATGTATATACACTTTTATAGATATATCAATTATTTTACATAGTATTACTTTAAATTTATTTAATTGTGCAGACTATGACATCATTTCCTGTAATGAATCATTTAAAAGGTGGTTAGGTGGTTATTATTTGTTTTTCTGAAGAAGTTCACATCATTAAAAGTGGATGAAAGCGCTAGCTCATTGTGCCTCAGTGTGTCTCTTGGTTGGATCCTGTTTTTTTCATTTTCAAAGTTACTAGTTTGTGCTTTCCAGCTTGGTTTACTGTTGTTTAAATAACTAAAAGCTGACTGACTGGTTGATTGATGCTGCCCCAATGAAAACAGGTAGCAATAGCCATATTCCTGGTCATCGCATCTGCCATTTCAATAGCTCTAAAGAGGAACCTGAGGAATCGTATTTGGATGTACGTGAAAGCGCTTGTGTTCTTGAATATGGTCCCAGGTACACAAGATTAAGAGAATTATGGAAAACAATTGGAAAATATTATTAGTGGATGATGAATTGAAAGAGTTGGTAGGTAATAATCCACACTGTGTGTACAAAATGGGACGTAATCTAAAATAACTTTTAGAACAAAGAGGGATAAACAGTGATGTGAATACAACTAATACTAATAAGAAATCCACCAGTAGGTGTGGAAGTTGCAATCAGTGTTGCGTTATAATGGAAGAAGGTGGAACTATCTTGGAAAATATAAACAACACCAACAAAAGATTTAGACAGGGTAACTGCAACACGAATTATATGATATATATGGCGAAGTGCAGTGCATGTCCTGGATACTATACAGGAAAGACCTTTTAAAAAGCGGATATATGATCACCTATATAGCATCAGAAAGAAGGATTTTAACAACGCATTGTACAGACATGTAGATAAGTACAGAGAAACACACAAATTTAGATTTGCCATATTAGAACACACAAAACACAATCCAAAAGGAGGTAATAGGAAGGAAACCTTGGGATTTAGAGTAGCATGGTGGCAATTGTTCTCAGATGCATCAACCCCACCAGGCATGAATGATTATATATCAATCAAACCAATATTAACTACAAGACAATAGCGAGAAGCCTAAGGGATGTAGTATGAGAATTATGTAAAATCTATAGTGTTAAAAATGTCAGTACATTTTATAAGTAAGGAATACAGTATTAATAGTAACTTCAGACATAATGTAACATTTCATCAAGTAGGTTTGGTTATATGAATTGTCGATATGTGTATAGATTTGTACATAGCAATCCAATGTTTACAAGTGCATTTTTATATATTTTGTTATATATTCTTGTATATATTTTTATAGGTTCATAGATTAGTACTAAGCTATCTGCCCTTGCGAGCCATTTTAAGCTTAGCCAATTATCGCTTGTGAGACTCAAACCATGCACCTTGTGCTTGTAAGGCAAACACCTTAACCATCAGGATCTAAATTTAAAATTTATATTTTACAACTTTAAGTAAAAGGAATTAGTATATTATGCATGTATACTGTGTATCAACCAATTTTTACTAATTTATATCCATTTTTACATGTTTAAAACAGTATTAACATATGCAAAGAGGTATATTTAGCGATATCACTTTAAGGGTGGACCATTACTGAATTTTTGGCGCCTAAAAGTTATTTAAATGTTTGTGATAGATGGTAACTTTGTTCTGATGAAGCCCACATACAGTGGGTGAAAGCGCTTAACAACTATAACTTGAAAAGAGTGAATTCCAGTTTGTTTTACAATAAAAAGATCGATTTTACAGGTTTTTGCACAGTGTTTCCTCTGTGACAGTAACGTTGCATTTACAGAGAGATAAGAGGTATTGGTTGTGTTCAACGTTCATTTTATACATTTCAAATTTAGGCAAAAAAATTTTGATTTATCACAAAAACATGAAGGTGAGGCAGTGTGATTTTCTCTTCTTATATATTCTTCAGGAATTACAATGAACATTGAAACTGGTTAAAAACTGAAAAAATTTATCAAATGATATATGCACATATAGTTCAGTTGTTGTTATAATAAACATTTAAACAACTGTGTGTATGGAGAAAAAAAATGTGTGTGTGTGTGTGTATATATATATATATATATATATATATATATGGTTCCCATTCAGAAGCCTGAAACATCATAAGCCTGAAAATCAAAATCCTGAAACCAAAAGCCTGAAAATTCAGAATCCTGAAAACTCAAAATCCTGAAAGCCCAAAATCCTGAAAGACCAAAATCCTGAAACTCAAAATCCTGAAAACACAAAATAGACATACTGATGTCATTGTGGCTTTGCTATTGTTAGCCCTGTGGTGTTAGGTCATGCGTTGGGGTCAGGTAAGTGTGCGGTTGGTTTTATTTTAGGGTTAGGGGCGGTTTAAGTGAGTTAGGGTTAGGGCGCAGGTTAGGCATGTATGCAATAGTGACAAATATTGGGGTTAGGGCGGTTTAAGTGAGTTAGGTTAGGCGGGTCAGGTGAGTGTGCGATAGTGACGGACCTTAGGGTTAGGGTTAGGGTCAGGGTCAGTTGGTAGATATTAGTGTCTTTATAGTGACATATTAGCATTATTTGTGTTTTCAGGATTTTGAGTTTCAGGATTTTGGTCTTTCAGGATTTTGGGCTTTCAGGATTTTGAGTTTTCAGGATTCTGAATTTTCAGGCTTTTGGTTTCAGGATTTTGATTTTCAGGCTTATGATGTTTCAGGCTTCTGAATGGGAACCATATATATATATATATATATATATATATACACACATACACACACACACATATATACATACATACACGGCTTATTTAAAATATTTAAACATTATGCAATGAGTTAATATAAATATACAAGATCTTTTCTTAACAAACAAGTAAGTTATAATTTATACTATCATCCTTCAAAAATAAAAGAAAAAGATTTATTTTTCTCACAAAGGAACCATCATCATTTAATCTTATTTTTAATGGCAGTTTAGTACTATGTCAGACTACTACTAACACATGTAACTGCTGGCCTTGAATGCAACAATTCCTTTCTTACCATTTCAATATTCAGAAAAACGTAAAGGGAGAGACCCTAACATTATACAGCTGAAATATACCATTTCAAGCATAGTATTTCTTTAAATAACAACGTACAAAGATAAAGATGTTATATTCGGTGTGTTTATATCAGTCATGCCAGAAAACAGCCTGCCAGACCTAAGGTTTGTTAATATATATATCTGGAAAGCAATATTTCTTTTTAATGTGTGTGCGGTCCTAAATCATCTGCAAAACAAGAGGAATTTGATTCAACTTGTGTGGTTTAGAATATTATAAAATGTGTTACATAAGCAACATGACAACATTTAATCCTGTATATTAATTTGATCAGACCACCAAGGAAACTTGGTGGTATATTTGGTAAGAGCTTTGCTTTACAAACACAAGGTGCCTGCTTTAATCCTGACCTCTGATCTCTGTGTGGAGGTTGGAGGTACTCTGTATGTCTGTGTGGGGTTCATACTAAAAAATGCTGTGTTACGTTGTCTCAATGGAGTTTGACAGTTGGTGCAGAGGGCTAAGGCTATGAGCTCAAGATCCTCTGGTACAGAGTTTGATACACTCAGCTCTTATTTACCTACTGTGTCACCCTGACCAATTCACTTAACCAGACAGTGTTTAGGGACAACTGGGAATTTGGGCTAAGCTCCCCAGTACTTTCCAGACTGTAAGCCAAGAAAATACCTATGAACAGATGAATCACTTTACAACTAAATTAACAGTCTTTACACACAGCAAGCAAATTGAAGAAAGCAGGTTGTGACAGTTTGCTGGTCTTTGTTTTAGGCTCACATCATCACAGAATCACATACACAGCACTGCACATTATCGATCAACAGTGTCTTCGGTAGACCTTGGTACTAGGCAAGCAGAGCAGCCATACAAATCAACGAAATTAAGCCAACCTAGTCCAATTAACATAAAGCTAATTAGCTAAATAACTTGGTAGCCTCAAAGTCCAGTGTAGCTTAGTGAACATGCAATATCATCAACTAAAACGAACATTAGCAGCTGCCAAGCCACGGCTAGCAAAGAAAAAAAAGGTAAGGCTCTACTGCTATTTCTTTTATTCTAGCATGTATCTCTTACTTATCCTGTCTTTCTGCACTTATCACTTTATTCTACAATACACAAAACACATCTTTGACACAAAAGTACTAAAGTCATCCCCACCCCTCCTATTTAGAAAGACAATACTGAAATAAATAACTTGTAGAGGTTATGGAGATATACATGTTCTGCCACAGCTGAGATTACTCATATTTTCAAGTTTAGCCTGCAAAAGGAAAAAGTGCATTAGCGTTTATGAATCATCGTTGCTGACTTTTCAACTCAGCTTCCCAATGCACAAATATAAACCTTTAACTCCATGAAAGCTATTAATTACCTACTAAGGTATGAATGCCATAATCCCTAATGGGATACACAGGCTCACAGACTAGTAAATCAACAAACTTAAAGTCTTAGTGTCCTTCAGGAGCCTGGCCAAGACTGTCCCCTGAAGGAAATTATGCATACCTATGTCATCACCTAGTACCTTTTTATAGGTGTGCAGTAAATAATGTTATTTTAAGGGGAGCAGAAGTTTACTCCAAAATGAAGGATATGTTGGGTAATGAACCCATTACATTTGCTACTGCTGTTGTTAATAGGGCTGTGAGGTTAATTGTACTTGTATGTGCATTAGCCCTCCCATCCATCTGTTGAAAATATAAAATCTTGAATATGAGTTTTTTTTTTCATGGCCCAGAATGTGAGTAGGTCATCTTTCAAAAGACAACATAAGACTGATGACAAGGACAATTATTTTAATGTGTCTGAGTAGCTCAAACGTCCAAGCCCATTGGACCTCTTACTAATGACTTTCTGTACTCTCTTCTCTAGCCAGACCATACACTGTATCAGGAGAATACAGACAGGGGCATAGTACCCAATGACTGGCAGACAGCCAAAGTGACATTCCTAGATTGACTAGGAATCCCTATGTGTAATTATGGATGATAACAAAGACTGTTCTTACTTCTCTGGAAACCAGCTGATATCTCAGCACTTTAATCACTGTCTCCGGCTCAATTGCCTCCCCTCTTCTAAACATAACAGGTAGCAGGAAACATTTGCTTCCCATGGGTGACTATGCTGCATTTGCCTACAGTAAGTGACAACACATTGTCTTTACACTAGAATTGGCTTATATCTAATCCAAGCTGAAGTAAAGTAGTGGAGAGGAAAAGGACTTCTCTCCCAAGTGTGCAATTACCAATAAGCTTTGTCAACCAGCAAATGTTGATATTAATTCAGTCATCTCTGAAGATGATCCCAATAATGGGAAAACTAAGTACAGAGCCCTTCCTGATAATGGGAAAACTAAGTACAGAGCCCTATGGGGACCCCAAGGTTAGCTCAACGGTTTACATTTAAAATGTCGAAAGCACATACACGAATGTGTACACCACCGAAACGTTTCCGTGAAACCCATACCGCCAAATCTTCCAAAAGTCGAAAAAATGAGAAAATGCAGTTCGGAGTTCGCAGAAGTGGTATGCATGTTCCGGCCATCAACATTTTGAAGGTAAACCTAGCTCAACTGATGTGGAGAACTTAGCATCCACCCTCACCAACTGTGTTTTTCCCAAAAACCCAACTGGCAATCCAGCAAATCATATATTTCAAATCACAAATATTAACCACAATTTCAGAGAGTTTATTAACAATATCTGCTTGTGAGGTGGTATGAAATACCTCCGCAAAAATGAAATAAGCTGCACGCACCAATAACCCCCCCTGCTCACTGAAGCTGTGACTTCTTCAAAGAAATTCATAGAGTTTAAAATGCAGGACCAGTTTTTCATAAAACCACACTAGTTTACATACAGGTGCAGTAAAATGTACTATATACTTTTGATCTAACTGCATCAATACATCTTCATTAGCCTTAAAAATTATAAAGTTGACACCAATCCATCAACAATTCCCTTGATTAGCTGTGGATCTATCTTTATGGATAGGGACCATGGTGGCCTGCTTTCTAGTGCTGGGAATAAAGAATGTGGAGAGATATTTGTTAAATAAAATGTTGGGATCTGCAAAGTTTTGATGGATCCTGGTAAGAAAACAACCAGAGAAAAACTCCTGGATTACAGAAAATTTTATTTCTGACTTGAGTCAAGGCCAAATCTAACTTGATCCTGACTCGTCGGGTCACCTATTATCTCCAATAGTGAAGTAGCTACGTGAATCTGGAAATGCAACTAAGATAAGACAAGGTGCAACACAGTTTGATATAACATGAGAATCATACATTTGACATAAAGCAACCACACACACTAGCAGCAAATGGGTCAAAACAATCCCAGTATAACAACTTAACAATATTTCTGCTTATGTATGTGTGCAATTTAAATTATTCAACTTATTAAACAAGATGGCCTGTTTGAACTAACAGCAATGTTTAGCAGAGTCCTAGGGAGAAAAACTCCACTCATTTTAGTCACAAAACATCAATATATATATATATATATATATATATATATACAGTAAATATATATAAAGACATAAAAGAATAGTACATAGCATACAAAAATAGATTAGGAAATTCATTATAAAAGCAAAATTAGGATGTTGCAGATTAGAAATATTCTGTATGAGAAAAAAAGCAAGGGGAAACGTAAAAGTGACAAAACCAGCAGATGAACAAAAAAGTTGTTAAATGACGAAGTTAAAGGAAAAGCAAAAAGAAGAGAACAAAATATTAGCACTAGACAAGAGTCTGGATGTTGGTGGTGAATATATATATATATATATATATATATATAAAGAAAGAAACAGAGGTATATAGATACATGCATGAATGCATACATACACATGCAAAAATGTTATGATTTGAAAGTCCTATATGGCCAGACAGGACAGCCGTTTCTAACCTGAAGTGTGTATTCACTTTGGCTTTTACAAACTTAGAAAAGAAAAGGAAGGCTTTGAAGACCTTAAACTTGTACAGGGAAGTTGTTTACCTGCAAGGATACTGGTGATATCTGGCTTTGTGCATTGCACCCGACACTTTGAAATCACCCCTAATTTTCCTTTTATAACTATAGAAAAGGGCTATAACTACAGTAGGGAAAAGGGAGTGGGTGCACCAGCTGCAATATGTTTGGGGTTATGATCAGCAACTGCTGATATGGCACAAGTGCAGTACCAGCATATTAGAAGCAGCAGATGATACCACAGCTTGTTTTATTAAACACATATACTGCATTTGCAAATCCAGTGTGGTGTTAGTAAATGAAGCTGCTTGCTACAGCTACATTTCAGAGTGGAAGACTTTTTTTTTTTTTTGGTCCTCAACTTTGAGTTTAGTAGCACCAGTCTGGCAGACAGCCCAGGGCATTAGATGACCCAGGTATAGCTCCACTATAAAAGGATTATGGATGTCTTCTGGTTTTATAACAAACTGAAGTTAACAGGAAGTCTTCATTTTGTAAGTTAATTCTTAAAATGTTCTGGTCAAATGAACCTGGATTTCTTGAAATTGAAGGGAACCTATTGCATTTCAATAACAACTTTTCTATTTATTGTGTATTATGTGTATTTTTAGAATTCCACCAGTGGGATTTGTTTTTAAATCTCCAACCTTATTTAGCTCTTATAGAGTATGGTTTACAATACAGTTGTCAACAATGTTATAAGACCATTTGATGCTGTCTTTTACTGTCAATATTATCCATTCACTCATTTTTGGACACCGCTGTTATTCTATACAGGGATGTAAAAGTGTGTCTTTCAATCCTAGCTACCAGTAGGTATAAGTAGTACTAATTCTGGAATGGATGCCAGTCCAATGTAGGACACACAGAGAGAGAGAGAGAGAGAGAGAGAGAGGGAGAGACAGACACACACAGGGAATTTGAAGGAAATCACCATTTCACCTAAATGGATGTCACTTGATGTGGGAGGAAGCAACAGCAGTTATTACAAACCCATAGGGACAGAGGGATGACATGCAGATTTCAAAAGAAGGCACTATGGCCTGGAACCACAAAGGAGAAAAAAGCAATGTGAGGCAGAACTTCTACTTGCAATAGCAATGAGTGTCCTTTAATTGTAATACTAGGGGTTTAAGGTACAATTCCAGTTGGCGTTGGTAAAGACCTTGCTTGCTTTGGCATTGTCATCTTTTGTACAGTCCTTAAAAGTAGCAGTGCACAAGGGTGACTTGGCTTTTGAAAAGAAGCATAACTGCGCACAGTCTAATTTTCAAGACAAGGTACAACATTTGGGGATAATCAGACCAAGAGTATATTATTTAGCATGACCTCCATTATATTATTCTGCCTGACAAGTTTTTTAACAAATTGGTCAAAGCCGTTTCAATTTCTATGGTTAAGTGAATAGATACTTCAAGTTAGCAATAGACCATCTTGGTTAATTAATAAATTGATTAATTTAAATTGCACGCATACATAAACATGAGTATTGTTAAAATATTACATTAGGATTGTTTTTAACCCATTTGCTGTCCTAGTAAACATCTGAAAGACTGAAGTCTCCCAAAAGTATTGTGTTTACTTAAATTATGAGGTCAGATTTGGTAAGATATTCATTGTGTTATATTGGGGAAGGAGGAGGACTCCAGTAACTCCCTTCATTGCTGAAGATGCAATGATTCTTCACATATGGTCTCCCAACTGAAGAAATCCATACATGTATATAGAGGTATGTATACACTCATATTGCAACTGTGACTTTACCATGGTACAGGGGGTCTTTATGCCCTGTGATCCTTAAATCTACAGTGTCTGGAACTTTGAGGTCATGGCATGGTTCCCATTAGCAAGTTAGTTTAATAGCAAAGATTAGAAAAAAAAATCCACACTGCATGACACTCCAAATGGTTCTTTCTGAGAAGAAGAGAATGTTGCCTGTAATAGTGACAATGAAACCCACCTCCCAGATCAGGTCTGTTCTAAAGCAAGCACCTTGTGAGCAGGTGAATGATGTAGGCCATTAATAAAAGCCTGAAAAAGATACAAGGAGCCATTCTGTAGCTTTGGTGCAAAGATGGAAAAGAGTAGGTGTCAAGTGTGATGCCATTCAACAGGTAGGCATTAGTGGGAAGGATTAAAATGGACCATACCCTGCCAATAAAACTGGCGCTTGGGAAGTAGAATGTCAGATGACTGCTGTAGGAGAAACCAGAGCTTGTGTAGGAAGCTGAAAAGCTATAGCTAGATACAGCTAGTCTTACATCTATACACAGCAGTGGTGCTGGAATCAGATTTCTGAATCAGGGGTATTCCCTCTTCAGCTGTACAGCTGCCCCTTATAAGAGGTGCTTCATAGTTCTCAAGATACTTATAAGCCCACATCTATGTGCTGCACAGCTTAAGTATGTATCAAAAGATTAGAAGAACCCACAATGTGAATTAGTCAAAGAAGGTAAAAAAAAATCCCCCAAAAGTCTGATGCTTTCCATATGCAACTAACAGCTATTCAGAGAATTCAGCCTTCATGGAGACTGTGGGGCATTAGTTAGAGTACCACTTAATGGATTTATAGCTCTTCTGACTGACTTCAATGGTGAATCGGGTAATGATGGAGAAAATAATTTGGCTAATGTGAATCTGAATGGTAACCTGCTACAGGACATCAGTGTTAGGCATGGATGGTCCATAAAGAACACCATGTATGAACACAAGGCTACCCACTGTAGTCATGTCCTCAGACCCGAGTTCAAAGGCTCTGAACATCTAGGTCAAGAAAAAGGGGCTGAGCTGACTTCCAAGTTGGCTGCACACTGAGTAACAGCTCTCCCAGTATGAACAAAGAAGTTGAGAGGTAAGTGCCGGTAACTCTGCTAGTTTTAGAAAATCCAATTACTGGTTAATATGTATACTGCCTTGATGCTAACAAAAGATACTCTTACAGAACATGAAAGAAAACCAGTTAGAAAAGGAGAAGAGAAAACAATGACTGGGAAAAAACCTGCAGTTGTTCAGCAAAAAGCAGTTCAAGTTCCGGCTCTAGTGCAAGATATGCCTTCCAGTAATCTAGATGAAAAAATAAATCATATATACCCAGAGCTGATTAAAATAAAGGAAACATTCAAGGAGTATATTGACTCAAATAACAAAATGCTGTAAAAATGGAAGAAGCTTTAAACAACTATTCAGCTGAACTGATAAAAACTGCAAAATTGGAATTTGAAATGAAGAAAAGGCTAGCGGAGTATGAGACTGCTTAAGAAGAGCTCTTTCAAAAAATGGTAGATTTAGAAGACAGAGTGAGCTGAGAAATCCCCAAATTATGTGGATATTCTACAAAAGGGCCTTACAGAAATAGATGCTTGGTGCCAGAGCCATGGGCTCAAGCTTAATGCCAAGAAATGTATAGATGTAATGTGATCCTATCTCGCCTACATTCTCTACAGATGGGTTCGGAGCCGATCCTCGGCTCCGACTCGGCCGCTATACAATAGAACGCAGTCTCTTATTGGCTGAGTTACCTCATATCCCAGGATGCACCACTACTGCTTCCCCAGATCTTGTTTGTCCGCACACATGCACACACACATAGACTGTTGTTATAACATTGCCAGGTGTTTCAAGAGAGGTAGAAGTTGAATTCGGATCGTCCGGTCTCTTCTGGCCTACGAGGCAGGGGGAAGGAGGGTGGGTTATTAGAAATGTAGGCGAGATGGATCCCATACATCTAAAGTTATGGTAAGTACATAACTAAAAGATGTAATGTGATCCTATCTCGCCTACATTCTCTACAGATGGGACAGCGTCCCTAGCACCTAATTCCTGGGTGGCTCACTGGAAAACGCTCCTGAGAACCGTGGAACCAAAGGAAGCTCGACCCCTAAATGCCACATCCAATTTGTAGTGAGAAATAAAGGTGTGTAGAGAAGACCACATAGCAGCTGCACAAATGTCACTAATATTGAGCTTGGAATGAAAGGCTGCCGAAGTGGCCATAGCCCTGGTAGAATGAGCTTTCACTGGAGCTATAAGCTCCTTATTTGAAATGAGATAAATATGACTGATACAGTCTCTGATCCACTTGGCAATAGTGACTTTCGTGACGGCTTTGCCCAATTTACTATCCGAAAAGGACACAAACAGTTGATCTGATTTTCGTGCTTGGTGTGTCCTATCCAAATAGAAACGTAATTGTCTGTGCACGTCTAAGCTGTGGAAGGTATACTCAGCTCTGTTTGAATACTTAGGGAAAAAAAACGGTAATTCCAGTGATTGTTGCAAACAAAAGTTAGAACAAACCTTTGGTATAAAGGATGGGTTTGGTCTAAGAGATGCTCTATCCTTGTGAAATACCAGGTATGGTGGTTTGACACATAGGGCTTGAAGTTCTGAAACTTACCTGGCTGATGTAATAGCAACTAGAAGAGCAGTCTTCCAAGAAAGAAATTTTAAGTCACAGGTTGCTGCTGGCTCAAGGGGGAGATGAGGTTAATGCACCTAACACCACATTAAGGTCCCACGGTGGTGCAGGATGAGATATAGGGGGCCGTAGAAGCCAAGCTCCTTTAATAAAAGCTTTGCACAACTTGTTGCTCATTAAAGGTGGTTCTACGCTCTCGTGAAAATTGGAAATAGCAGCCAATTGAACTTTGATGGTAGACACCGAACAACCTTGGTTGAACAGGGAAGCTAAAAACTTCAGAACCTCTGCCACCGAGGCTGTCATAGGGTCTAATCCTCGGAGTTGGGCCCAAATAGCAAACCTCTTTCATTTATTGCTATACATCTTTTTCGCAGAAGTCTTGTGGGCCGAGGACAAAAATATGCATGACTTCAGGGTCGAAAGAATGGCTCCTAACTATGGTCGGAAGAGGAGTAGCCAAGCTGCTAACTTCAATGAATGGAAGGACTGATGGAGCTGTCCTGACTGATGCGTCAAGAGGTCCGGAACTTGGTCCAGGAACCAGGGACTCTCCAATGCATATTTGTAAAGAAAGGGGAACCAGACTTGACGAGGCCAGTATGGGGCGATTAGAATCATTTTGCTTTCCAAGCAAATCGCCTTCTGAATCACCTTGGGGAGAAGGGGAACCGGTGGAAAAGCGTATAGCAGACCGGGGGGCCAAGCTTGGACTAGAGCATCCTTGGGGATCTCCCCCGGAACTGGGGTGAGAGAGAAGAACTGCTGGCATTTCGCGTTGAGGGGAGTTGTGAAAAGATTGCAACAAGGAGCTCCCCATCTCGTGAAAATCTGTGTTACCACTCTGTCGTTCAAGGACCACTCGTGAGGGGAGAGAATAGTTCTGCTCAGTCTGTCGGCTATCACATTGGATCTCCCCGGAATGTGTGTTGCCACTAGGAAATGTTTGGTAGCAATCGCCCAATCCCATACCTTCATGGCCTCTCTGCAAAGGGGGTAAGACCTGGTCCCTCCTTGCTTGTTTAAGTACCAGACTACTGACATGTTGTCGGACTGAATGGCAAGCGTACCCTGGGGGAGGTGATCGTGCAGTGCTTGCAACGTTAACAGCACCGCCCTCATTTCCAGGATATTGATGTGGAGAAGACTCTCGTCGGTGTGCCACGTGCCTTGGACTGACCTGTCCAGATAATGTCCCCCCCACCCTGTCTGGGAGGCGTCCGTGGTCAACGTGGCCGAGGGGAATGTGGGAACGAAGGGTCGCCCTAGATTCAGGTTGGAGGAAAGACGCCACCAACGAAGATCCTGTTTGCACGTCTCTGTGATCAATATGTGGTGACTGAGGGGAAGGTCTTGATAAGACCACTGGACTGATAGGAGCCACTGGAGTATCCTCATATGCAACCTTGCCAAGGGGACCAGAAGAATGGCGGCTGACATGGAACCCAACAGCTGCAGGACCATTCTCGCTGGAGCGCGACGTCCGAGGAGTAATGCCCGAACCTGAGACTGCAGCATTGCTATCCTTTCCGCAGGAAGATAGACTCGCATCTGCCTTGAGTCTATTTCTGCACCAATAAACAGAATACGCTGAGAGGGCAGCAATATGGATTTTGTCCAATTGAAGGTGATTCCTAAGGAGTTGCCTAGAGAGATAGTGGCTGCTAGAGGTTTCAAGAGTAGATGCCTGGAGGTGGCAGTTAGGAGCCAGTCGTCTAGGTATGGAAACACCTGGAATCCTAGACTTCTCAGGTGAGCAGTCACCACCGCCAAACATTTGGTGAACACCCTGGGGGCTGTGGTGAGACCAAAGGGCAGTGCACGGAACTGGAAATGACTGTCTCCTAGGCTGAAGCGCAAGTGTCTCCTCGACGCCTGATCTATCAGAATGTGATAATAGGCATCTTTGAGATCTATGGAGCACATCCAAACACCTTTCTCCAAAAGCGGGAGAATGGATTGCAAGGTGACCATCCGGAATTTGGACTTTTTCACTAATCGGTTTAACTTGCTGAGATCCAAAATGGGCCTCAAGTCCCCGGTCTTTTTTGGTACCAAAAAGAATCTTGAGTAAGTCCCTGATCCGGCCTGATCTGCGGGGACAGGTTGGATGACTCCTTTTTGAAGCAGCTTCGATATTTCGCTGGCTGCAAGATCCCGTTGACTGGGTGGTGGGTCCGGGATTCTTTGGGATGGTGGGGGGGGGGTTGAGAGAAGGGAATGGTGTAACCTCCGGCGATGATTCGGAGCACCCATTGGTCCTGAGTGATATTTTCCCAGGCCTTTAGGTGCCTCGAAAAACGACCCCCGACTGGCTCCGGAGCTGCACAGTCGGGTACTCCTTCAGGGATGCTGGAAGGAGGAGGAGCCACGAAAGGACTCGTGGTCTCCAGTGTTGCGGGGGCCTCCGCCGCCTCTGGGACGGCGTCTCCCTGAAAAATTTCCTCCTCTGCCTCTAGAAGGGGAATCGCTCTGCTGCGACGAGTAAGGCTTTTGAGACTTACGGAACCACATTTTCCCTCCTCTTCGAGTCTTGGGATAAGGTCTGAAGGGAGTGGAAAACCGGGCCCCTACAGCAGTTAAAGTCTTACCCTCCTGTTCGCAGCGAGTCAAAGTGTCCTTTACCTTGGGTCCAAACAGAGAGGACCCATCAAAGGGGGAGTCGGCAAAGGAAGACTTAAAGGCCTCCGCAAAGTGACACAGGCGTAGCCAGGCTTGTCTCCGTAGAGCAACACCTGTTCCCGCCGCTCTGCTCGCTCCTTCGGCTGCATAAGAAATGAGCCTCATGGACGAGTTGGATAATGAGGACAGGGTAGCCAACTGGGAGTTAACCGTCTGGGCCAACTGCTCAGGTAAGTTACCGGAGAGGGTATCCGAAAGCTCCTTGACCAGATCCCTCTGCAGTCTTGTGAAATGCGTTAAGTAGTTCAGAGACCTTAATGTAAAGGTCGCTGAAGAAAGTGTACGCTTCCCGTACCGATCCATGCTCCTAGACTCCTTATTAGGAGGATGGACGGACGTTGAAGCCTCTGCCACATCTTGCTGGGTGGCAGATGCCACCACCAAGGCATCTACAGCCACACCTTTCGAAAGAAAGTCCTTATCAGGGGGAGCCAAAAGGAATTTATTGGGGCGAGCTGGCACCGGTTCAACAGAGTCTGGGTGTTCCCACGCCCTTCGAGAGATCAAATCCAGAAGCTCATCGAAAGGCGGAGACACCCAGGAGGTGGAGGGCTGAGCACCGAAGGCCTTGAGGAAAACCGACTCCTCAGCAGAAGGGGGTTTGGACTGCCAGTCGCCTCATTGCTTAAGGATCTCCAAGATGTCCGCAAAGGATACATCATCCGAGGACGACTTGGGGGACCCTTCCGCATCATCGAGGTCGGTATCCGAGGTGAGAGACTCATCAGGGGAGTCGACATGCTTCCTCTTGCACTGTTTCTTCCTCGGAGGTTCCTCCAAAAGCGTTTTGGAGGGACCTCCAAGAAGAAGGGAACCCCCAATAGGGGTAACCTCAGGCCCAAGGGCTCCGCTGTCGTGAGACAGGGGGATTGCAAAGGAGCCAGTCTCCGTGCCAAGGGAAGGTGGTGGTGAGATGGTAGAAGTGGCCAGAGAGGATTTGGCCAAGGCACTCCTCATGGCCTTGAAGGCAGGACCCCCAGAGTCCTGGGATGGTTCAACCCCCAAGGCCACAACAGCAGTCGGAACTCCCGCAGCTGACGCACTGAGAGGAAGGCTCGGAACCAAAAGGATTGGTCCCGAAGCGTCCCCCCTGGGGCCGACAGAGGAGGTCCGCGTACCGAACCCCGGCCCGAAGGGCGGGGTTGGAGTTAGGGTCGGAACCGACCCAACAACCTCCACCGGCTCCACCAACACTGACTCCAATGGCGCCGAAGCTGTTGGAGGAGGAACCGAGATAGCAGGATGGGAAATCGGCTCCGGAGTCGACTGGGCTGGAGCCGAGATCAATTTTGCAAAGACCGGAGACTGAAAAAGCCTTTGAAGCACCCTGTCTACATCCGAATCAGACATCCTCGACGACCGAGAAGAGACCGACCAGGTCCAAGTCGACTTCTCCGCCGGCTCCGAAAGACTGGGGGACCGGCTCCGTATGGGTTCGAGAAGTATCGGCGCCGAGGGAGATTCCACTACCACTGGAATTTCCCTCGGAGCCGATGGGGACTTTGGCACCGAAGGGGAAGAGTCTGAGCGGGCAACCCTCATCGGCTCCGAAGGCAGTGCAGCCGATGGAGATGACTCGCCTCTCAACGCCCGAGCTCTCGACTCGGGAGCCAGAGGAGTCGAGGCTGGAGACATCGAGGCAGACCGTTCCGCCCTCGGCTCCGAAGTCCGTGGAGCCGACTGAGAAGCCGGCCGTGACTTTTTAGCTGCCGGATCCGACGGGCTGGTCGGAGCTGAAGATTTTTTCTTCCTCGAAGGGGAAGAAGAAGAAGATAGGGCTTCCTCAAAGGAAGGGGTAATAAGCCCTTTCAAAATTAACTTATTTTTCCTCTCTTGGAGGACGCGAGAGGAAAAAGCGTGGCAAACGCTACAGGATTCCTGGAGGTGCTTCGGGCCCAAACAGTAGACACACAATTAATGGTCGTCCATAATGGACATTTTATAATTACATTTGGAACATTTTTTAAAACCTGATGGTCTATGTTCCTTCGACATGGCTATCTACTTCAGACACACTAAACTTCAACAACTACACAAACGACAGCCTAGACTCTAACTAAAACGCCTAGGATAGGGCAAGGCCCCTCTAACTTAAACGGGATCACTTACCACAAAAAATACAATTTTACCACAAAAAACTTTGAATACACAGTCACACAACAACAAGTAGCTGTTAAAACAGCTTTTGGGTAAGTTTTAGCACGAAACTAGACAGAAAATAATTTCACTGAGAGGCACTTAGCTCAGCCAAGTCCGAGACCACATCTATGCTTCAGAAGCGGCAAACGAGATCAGGGGAAGCAGTAGTGGTGCATCCTGGGATACGAGGTAACTCAGCCAATAAGAGACTGCGTTCTATTGTATAGCGGCCGAGTCGGAGCCGAGGATCGGCTCCGAACCCATCTGTAGAGAATGTAGGCGAGATAGGATCACATTACATCTATACATTTCTTGGCATTAAGCTTGAGCCCATGGCTCTGGCACCAAGCATCTGTTTCTGTAAGGCCCTTTTGTAGAATATCCACATAATTTGGGGATTCAATAATGGCTCCCACTTTGCAGTCATCTGCGAACTTTGTTAGCCAGAGTCCTTTAGTGTTGGCCTGTACTTCAGAGAAGTAGATGCCAAACAAGAGCGGTCCTAGGACTGAACCCTGAGGTACTCCACTTGTCACGTGTCTGGAGCTGGATTTGGAGTTGGCTACTTTTACAGCCTGGTTTCTGTCAGTAAGCCAGCTGGCAACCCATCGAGTGATGTAGGGATTTATGCCCAGCTTAGTAAGTTTATCTATGATTCCAGAGTGGGGGAGTTTTGCTGATTTTGTTAAACGTATGGGGGTCTGAAAAGTGTACACCCCAATTCATGTAACCTATGTTTCAAAGGACACAAAAAGGAAAGGAAAAAAGTAATTAAGTAAAACTATTTTTGTTCTTAACAGTATTTGTATAAAGCATTTCATGATATAAACAGTATGTTACATAGTAAAGCATTTTCAGTTATTGTTGCATGTGATAAAGATGCTGAAATAATCAAGTGTCTTTCTTCTTTATTAGTTTTAAGAAATGTAGGCATTACTCAGTAAAAAGACAAGAAAGACTGGACAAATGCATTTTTAAGTTAAGTTAATATTCGGAAATCTTAGGTTGCTGAGGTAGAGATGTGGAATAAAAGTACACATATTATAATATATGTACAGCGGATATGTTTTCTCATACTTTTACATAGGTAAATATCCAAACAAAGACCCTTGACTTAATATAGTAACATTTTTATGTAAACAAGTAAATGAAAGAACACTGAATATAATGAAAACTTTTCCTTTAGCAAATAAATGCTCAATGTGAGTTGAGGAGTCTGCACCTGAGGGCAACTGTACATTTTTTTCTTACATTTCCAAGGAGACAAGGTGAATATAAGGGTAAGCAATAAAAGCTAGAGCACTTTTTTAAGGCTAAAAGTTAAAGTTTTCTTAAAGTAAACAAGCTGTTTTTCACATATGGGCAGGGAATAAATATAAGATAAGAACATATAGCAATTAGTGTTAAGTAGGAGGGTTAAAATTCATTATTTGAAGATGTACATAGTTTTGTGTTTGTTCTAAGTTAATAGTTTATGGGGTATCCTGGGGTATGTTCTTTTTTTTTTGCAGGTTTTATTAAAACAGAAAGTCTTGTAAAATGTCACATAGGTTCAAATGGAGATGATAAACTGTATAAAAGATCAACCTGCCAAACATCAGTGGGTGCATATAATACAAAAGCTGGAAACAGATATTTAAAAAAAGCTGGGAGTAATAACTTTTTATCATAGGAGGTTACTAAGCTAAAGCCATGGGGCCTTTATTGGCCTAGCCGTGTAAAAAACAGACTACTCTTATTAACCATATTTAGTCATCATTAGCAGAGTGATTCTGTAATCAGCATCGACTGCCCCTGTCCATGAGGGACATAGGTGCCACCCCCAGGATGAATTTATGATCACCAATCCAGCTGTCAAGGTTGCGCTTGAATAGGGTCATTGAGGAGCTCTTCTTCGCATGGAGTGGGAGCATATTCCAAAGGAGAGGTGATTGCTTGGAGAGATATATCTGTCTCTCCAGCATGTTCTGTTAATATCACAGGCTAGGTTGAGATCCCTGAAGCAATTTATTTTGTCTCATTTGATTTGCGGATGTGCAGCAATTCCATTAGGGGAGGATCTGAGACTGCTCTGTAGGCCAGGCACAGGTTTTATTTACTTATTTTATTTTACATTTGTCTAAAGGGAATGTCCAACTGGACACAGGTCTATTTTAAGCGGAAGCCCAGGGAAAAAAGTTCCAGATAAAATGCATACGATTACATAAAAAATACATAAACTACATAAAAATAAACAGGAAGAAATCAGAAAACACTTTGACCGTGGATATCAAGTTATAACACAGTAAATGTCAGACAATGCATAGTAATAAAGAAAGGAAAGTTTAGAATATAATTTCATACAGTACATAGTAAAAAATATAAATTTGTTACATAATGTTGATACTATAAAATCACACTTAGACGGGTTATCACTTATCACAGTATTTGGTGAGATACATAGTATGCTACTCTCCTTTTGGTGGTATGGGATATTCCAGTCAGTCAGGAAAAAAAATGTTAGTAAGTAAGAGGGGTGGGACAGTGTAACAGCTGAGATGTTGTGGTTAGTTTAGTTGTTACTAAACAGTAGGTGTGAAGCGACATCACTGAGTACTGAGCAAAATGAGTTG
Organism: Protopterus annectens; assembly: GCF_019279795.1. NCBI lineage: Eukaryota > Metazoa > Chordata > Ceratodontiformes > Protopteridae > Protopterus > Protopterus annectens. The sequence goes on from NC_056737.1 coordinate 1,349,608,984, forward strand.
GAAAAGTAAAGCAGAGTTGATCAGTAAACATAATGTTTAGAGGGTAAAATTAAGTCAGGGTTTCTGACTGGTTAGATAGGTAAAACATCTGGATTTGTGGATCCAAAAAGAAACAGATGGGTTAGTACTGAAGATAGAGAAGAAAATAGTAAGGCATATTGGGTTAAGATGTGGAACAGATTGTTAAGTGGTTGTTGTCACAGGAGAATAACCAGATATTCATATAGAGTGCCTTGAGGAGCTTTTTAAATAGTGTGGTGGAGGTATTGGAATTCAGGTGGTTACATAGGGTAGTCCATGATTTAGAAATAGAGTAGGTGAAGAGAGATTTCCCAGCTTCATTATTATGTTTGATGACATCTAGGTAGTTCTGGGTACTAGATCTTAAGGTTCTTGTCATAGAATAAGGTGCAATTAGGTTCTGGAGTGCCAGAGGTTTTAGATGGGTAGTAGTATAGTTTGTGGGCCAATGATAATTGATTGAGTTTCAGTAGCTGAGGCAGCTCTGGCCAATTTAGTTGTTTGAGAGATACACAGAGATGGGTCCTATATGGGTTCTCAGTAGCAAATCTAGTAATCTTGTTATAACACGATACTAAATTGTTTAGGTCGGTTTTGCGGAGGTTGGTCAGTATTGCGGTTGTACAGAGGAGTGTGGACAACAGATGTGTCCTGGCTATAGTGGTTTTAATGTGTCTAGTGAGAAATGGTTTGTTCCGATAGAGTCTGAGTGTTTTGTGAACTTTCTTGATAGTTTGGGCTATATGAATATCAAATCTGAGGTTGTTGTCTATTTCTACACCTAAGAGTTTAGTGTGGGGGGGGTGGGGGTGATCATGGTTTTGTAATTGGACATTATGGTAAAGTTGTCACATGGGGGGTATACAAGGTCTGAAAATAAGTTTTGTTTTGTTTGGGTTTAGGATAATCTAGGAATTAGTGAACCAGGCATCGGCTAGTGAGAAGCAGTTTTGGGTTAGGGAGTGAAGACCATCTAATGTGAGGGCTGCACATATCAGGGTGGTGTCATCAGCATATTGTACTACTGAGGCACTGGATGTGGAGGTAGAGAGCTGACTGGTAAACAGATAGAAGAGTAGTGGGCCAAGTACAGAGTTCTGAGGGGACTCCTAAGGATACTGTTTGTTACCGCCCTGTCAGGTAGTCTTTAAACCATGAGATAGAGGGGTTGCTGATGTTTAGGGTGGATAGTGTATTAAGGAGTTTATTATGGATGACCATATCAAAAGCCTTAGACAGGTCTAAAAAAATGGCAGAGACTAGTTGTCCCTTGTTTCTGTGGTGATTGATTGTGTTGGTAAAGGACATTAGAGCTGTGGTGGTGCTGTGGAAGGGTCCAAAACCATGCTGATATTTGGATAGCAGATTATTTTTTGGAAGGCAGGTCATTAGTTGTGTGTGAACAACTCATTTTGCCTCTCAGCAGCCTGTATAATACAGAGTTCAGTGACAGGGATTTCAGTCTTTCCACATGTCACGTTATGGAGGCCACAGGGTACGTGCCCAAGGAGTGGCGTACGGCAACTGTGGTCCCACTCCACAAAGGCGGTGCCTCTATGGACCCTGGTAATTACCGCCCCATAAGCTTAACAAGTCTAGTCTGCAAAGCTATGGAGAGGATCATAATGGAGCTCATAAACAAAGATATAGGGGACTTGCAGACATTGGACCCGACCCAGTTTGGCTTCGTCAAGGGAAGATCATGCCTTTTGAACTTGGTCGACTTCTTCAAAACAGTCACCAAGGCCATTGATGAGGGAAAGGCAGTCCATACAGCCTACCTTGACCTTGCAAAGGCTTTTGACACAATACCCCACTCGGGTATTGTAGAAAAACTTACCAGCTTAAATGTAAACCCATATGTCACAAGATGGGTTGCAAACTGGCTTAAGGACAGAACCCACAGGGTTAGAGTTGCTGGCGCTATGTCAGACTCCAAGCTGGTCACAAGTGGTGTCCCACAGGGCTCGGTCCTTGGCCCCCTATTGTTCGGCATCTACTTCTCAGAAGTACAGGCCAACATGGGAGGACTTTGGCTGACAAAGTTTGCAGACGACTGTAAACTGGGCGCCATAGTGGAAAGTGCATCGGACACGGATATCCTTCAGAAGGGGCTCACGGAAACAGATAGCTGGTGCCAGAGCCATGGCCTGAAGTTAAACGCCAAAAAATGTATAGTCATACCCTTCGGGAAAAACAAGGTAACCCCAAGCTACCATATAGGTGGCAATCCACTAAGCACAGAAGAGGTTATCAGGGACCTGGGGACCCAGGTTGAAAGTGGCTTTTCTTTTGACACTCACGTTGCTAAAGTGGTTAGAAAGACCTTCTACATTGCCCACCTGATCATGATGGGATTCACATCCAGATCTAGTGAGGTCATTGTTCCCCTGTACTCTTCACTTATCAGACCAATGATCGAGTACAATGCCCCATTCGGGATGTATCTCGCCCGACATCTGCAGCAATTGGAGAGACCCCAAAAGTTTCTCACCAAAAGGATAAAGGGACTCCAAAATCTGTCATATGCTGCCAGATTGAAGAAACTCCAGCTCTATTCAGTCGCATACCGTCTGCTCAGAGGTGACATGTGCCTGACATACAAGGCCATGTCCAACCCGGAATTAATGGACATGCTCCACCTCAAAAAATCCAAATCCACCAAAACCACTAGAGCAAGCGACTTAAACCTTAGCACGGATATAAATAGGACGTGCTGGAGGGATAGATTTATCACTCAGAGACTCCCTATGCTGTGGAATAGAGTCCCGGTCCATGTGAGGCAGAGCACCTCGCTGGCTCTGTTCAAGAGAAATCTTGACCTGTGGATGGGAGATCGTAGGTTTACCCCGGGAATCATCTCTGTGTCACTGCTGGACAGAGGCACAACAAACTAATGGGTACAGTATTTTTTCATATAAGGGGTGGTGTAAGCCACAAAAATTCGGGCTAGGCTTATAAATGCCTTGGGGCAGATAGCCTAGTATAAACCTATGAACCTATGGATTCTCTTGGTGAGAAACTCTGTAGTCTCTCCAGTTGCTGCAGGGGTCTGTTGAGGTACATACAGAAGGGAGCAATTAGTGGTCTGATAACGGTCGAGTACAATGACACTATAACTTCCCTGGTCTTGCATGTGATGCCTTATTTCTGAGACGTGCAATGTAGAATACTTTACCACTACAGAAACGTGGTGATCGAAGTTTAGATTGCTATCAACCTGTGTTCCCAAGTTCGCACCACTGAGTTTCAGCCTAGAGGGGTGCTATCTACATCATAACTAGTAAGGGCTATTTCTTTGTCAAAGGAGATAATGAGACATTTTTTGCATTAAGTTTTATTCCATGAGTTTGGTACCAATTATTTGTCCAAGTCAGCCCTTTCTGTATTTTTTTTTTTTAACATTGATAGGGGACTCTATGATTGCAACCAGTTTACAGTTATCTGCAAACTTGGTGGGCCACAGGCCATTTGCCTTCACCTGGACCTCACAGAAATAAAATACAAACAGTAGAGGGCCCAGCACAGATCCTTGTGGTATCCCACTGGTAACTGGACTACTAATGGAAGCATACTCCCCAACTTTGACAGCATGCGTTCTGTCAGTGAACTGGTTCGCAAACCATCTAATAATGCATGGGTTAATCCCCAGCTGGAAGAGTTCCTCTATGATACCCGAATGGGGGATTATGTCAAAAGCCTTGGCTAAATCAAGACAGGCTGTATGTACTGTTTTGCCCTCATCATGGGCTTTGGTGACATTCTCAAAGAAGTCCACCAGCTTTAATAAGCAAGATTACCCTTGAAGAAGCCAAACTGGGTCGGGTCAAGAGTTTGAAGTTGCCTATGGTGTTGTGGATAAGGTTGATTCTTTCCATGGCCTTGCAGATAAGGCTGGTTATGCTTTATAAGTCAATAGTTCCCAGGGTCAGCTGATGGACCCCAATTGTGTTAAGGGATTACTGTTGCTGTTCTCCACTCTGCCGAGACAAAGCCAATCCTCAAGCTATGATTAAAGAGAGTGCCGAGTGGTTCTGCTAGGTCATGTTTTACATTGTTTAGTACACAGTCTGGGTTGTTATCTAGTCCCATATAGGATGTGCTTCTGGCCTTGGAGAATGCTTGTATGACCTGCTCTTTGGAGCATTCGGAAGAGGACTGGTGTCGGGAATGCTTTGGGGTACATCAGGTGGGGATAAGTGTGTGAAGTTACTGCCAAATCTGTTGGCTAGTAGGTTGGATGGCTACACTAGCCATATTACTTTGAAACACTTATGGCCTCACAGGAATAGACAAAAGGAAATAGTACTGAATTATATTAAGAAACAGAGAGTGCAAAAACCAATGCTACAGGAGACATATTTGAAATGAAGTGAGCATGTGAATCTAATAAAGAAAGGATTTCACAAGGGATATTCAGCAGACTATCATGGACAAAGGAAAAGGAAAGTACTTATACTAATTGCTAGAGGAGCTCCAACAGTGATAGAAGAAGAAACAAATATAATAATCTTAGATTTGTGGTAGTAAGGGGCTACTGGCAAGGATTACGCTACCATGTATTTATACGCCGCCCACAACTGCTTTTATGAAGCTTAAGAACATTTTGTGAGAAATAATATGTTTTCTGCAGGGAAGAGTACTTACAGATGGAGACTGAAATTTGATTTGCAGGACTGAGGATGTATCTGGAGGACCTAGAAGAGAAAACAGAACAAAAGGGGGTAGATTTCTGAAGAAGGTTATGAAAATATTTGGTAGAGAAGAAGTGAATTCAATGGTAGAAACTCTGAGAGAATTTACACCTTATTCCCAAAGGTATATTATCTGGGACAGACAACAGAAATTATATTTCACAGGAATATGTGCATTTAATTGAAAGCTCAAAACACAACTAGTAACTATTGTAGATCATGCCCAATAACAGCTACAATAAAAATGCAGGGTAATGAAGTAAAAAGGAGACTATGGCATTTATACACCTACCTGTTAGAAAGAGAGGAATTTAAGGAGTTTGTAGTGGAAATTATTAAAGAGTTATTAGGGAAGGAATATAGAAATGTCTTCAAAGGTTATAGGTAGTGAGGGGGATAAAATGAAAATGGATGTTAATAGGGTAGAAGTAAAAGAAAAAGAGATATGGCTAAGAAGTAAAGAATAGTTGTATAAATTCATACCATAATCACAGTTGTCCTTCTCTTCCATGTTGCAGTATTCTTGATGTGGGATTTCCCACCTCAGGCGACCCGTACGTCGGCTCCTATACAAAAGCTTCAGCTTGGCTGTTGTAGTTGCGTGAGACGTCAGATGTCGGACCATAAACCAGGGACCTTAAATATGATGTCTGCATGCACAGACCTCAGAATTTAAAAGCCTAGCAGGACAGGTGCAAGTAGAGTAGTAAGTAATGCCAGCCATAGGATTACAGCGCCAGTTGGTGGTTAAATTGGTCATAGGGTATAACCACCAGGAGCCCCAAGAAATGTCAGTAATGAGTGAGAGAGAAAATATAAGGGGGCTAGGTGGGTGGGAAGGAATACTGCAACATGGAAGAGAAGGACATCTACGGTTATAGTAAGATTTTACACAGCTATTCTATGTCCCTCTATTCCTGTGTTGCAGTATTCTTGGTGTGGGAGAGTACCAGAGCTTAGATGGAGGGAAGGGAGGAGGTAGAAGAAGCAGATTCCACAAAGCCCTGCAGAATTGCTCTGGCAAAACCTGCACGTGTTCTGGGGACATTGTCTAACTTGTAGTGTTTGGTGAAAGTGTGAATGGCGGACCATGTGGCTGCTTCCAGGATGGCTGCAGTGTCCAGGCCTTTTAAGAAGGCTTTGGAGGTTGCTACTGCCCTGGTAGAGTAACATAAGCAAATAGTTTTTCTAATCCAACAAGCGATGGTTTGTTTGGAGACTGCCTTGCCCAGGGCCCTGAAGTGGAAGGAAATAAAAAGCTGATTGGATTTTCTTATGGATTTGGTTTTGTCTAGGTAAAACCTTAGCTGTATGTGTATATCCAAGGAGTGGAGTATCCTCTCACTTTCATTGGTGGGTAAATGAACAGATTGGTTTGAGGACAGATCGTTGACCACTTAAGACATAAAGGAAGGGTTGGTTCATAGGGTTACCCTGCCCTTGTGGAAGGTAGTGTATGGAGGACAGGACATTAGGGCCTGTAACTCTGACACCCTTCTGGCTGAAGTTGTAGCCGCTAGCATAACTGCCTTCCATGTGCACATTTGCAGAGCAGCCGTACCAGCAGGTTCAAAAGGAGACTGTGTTCATTTTTCATGGATGAAGTTCAGGTCCCAGGGTGGTGGGATAGGTTTTCTTAGTGGCCTGATTTGCAAGACCCCCTTTAAGAGTAGCTTAGCATTGAGCCTGGCTAGTAGGGGAGGGTCTAGTAACAGTGTGAAATTACTGAAAGGTGGACTTTCACTGAAGAATATGAAAGTCCCCCCTTAACTAGTTGACACACACACAGGCAAGAACTAGGGGTGGAGCTGCGATGCATGGATCCCTCCCCTTGCCCAGACACCATTTTGAAAATCTCTCCCATTTAGCTAAGATTTTCTTGTAGTTGGTTTCCTGGCCTCCCTCAGGACTGAAAGCACATCCTCCGAGTAGTGGTGCCTGAAAGGAATTAGAAGTCTATCCCCCAGAGTGCCAGTGCCAACATCTGCAAGTGTGGATGAATGAGGGTTCTCTTTTGTTGTATCGGAAGGTCCACCTTGTGGAGTAACTTGTGGTGACTGCCCTTGGCTAGATTGAGAAGTTGGGGGAACTAGTGCTGCCTTGGCCAGTAGGGGGTCACAAGCAAGATTTTTGGTTTGTCTCTCCTGATTTTCAGGAGGACTTTTTGAATTAATGGGAAGGGTGGAAAGGCATATAGAAACCTCCCCTTGCATGAAATGCTGAATGCATATACTCTCCAAGCTTGTGGGCAGTGGGTCTTGGATCAGAAAGTCTGCAGTTGTCTGTTCTGTGGGGAGGCAAACAAATCTACTTGAGGTGTGCCTCACAGGTGGACAATAGCTAGAAATACATTCCTGTCCAGCATCCATTCATGATTTGGAAAGGATATCCTGGTGAGAAGGTCTGCTTGTTTGTTGTCCTGCAAGGGAATGTAGGATGCCTGCAGGAACAAGTTGTGTTGTCAGACTAGGTCCCAGATTAGTAAGGTTAGTCTGCAGAGGTGGTATGCTTTTGTCCCTCCCTGCTTGTTGAGGTACCACATAACTGTGGTGTGGTCTGTTATTATTAGGAGAACACCTGGTTGTAAGAAGGGAAGGAAGGCTTTCAGTGCCAGAAGGACTGCTGTCATCTCCCTCATGTTGATATGTTTGTTCTTTATGGGAGGGTGCCACTTTGCTTGTACCCTGCAGTTTAACATTGTGGCTCCCCATCCTAGGTCTCATGCATCTGTATGCATGAACTGATATGAGGTGGGTAACTGCAGTGGAAGGCCCGGGTTAAGCTGAATTTGCTGAATCCATCACTTTATCTCTGACTGTAGGCAGGGCAAAAGGGTGATTTCTTGCTCTAAAGGATGCTGGTGTTGTAACTATACATTTTTTAGATACCACTGCAGCTTTCGCATGTGCATTCTGGCTAGTGGTAGCATGGGAATGGTGGCTGCCGTAAGGCCCAGGGTTCACAGGAATTGCCTTGTAGTTATCTGTTGGGTCTGCATAAGGGTTTTCAAGTGGGAAGACAGGGAACTGACTTTGTCCTGGGGAAGAAATGCTTTCATTATGTCTGTCCTGATCCTGCAAACCAGAATTTTTTGTCTTGTTCTGGGGTTAAGGAAGATTTGGGAAGTTAAGGGTGAACCCCATTCTTTGAAGTAGGCAAATGGTAGATTGATTAGCAGGATTTCCTTGCATTCTGCTAGGATAAGGATGTCGTCCAGGTAAGGGTAAATCTGAATCCCTTGTGTTCTGCAATAAGCATTGGTAGGTGCCAGGCATTTTGTGAACACTCTGGGAGCAGTGGACAAACAAAGGGCAATGCAGTAAATTGAAAGTGAGAGGAGGGTCCAGAAAAAAGTAAGAATTTCCTCTGGGAAGGTTGAATAGGTATGTGCAGATAGGCTTCTTTCAGGTCGAGTGATGCCATGAAAGCCGGGGCTGGTATAAGAGGTAGTAAAGTTTGTAGGGACAACATTCTGAAGGTGGTAACCTTTAACAATAGGTTTAGAAAGGAAAGGTCTAGAATGGGCCTCCATGGTCCATCTTTTTTGGGGGACCAGAAACAGTCTTGAGTAGAAGCCTTTTCCTTCCTGCCCTGGAGGGACAGGTTCTATTGTTCCTAGGTTCAGAAGGTCTTGCAGAATCTGTGAGAAGAGGGGTTTCTGATTTCTTGTGGGGAAGGGAACGCCCCTTAAGAGGGCCTTTCTTTCCAAGAGAGGAAGTATTCCTTTTGAATTATAGCTAGAACCCATTTGTCTGTATTTTATTTTATTTTATTTTACATTTGTTGACCGGGCTAGTCTAGCTGGATGTATGTCCATTTTCAGTAGAGGCCCGGGGAGAAAAGCTCCAGTATTAATTACAAAATTACAAAACAAGTATTATTGTGACATAAACATATTATTAATTACAATGAAATTTAACATAAAAATTGATAAAAAATGCGTTGAGGTGAAAAGGGAAAGGTATTAGAGATATGAGGAAGAAAAAGAATAGAGAAGAAGTGAGAAAGAAATAAGAAAAAGAAAAGAGGAGAGGGTTAGACTGGGTTAGTACAGGAGCAAATCCAGTGTTTATTGAGATAAAGTTTTAGATTCTTTTTAAACAGAGGGAGTGATGTGAGAGATGAGATCTCAGATGGAAGCTTATTCCATATTTTTCCAACAGCATTGGAGAACAAGCAATCACCTGCTAAATTGTAAGTTTTAGTAGCATGGATCAGAGGTTTGTTAGACGAGCGCAGGTGTCTCAGGTTAGTGTAAGGTTTAATGAGACTGGAAAGTATTGGGGTTTTGCTAGGTTGGTATAGGGTCTTGTGCACTATAGTAAGCTGTTGGAGTTTGAGTAGATTAGGGAGTTCGAGCCATCCTAGTTCTTTTAGGTTCAGGCAGTGATGGGTCCTGAAAGTAGATGCTGTAGCAAATCTAGCAATGTTATTATAGGATTTTACTAGTTTATTGAGGTTATTTTTATAGAGATTGGTGAATATTGGTGAGGCATAGAGTAGGGTAGAGATTAGGTGGGTTCTAGCTATTGTGGTCCTTGCTAGTGGAGTGAGAAAGGGTTTGATTCTATATAGTGATCCTATTTTTTTGTTAACTGATTTTATAGTAATGTTAATGTAAGAATCAAAGTTGAGATTATTGTCTATAGTTATTCCTAGTAGCTTAGTGGTAAGATCAGGCGAGATAACTGTACTGTTGTTGGAAGTGAGAGTGAAGTGTAAAGGAATGGACTTTCGGGTAGGTGAGAAGAGTAGTAGTTTAGTTTTCTTAGGGTTAAGGAGCAGGCATCTTTGAGAGAACCATTGTTCTACAGTGTTAAAGGCGTTTTGGGTAATAGACTGGAGTTCAGTTTGAGAGGTGGCTGTACAGATTATTGTGGAGTCATCTGCGTATTGAATGCAGGTGGTGTTAGGGATAGCTGTTTGCAGGTCATTGATAAAGATGGAAAATAGAAGGGGGCCTAGGATAGAGCCTTGAGGAACGCCAACAGAGATAGGAAGGTGATCAGATAGTAAGTTTTTCCAGAGAACTGCCTGTTGACGGTTATTTAAGTATGATGTGAACCAAGTAATGGAAGGAGCATCAAGTGAGAGAGAAGTAAGAATGTGCAGAAGAAGTTGGTGGTTAACCATGTCGAAAGCTTTAGACAAGTCAATGAAGACTGCAGATGATAGAATATTTTTATTGCGGTTAAAGTTGATGGAGTTAGTAAAGGAGAGCAATGCAGTGGTGGTGCTATGGGAAGGTCTAAATCCATGCTGACAAGAAGCAAGTAGGCTGTTTTGGAGAAGGTGGTTAAGTAATTGTTTATGTATGCATTTTTCCAATATTTTAGCAATGTAGTAATGGTTTTTCAAAAGGGCAGGCAGTGGGAGAGGTGGGTAGAAAGGGGAAGGTGGGAAAGGCAGTCACGCATTGTTGGGTGGTCCTCTGTCTTGAAAGGGCTGTCAAGTGGGGGGCTGTGAGACAGCTGGCCTGGAAGGGGTGTGTCTTCTGTGTCTGGAAGAGGTATGTCCAGCTGAGGAAGGGTTTCTTCTGACAAAAGTAGTTTTGGCAGGGTAATTCCTGTAATATTAAGGAATAGGAGATACTACAAGATGCTTGATGTCTTGCAATTCCTTACTCTTCTCTTGCAGATTTTTGAAAAGGTCTACTGATGTCTACCTAGCAATAAGTTAGGGTCCAGAGGAGCATCTAAGATTTTAGACATGAAGTCCTCTGGTAAGTGTTGTAGACGTATCCAAGAATATCTTCGAAGTACAGAGGCAGAGGCTGCAGACCGTGCAGAGGCCTCTACAGCATGATAACTACATCTAATGGAGTGTCTGGCTATTTGGGCAGCGAGAGATAGTTTAGATGCTATGTCAGGTTTAGTGGGGCAGTCTGGAGTAGCAGCCAGGAGAGTAGAGGCTTGAGAGACAAGGTCCAGAGCATATTTGGTCATATGGTTTGATACTTGATAGCTCTAAAGACCAATGTGGAAGAGGTGTAAACTTTCTTTCCAGTTCTAGCCATGGTTTTGCTGGCCTTGTCAGTAGGTAAAAAAGCAGGAATGACAGGAGGAATGTCAGAAGGGGAGGGAGATTCAACTTGTAACAATTCAAAATACCTTTTCTGATTATCAGACATTTGTGAAGTGTCCCATTTGAAGTATTCCTTCATTTTGGTTATGGTCTCTCCAAAGGTGATATCCTCTGGAGGAGATTCCCCTTAGATGGATTCTGCATCTGGGGAGTAATACTCTTGAGGAGAGGCTATTTGGGAGGTATACGATATTGATTCGTCTGAAGATGAATAATAAGTCTCTTGCTCTTCTTCCCTGTCTTGTGAAGCGGGCAGTGGAAGAGAGAAAACATAGGCAAGCCTAGGGCTGAGGAGAGGAAGAGTAGATGGAGAAGAGGCTGAGAGCCTAAGGGCCATGAAGGCCTGCATCAAAGATAAGGTGAAGGACTGCCAATTAGGTAGGCCTTCGGTGAGTATAGCCAGATGTTTGATTTTCTGTTTCTTTTTAACTGGGGTAGTCTTAGGCATAGGCCTGGAATCAGATGCATGGCTAAGGGTAGCAGTGTCCAGAGAAGGGATCCCGGTCAGAGGCCCGGCTGTGTCTGGTTCCACCCTCAACCTCAGCAGTAGCTGATGTCTGAGTAAGCTCCGTGGACCTGCTAGTCAACTGCGAAGTGGCTTCCTTGAAGGTCACCAAAGTAGACGGATCTGTCAGATGTCCCTCAACTCCTAAATCGGTAGGTGGTGGGGCATCTGACAGCGGAGAGGCAGTGGAAGTGGGCCTGGGAATCTTAGCCTTCTTCCATGGAGGTTCAGTCAGGGCTTCCGAAATGGGATCCATCCTTAGCGCTAATTTTTTAAATTGCTGATTTTCTAGATATAGGTTAAGCGCAGCCAGATGGCTATGTAAGGTCTTAGGAAAGAAGGATTGGCAGATCGAGCAAGCAATATGATCATGCTGTTGGCCTAGGTAAAAAAATGCAGCGGTCGTGCGTATCTTTATGAGGTATCTGGTGCCCGCATTGGCATTTACCCTTTTTAGCTGACATCGGCTAAATTTACTACAACAAACTAAGCTTTAGCTAGAAGTCAAAGAAGAAAAAACCCCAACGGGGTACTTAGCTTTTAGACGTCTTGTGGTGAAGGAGTGAAGCACAACATGTGACGGTTGTCTGCAGCTGAAAGGTTCTGAGGTATGTACGTGCAGACATCACATTTAAGGTCCCGGGTTTATCGTCCTACATGTGACATCCCATGATGCTTTTGTATAGGAGCCAAAGTACGGGTCGCCTGTGACAGGAAATCCCACACCAAGAATACTACAACATAGGAATAGAATGACATCAAGAATTACTTAGAGGGGTTAACAAAGGTTAAATTATTGGATAATAAGAGGAATCTCAAAGAACAACAAGAGATGCAACTATACAGTGCAAAAGAAAAATAAGGGTGTATCTGGATAATATGCATGAAATTGGAAAGACTGTTCTTAAGCAAGTATTTCCTATAACTCCAGAGCATAAAGACTTTTAGCAGAATGACTTAGGCAGCAGAAAGCAGAAAGGGCTGTTGTCAAACATAGGGAACGTGTAACAAGAACAAAAACCAGAGATCCTGTACAGGTTTTAAGAGATATTTCAGAAAAAATTTTAAAGTCTTTACAAAACAGACAACTGTGAAAATCAAGAAACAGTACAACTGGAAATATTTATGGAATACTTAATTATGCCAAGGCTACAGGTAGATGAGGCTCAACTATTAACAAGTACTCCCAAGATGGCTGCACATTGAGTAACAGCTTAATTCTAGCTCTCCCAGTCTGAAAACAGAAACTCAGCAGAGAAGGCCAGCAGACTTTTGTGGTTATGGGTAAATTGCAGTAACCGGCTAGTAAGTGTACTGCCTAGATGCCAAGAAAAAAGAAATACAGAGCACCTGGGAAAAAATCAGCTACAAAAATTGAGGAAGAAACACTGACTGGGGAATGTTCTGCAGCTGTTCAGCAAAAAAAAAAAAAAAACAGTACAATCTCCAGAAATGACTTCCAGTAACCTACAGGAAGATACAAGAAAAATGCACTTAGACCTGGTTAAAATAAATGAAACACTGACGGAGTATATCAACACAAACAATAAAAGGCTGGAAACAAATGGAAGACGCTTTAAACAGACATTCAGATGAGGTGATAAAATTGCAAAAATCAGAGGCTGAAATGAAGAAAAGGTTCACTGAATATGAGACTGCTCAGGAAGAGATGTTTCAGAAAATTAGAATTAGAGAACAGAACACAAACCTGAGATTATCAGCTATACCAGAGAAGCTGGAACAAACAGACTGAATTAATTTTATGAAAGCACAAATAAGCAACTGGGCTGGCATTCCACAGCAGGACTTATTTGAAAGGGCATATCTTGTGCATGCTCCAAACCTGGGTAAGAGAAAGCAATCTAGACCTTTAATAGTAAAGGTGCAATCCTACCAGCAGAAGGAGTTGATTCCGACAACACTGTGGCAGAAGGACAAAATACTAAAAGTGGGAGGCAGCAGAGTGTTCGTGGAGAATGATTACTCATTGTACACCAGGCAGAAGAGGAGTAAATTCATTCCACTATTCAGGGAATGTCGAGAGGCAGGTGAGATTTAAACTGCTGTATCCAGCTGTCTTCAAGGTATTCTTCCCTGGAGGAACAAAATCATTTTTTGCTGAACCACATGCTAAGAAGGAAATACAAAGGTTTTCCAACAAAAAGTGAGCTGTTTCAGAAGGAGATACTGCTTCTTGTTCTTCTTACAATAAAGACCACAGAGAGACTGTACCTGTGAAATCATTTCCACTGTTTCAATGGAAAATGCTGGAGGGAAGGAAGGGAGCACGAGAGTGGACTAGAAGAACTGAGAGTACTCTGGAAATGAAGCACTGACAGGATCTGGGAGAAGGAGATGAACAGTAATAAAACTGGTAACAACGTGGAATTACAATGCAATAATTATATGACAGAACAAAAAAATCTGAAAATACTGGACTCTCAGAATTTCTTGGACTTATGGGGGACTCAAGTATATGCCCTAATTCATGTCATTAATGTCTGGAAAATGCTTTGGGAGGGGGAAAAGATAGGAGAAAGATAACTAAGTAAAGACAACTTTTTTTTCTTAACAGAACTATTTTTGTGGTGTATGTTTTTCTTTGCATGCTATAATGTAATGGAGATTGAAATATGCGCTGCTGTTTTTTCCCTTCATTTCTCCCTTCTCTTGTTCTTCTTGTTCTGTTTTAAGAAATGTAGGCACTGCAATGTAAAAAAAATAATAATTGAAAGAGCATGATGAAAGAAAAAATAATGTGCTTTTTCTCATTGTTGCATGTTGGAATGCCTGGATTAAGGTCCTTAGATTAATTTAGTAAACAAGTTTTAAGAGAAAGCAAGTAAATGAAAAAGAATGTTGAATATTATGAATCTTTTTCCTAGCAAATGATTGTATGTTTAGTAGCAATTCTGTATGTGGTCTTCATGTCTCCATGGAAACAATCTGATAAAGAGATACTGGCTGTCTGGTTTTCATGTCTCCATGGAGATAATCGGATAAAGAGTAACTGGTTATAGTCTGGTGGAGAGTGGTTGGCTGTGGAAAAAAGAAAAAAAAACTGACTAGGAGATAATGTTATTTGAAAGCATTCAGGGTTTCCCCAGCTGGGAGAGCTATAAAGCTAAGACAAAACCAGTCAGCACTTAGTAGAAGCACAGGCTGCACCATGTGTCTTAGCATGGATAACCTTTCTTTTAAGGTAACACAAATCTGTCAGTGTGTCTGTCAGTTTGGGACAACTGTTCCTATCAAGAGGGTAGAACTTCAATATTTGAAGATGTACATAGTTTTGTGTGTTAGTATTAAATTAATAGGTTTTGGGGGGGATATTGTTTTTTTTTATCTTGTCTGAGGGCTTTCAATAAAACAAACAGTTTTGCAAGATGTGACATAGGCTCAAATGGATATGACAAGAAACTATATAAAAGTTCAACCTGTTAGTGTATGCCATATAACACAAAAGCTGGAACTAGACATTTAACAAAAAAGGTGTTATACATAAAAGGCAGAATAATAACTTTTTAATACAGTGATGTGTTCTGTAATGTCTTTAAATGCCAATGGTCTCAGATAAATATAAAAAAGAAATAATAGTGAATTATATTAAAAATGTAGAGCACAAATAGCTATGTTACAGGAGACGCACTTGGAAAAAAGTGAACATGTGAATTTGATAAAGAAATGTTTTCAGGATGGTTATTCAGTGAAACACCTAGGACAAAGGAAAAGGGGAGCACTTATATTAAAAGCAACAGGAGCTCCAATAGTGATAGAAGAGAATAAAAAAATAATGGTGGGTTTGTAGTGTTAAGGCGATACTGGCAAGGGAGGAGGATTACACTGGCATGTATTTATATTCCACCTAAAACTGCAATAATGGAACTTAAGACAATTAAGGGAGAAGTAATCAGTTTTCAGCAAGGAATATTACTTATAAGTGGGGATTGGAATTTGATTTGCAGCAGTGAAAATGTGTCTGGGGCCCAGAAGGTAAAGTATAACAAAGGAGGGTAGATTTTTGAAGAAATTTATGAAAATATTTTGCATGGAAGATGTGAATTCAGTAATAGGAGTTTGGACTGAATTTACATATTATTCCTCAAGATATAAAAACTGGGCTAGGCTGGACAGAACTTACATTTCACAATTACATGTGCATTTAACTGAAGACCTTGATACACACCCAATAACTATTTCAGATCATGCGCCAATAATAATTAAATTAAAAACACAGGGTAATGAAATAAAAATGAGACACTGGCACTTTCCCACCTATTCGTTGAAAACAGAGGGATTTAAGGAATGGGTAGTGCAGATTATTAAGGAGCTTTTTGAGAGGAAAGAAAATACTTCTGAAAAGATAGTTAGGGAGTGGGATAAAATTAAGATAGAGTTTAAAAATAGGTTGTAAATAAAAGAAAGGGAGCTATGGTTAAGAAGTAAGAAGAATTATTTAGAGGGACTGACAAATGCTAAAGTATTGCAGAATGCTGGGGGAACCTAACAGAACAAGAACAGTATCAACTGCAAAATGCTAAGCAGAAAATAAGGGATTACCTTGATAATATACACGAGTTTAGAAAGACTGCTGCTAAGCAAATGATTTCTAATAACACTAGAACACAAAAACCTTTAGTACAATGACTCAGGCAACAGAAAGTAGAAAGGGTTGTTGCCAAGCTTATGGAGCCTATAAAAAGGAAGGTAACAACAGATCCTGTAGCGGTATTAAAAATATTTGGAACTTCTGTGAAAGTCTGTATAAAGCAGAGAAATATGGACAGCAAGGAAAATATACAAATAGAAATGTTTACGTAAAAACAGAATATGCCAAGGTTAAAGGTAGGTGAAGCTCAATTACTAACAGGATTGGAGGAGATGAAAAAAAATTGTGATGCATAACCAATCTACAGGAAAGTCCATAAGATTAGCTGATATTCCTGTGGATGTTTGGAAGCTAGAAGGGGAAAAATGCTAAAGATCTGGAAGGTTTTGTTTAACAGTATTTTAAGAGGAGAAGTACCAACATCCTGGAAGAAAGCAGTGGTTTCTGTAATACCTAAAGGGGGTAAAAGATCCAGATTCACACAGGCTCATTTCAATACTAAACCATGATTGCAAATAATGGCTAAAAAAATGACAAAAGTAATGCCGAAATTGATAAGGATCAGTGTGGTTTTGTGGAGGGGAGGCAAACATTTGACAACATTAACAGAGCACTGATGATCCAGAGGGAAGCAGAATGTAAGAAAATACCATTGTTGTTGGTGGGTCTTGAAGCAGAGAAAACATTTGACAGAGTAAGCTAGGACTTTATGAGTAAGGCAATGGAAGCATTTGCATTTCCTGAAAAAAATATAAGGTTGATTAGGAGGATATATGAGGGATCGAAGGCAAAAGTTAAAGTGGGTGGGGTCCTGTCTGATAATTTCTGCTTGAGCAGAGGAACCAGGCAGGAATGTCCTCTTTCCCCTTTGTTACTTGCATTACATTTAGAACCACTGGCAAAGAAAACAATGGACTCAGAAATTCAAGGATATAATTGGTATGGTAGTCAAGAAAAAATGTCTCTATTTGCAGATGATATTATTTTATACCCGAAAAAACAGAAAGCGACATTACAGTGTTGTGGAACATTTTGAGACAATTTCAGATCTTTTCAGAATACAAACTTAATGAAGCTAAAACAGAGGCAATAGCGGTAAATTATGTACCCAGATATGAATTGGTTCAGCAATATCCATACTTATAGGGATATGATAAAATGAAGTATTTAGGAGTATGGATTAAAAATAAATCTAGTGTGGCAGCTAAGAATATGTGGGAAGAGATTAAACAAAAGATAACAGAAAAATTTACACAATTGACTGCACAAAAAAAATTGTAAATTGTTAAATGCTTTTATGGTATCAATGTTTTTACTGACTTGTAAGTTCATTTTCTCCGATTTACTATGTTTTTTATGCTATTGTCTATGTTTTACTGTCTCATTTACAATACCTGATTCTCTTTTGTAAGTTGTAACCTTTTTATGCTTCTAAATACGTTCTATAACTATGTTTACTGGAGCTTTTCTCCCCAGGTCTCCACTGAAAAAGGACTTTTTGTCCAGTGGACATTACCCGGTAAACAAATGTAAATTTTGTTTCTTTGTGTCTTTCGGCTTTTCCCGGTTAGGGGTTGCCACAGCGGAACTCTGGTCCGCTAATGATTGGTAGTGGATTTTTACGTACCGGGTTACCAGCCCTGACACATAACCTTCAACGAAGGCACACCCCATTCACGTATGCCTCCACACAGAAAACGCTCTAGCTGAGAATCGAATGGGACAACGTCTTGCTATGAGGCGACAACGCTACCGCAGCACCACCCCTGCAGTTCAGGTAAACAAATGTAAATAATAATAATAATAATAATAATAATAATAATAATTGAGAAAATGGAAGCTTTGTTGTATAGATTTGTATAGTAAGATACAAGCAGATAAAATGTTTTTAGTTCCACTAATCTTATACACAGGTCAGGCATATTTTTATCAACCAGAGATGAAGTTGTGGATAGCAATTAATAAAGAGTTGAAGGGTATTTTCTGGAAGGGGAAGATGGCAAGAGTCAAGTGGGATAAGCTGATTCTTCCAGTAGAACAAGCTGGATTACAATTACCCGATTTGAAGGGGTATTTCAGAGCTACACAGTTAAGGCTCCTATGCATTGCACACGCAGAAAACTGTATATAATTCATAGTGGAAAGGGATGATGATGAAACAGAGGGCAGGCTCAATTAACAAGGAGAGACTGGGACTTTGGATGTAGGTCTTTAGGGAGAATAACAATAATCATAAAGAATATTACATCTATAAAGGAGCAGAAGGTATCCTAAGAACTAAATCAACACGGGAATGGAGAAAGGAGATTTTGATTATAGCAATTAGGGTTATAGACAATAGGCAAGAGGAGACTGGAATTTATTGGAGAGAACTGGCAAAGGAACCAAAGCACCAGGAGCAAATAACTAGAGAGGGAAAGATGACAGAATGGGAAAACGCCAAGAATTTATTTGGACTGCAGGTTAGAGACCGCCTTACCTGTCAAGGATTGATAAGAGTATAAGCAAAGAGAAAGAAAAGGGGAGGGGTCCTAATAAAAAAACAGCACTGGTAGAGTTTTTTTTTTTGCTTTTTTAGCACTGGTAGAGTTTTTAGTAGAATCTAGAATAGAAGCTGCCATTAAAAAAGGAATAATTAGAAGAGCACATAAAATATTGCATGACAACTATAAAGTTAGAAAGGATTGGGAAGAGAGATTGAATAAGCAATTCACAAAGAAACAATGGGAGGATGCATGTATGTCTCCAAAATATGCAACAAAATCTAGAAGATTTAGAATTTTTTCTTGGAAATGTTTAAACAGATATTCTTATATCCCAAGAAGACTGCAGAGAATTTTTCCTCAGGTAATCAGCAAATGCTGGAGGTGTTTTGGGGAAGAAAGAGATAATTGGAAACATATTTTCTGGTAGTGCAGTGAGTTGGTGGACCTTAAGGATCATCAAATATCAAGGCCAGCACTAAGTGTGGTTAATATAACTTCTTTTAATGTAACATAAATAAAGAGGGTAGGGTAAAACCCTCTAACCCCACAAAAATTCAACCAGAGCGGTTTCGGCTGAAATAGCTTTCCTCAGTGTTAACCATAACCTTGTCACATCCCCATAATTTATACAAATCAGTTAATTACACAGTCGGTTACTGGTTAGTTATAAGTGGTCATTCAACCCAGGCTGAAAAAGCACACCTAATTTAATATTCCTCTTCCTTTCTTTAGCACTAAGAATAATATGCCACCCAGAATTATTCATCTTGTCACCATATACTTTGTTAATGACAGTAAATCTGTAGGAAGCATATCCATGTTTGAGTGTATGTTTGAATAGCGCATTTGATTGCCTCTTACTCCTGATATCACTCAGATGTTCTCAAATCCGTAAACGTAGGTGTCTGGATGTTTGGCCAATGTAAAAAGCAGAGCATGTACGTGTTACCAAATATATAACCCATTCAGACCCACAACTGGCCAAAAACTTGATGTCATAGACCAAGGCAGTGTTTTTACTACTGAACTGTTTAGTTTTATTCACTCTAATACAGTGTGTGCAGTGCCCACAAGATATGCAACAACACAATATCTCACCCGTAATTGTACGTTGCTGTTGTATCGTGGAACCCCCCTGATGGTGCTTGTAATGACTAAAATAGGAACCAAGTGTTCTCCGTCTCCGAAATGAAAAAAGGCATCTGTTACCTAAAATCTCGGATAATCTATGATCTGATAGCAAGATGTTGCAATGCCTGTTGATAAAATATAAAAAGGCCCCTGTATTACGTCCATATGTGGTAAATAACTTCAAATCCAATGTTTTGTCAGCAGAATGTTCCTTATATGTTAATAGGTCCTTCCTATCATGACTAGAGGCCCAGTTACTGGCAGTAATAATGTTACCATATTTGTAACCTCAGTTTTGGAAGGGATACACTGTCGGAGATACTTGGTGGGCAGACTGGTGTGATGAGGGAGATGATTTTTCTGAGCTATGATACATAATTGGAGTTGCCTAGATATGGTAAGGCCTTGCTGTGTCTAATTATGATGGCTGCCAAAAAGGCAATTACTAGAAAATGGAAATGGAAATCTAAACCAACTATACCAGAAGCAGTGAAGATAACACAGATAAAAATAACTGGAATTGAGATCTTTCAAAAAGGTTAGGGGAAAACCACATAGTTAAAATGGGAATTGTTGCAGCAATACATACAAGGGAGGAATGAGGGTTAAAAGAAGGCAGGACTCAAATGAGCTATCTAACGTTTGACTGAAAATGATTGGGTATATTATAAGTGATGTATAATGTTTGCAAGTGGGAGTGTATCAGTATGGTTTGAGAAGTAAAATGTTTGCAACTAGGACTGTGCCGGTTGTGGTTTGTTTTCATTTATATAAATGTATGATTGCATATGCATAAGTGATGGTTTAATAAAGATGTTTCTTGTTTAAAAAAACGGCAAAAATTGAAGAATTTATGTAATGTTGTTTAGGTTATGTGATATATAGCAATATTTGCCAACTATAATGTTTGCAAATGTGAACTTATTAATACATTTTATTACTTTTATATAAATTTGCCTGTGTCACACGTGATAATTCAATAAAGGTGTTTAAAAAACAAACAAAAACATAAACAGGTGAGATAGGATGAGATGAGATAAAAACAGTTAAACGGTATTTTAAAAGGAAGGGAAGCACTAGCATCCTGGAAGAAAACTGTGGTGGTTGTAATACCTAAAGACAGTAAAGACCCATCAGACCCAGCTTGATATAGGTCCATTTCAATTTTAAACCATGATTATAAAGGGTTAATGTCTATAATAGCTTAAAGAATGGCAAATATCTTGCCAAAATTGACAGATATGTATCAATGTGGTTTTGTGGAGTGGAGGCAACATCTGACAACATTAACAGAACAATGATGATCCAGAGGAAAGCAGTGTGTAAGAAAATACTGCTGTTGTTGGTGGACCTTGATGCAGAGAAAGCATATGGCAAAGTAAACTGAGATTTTATGAGTAAGGCAACGGAAGCATTTGCATTCCCTGATACAATAATAAGATTAATTAGGAGGCTATATGAGGGGTCAGTGGCAAAAATTAAAGTGGGAGGGTTACTTTTTGATAAGTTCTGTCTGAACAGAGGAACCAAGCAGGGGTGTCCTCTCTTCCCTTTGTTGTTTGCTTTATATGCAGAGCCACTGGCTAAGAAAATAAAGGACTCAGAGGTTATATGGTAATCAAGAAAGGTTGGCTTTAACTGCAGTATTATTTTTTACCTGATGGAGCTAGAAAAGGACATCCTAGTGTTGTGGAACATCTTGAGACAGATTCAAGCCTTTTTGGGTTATAACATTAATGAAGATAAAACAAAGGCTATAACTGTACCTATGTACCCGCACATGAATTGGTCCAGCAATACAGAATACTTGTGCAAAATTTTACCATAATCATAGATGTCCTTCTCTATGTTGCAGTATTCTTCACATATGGGGTTGTATTCTGCCCATCGACCCGACATTCATCCTGTATACAAAAGCTTACTGCCACTGCCAGTATGTGGGACATCGCAAGAAGTCACTGACGTCAGCCCTAAAAGGGACGTCCGCATGTACCATCCTCAGAATAAGTTAGCCTAATGAGGAAAAGGAATCCTAAGGCCAAATAAAAAGGAGTCATCATAGGAAGGAACAATTTGTATGGGGGAAGGTGGGTGGGACAGAATACTGTAACATAGAAAAGAAGGACATCTATGCTTATGATAAGATTTTACACAAGTATTCTATATCCTTTTATTCAATGTTGCAGTATTCTTCATATATGGGAGACTGCAAAAGCTCAAAATGAACCCAGGGAGGAGGAGGGAGTAGAGGAAGAAAGTAAAGAAACATTTTCTACAAATTCATGCAGAATTGCTCTAGCAAACCCTGCCCTGGATCTAGAGATAGTGTCCAACTTGTAATGTTTTGTAAAAGTATGAACAGATGATAAAGTAGCAGCTTCCAAAATGGAATGGACATCTGGACCCTTAAAGAAGGCCCCTGATGAGGCAACAGATCTGGTAGAACACGCTCTGACAGAAGATGATAAAGATTTCCCATGAAAGTCATGGCAAAACACAATAGCCTTATAAATCCAGGAAGAAACAGTTTGTTTGGAAACAGGTAAATCCAGAGGTCTGGGATGAAAGGACAATAACAGTTGATCAGACTTCCTAATAGATATTGTTTTGTCCAGGTAAAATCTGAGTTGTCTATGACAATCTATGGAATGTAGAATCCTCTCACTAGAGGATTGTGGAGAGAGGAAGAATGTGGGCAACTGAATGTACTGACTGAGTGATAATTCATTCACCACTTTAGGCATAAAAGATGGATTAGTTCTCAAAGATACTCTGTCCTTGTGGAAAACCAAGAAAGGGGAGAAGCCATCAAAGCCTGAATCTCAGAGCCCCTTCTAGCAGAAGTCAAGGCTACTACAAACACTGTTTTCCAAGTGCAAACCTTCAGAGAAGCAGAGACCACCATCTCAAAGGGGGCCTAGGTAAGCTTCTCTAAGACAAAGTTAAGATCCCAAGGAGGTGGTACTGGTTTCCTGGGAGGTTTCATGTGTAGGACGCCCTTGAGGAAGAGTTTAAACTCCAGCCTGGAAGTTAAGGAAGAAGTCAATGACAAACAAGCAGACAGAGCAGAGCAGTGGACTTTTACTGAAGAATAAGAGAGGCCACTGTTAAGCAATTCACACAGGTAAGATAGCACTAAAGGAATGTTCACAAAAAGGGGGTCCTGTTTTCTTTTATGGCACCAGATAGAAAATCTTTTCCACTTGGATATGTAAGATTTCCTAGCATTGGGTTTTTTGGCCTCCTGCAAAACCCTACGCACATCCTGTGAAAAAAAAAAGTACCTGAAAGGGATCAGAAGTTGGTCGCCCACAAGGTCAGCTACAGAGTTGACAGATGTGGGTGGATCAAGGATCCTTTGTCCTGTGTGAGTACATCCAACTGCTGACGTAATTTGTAGTGATGACCTTTGGCTAGTTGCAGAAGAGGAGGGAACCAGTGCTGTCACTAGTAAGATTTTTGTTTTTTCCTGCTGAATTTTCAGCAGGATTTTCTGAAGAATGAAAAGGGGAATGCATAAAGAAACATCCCCTCCCATGAAAAAGACAGGGCATCCACCTTCCAAGTCTGAGGGTGAGGAACCCTGGCACAAAAGAGAGGAAGGTGTCTGTTCTGAGGGGAGGCAAAGAGGTCCATTTCTGGAGTAACCCACCGGTGAACTACAGCCAGGAATACAACCCTGTCAAGCATCCACTCATGGGATTGTGTCATGGATCTGCTTAATGCGTCTGCCACTGAGTTCTGAGCAGACAGAAGGTGCACAGCATGCAGTGTCACATTGTACTGGATAGTCAATTCCCATGCCATGACGATTAGGCGACAAAGAAGGTAAAATCTTGCCCCCCCCCCTCACTTGTTTATGTACCAGAGGACCGTGGTATTGTCTGTTAAAATCCTGAGAGGTCCTGGCAAGAAAAGAGGATGAAAAGCTTGCAAGGCCAAAATAAAGGCCCTCATCTCTCGGATGTTGATGTGCTCCCTCTGTTGAGAGAGGGACCAAAGACCCTGTACCTTCCTGGAAGCAAAAGTTGCTCTCTAACCCAAATCTGAGGCATCTGTAAAGAGCTGCTGAGCAGGTTGGGGTACCTGAAGAGGAAGACCCGGGTTCTGACAGAGCTGCTGGAGTTTTCACGCAAGGGAGAAGAGGAATCAAGACATCTAAAGGATTAGCATACTGATACCAAATTGTCTTTAGAAACCACTGGAACTTTCTCATGTGTAATTTTGCAAAGGACAGCATGGGGATCATGGAGGCCATGAATCTGAGCAGTCTCAGAAGTTCCCTGGCCAAGACGAAAGGAAGACACAGAAGGGACTCCATGTAGCTTGTAAGAGAGAGAGCCTAGTCTGCAGGGAGGTAAACCATCATCAAATCTGTTCTGAACCTGCACCTTAAGAAAATAAGGTCCTGAGTAGGGGCAAGACTGGATTTTTTGAAATTTACTGTACACCCTAGGCCCTGAAGAAAAGGAATAGATAGTCTAAGGTGTAGTTTTAGTTGATCTGAGCTGCTGGCTAGAAAGAGAAGGTCATCTAAACAGGGGTAAACCTGAATCTCACTCACCCTTTGTAAGGTAATGGCTGGAGCTAGGCACTTTGTGAAGATCCTTGGAGTAGTGGAAAGACCAAAAGGCAAGGCAGAAAACTGAAAGTGCAAAGAATCCATGAGAAACGTAAAAACATCCTGAACTGAGAGTGAATTGGGATATTCAAGTAGATATCCTTGAGATCCAGAGAAGCTACAAAGGAATGAAGAGGGACCAGGGGCAGAGATAGAATCTAGAAAGAAGGCACTTCCAGGAAGGTGTTTAAGAGGGAGAGATCTAGGACAGGCTTCCAAGGACCACCTTTTCTTGGCACCAGAAACATCCTGGAGTAAAACCCCCTTCCTTATTGGTCTGGAGGGACAGACTGAATAATGCCTTGGTCGAAGAGCTGAGCAAGCAATTGAGGGAACACATGAAGCTGGCAAGGAGGGGGATGAGGTATCCCCTGCAAGACTAGAATAGTCTTCCAAGTTATGAAGTATCCTTTTCAGACAATGGAAAGGACCTAGGAGTCCTGAGTGATTTACATCCAGGCTGAAAGGGAGAAAGAGAGGTGAAGTGATAAAGGAGTATGACTTGGAAGAATGACTTGGTTGTCAGAGAGAGCTTGGTCTGGCCTGAAAGGGCTGCTGAGGAGGAGGGGCAGATGCAACAGACTTTGATTGAGGGGGTCTCCTAGAAGACTTCTTAGGCCTAGGTCCAGAGAAAGCAGAAGAGGAGGAGAAGTGAGCAGGTCTTCTGACAATGGGAATCTTGGCAGGAAAATTCCTATGGAACTTAGGGACTGGGGAAACAGCAAGTGTTTTAAGTCTTGGAGCTCTTTTCCCTTTTCTTTCAGAGATTTAAAAAGTTCTGCAGCTGCTGAACCAAAAAGGGCAGAGTTATCCAAAGGAGCATCAAACAGTTTGGCCTTTAAGTCATTAGGTAATGACTGGAGCCATAACCATTAATGCCTTCTAAGCACACATGCAGACCCTGCAGCCCTGAAAGCTGCCTCTACTGCATCACAGTTACACCTGATAGAATGTCTAGCTATCTGGGTAGATGCAGACAAAAGAGAAAGAGTCTGTGATTTAGCCTCAAAGTTAGGTAATTGGGTAGGAGCCTGGGAAGCCTGAGAAAGCAAAGCCAGAAATTACCTGGACATATGTGTCTGGTAATTAATGGCTCTAACAGCGAAGGTGAAGACAGTAGAGACCTTCTTACCAAGCCTTTCCAAAATCTTGATTTTTTTTTTGTCAGAGGCAAGCAGCTTAGCAGAAGGTGACAAGCGAGTGGATTTGTCAGAGGTAATGGAGAGCACAGCTGGGTCAGCAGAAGGACATTTATAAAGAAACTTACAGTCATCACGGACCTTATAAAATGTATCAGGTCAATTGGGGGCAGAGCCTTGGGAATCCAGGCTTTTAGAGGAAGATGCAAAGGTATCCAAGAAGGCAGGCAAGACTGGTGGAACTGCTGAGGGAACATGGACTTCCAATCGAAGTAGGTCATAATAATGTTTTTGTTCTTTAGAAATTTGAGATGAATCTCATTTAAAAAAAATTCTCTCATCTTATTAATAGTTTCCCCAAAAGAAAGCTCTTCTGTAGGTGAATCTCTCCCATTAGATTCCTCCTCTGGAAAAGCATATTCCAGAGAAAAAGGAATCTGGGTGAAGTATGCCAGGGAGTCTTCATCCACAGAAAAATCTTCAGAGGCAGACTCAGGAATCTGATATTCAGCAGCCTGCACAAAGGGAGACACCAGAGACCCAGAGGCCAGTACTGGTGAAGAAGTAAATGTCGGTAAGGGAAGGGAAGAAGAAGAAGCTGAAGGCCTCAAAGTAATCAAAGCCTTAATGATACCCTGTGAGAAGGCATCCCGATCCAACTGAGGGGTAGAGGGAACATTCAGATGTTTCATTTTTTTGCTTCTTTTTAACATGCTTCTCCTGTTGAGGAGAGTGTCCAGACATTAGCTTGACATCTGATTGTAACCTAGATGGAGGGACAGGAGCATTTCCAGAGTCCTCCAGAATAATAAGCCATGGTTCCCCCAAATTGTCCGAACCAGAAGTCTGCATAGCCTCAGACGTGGTAGGATCCACACCCTTGATGGCTTCCCCAGATGTACCCGCCGAAGAAGCAGATCCTACCTCCAAACGCACCACCGGATTTTCACTAATCTCAAGGGGAACATCAGAGGAAGTAGGCACAGCCGAAGAGGATTCAATCTTACTTTACTCATCTTACTCTTCAAACTTGGTTCATCCGAAGGACTCCCGGAACCCTCCATCATGTTTCTAGCCAGACATTTGAGTCTTTGATTTTCAAGGTAAAGATTTAAGGCCAACAGACAACTACGCAATATCTCTGGCATGAAGGCCTGACAAATAGAATAGGAACAGTGGTCGAAAGTAGGCCATAAACAAAAACAAAGCTCTTGACTATCCTTATGTGGAATTTGCCTTCCACACCTACAATTGCCCTTCCTAGATGACATGAACAATAGCAAGTGGCAACAGCAAGAAAATAAATCTCCAATGGGGTACTTATCTGAAACTGGAAAGTGAAACCAACAAGATCCGACTGCAGACAGTACACAAGAGTCAACCTTTCCAAATGGCGGCGAAAAAGCTCTGATGATGGTATGTGTGGACAGCCCTTTTAGGGCTGATGTTCTCAGTGACTTTGTGTGACATCCCGCGTACTGGCAGTGGCAGTAAGCTTTTGTATATAGGCCAGACATTGGGTCGAGGGGCAGAATACAACCCCATATGTGAACAATACTGCAACACTGAATAGAAGGATATCCTTATTTATGGGGACACAATAAAATGAAGTACTTAAGAGTATGGATTGAAAAGGATTTTGTTATGGCAGTTAAGGATATGTTGGAAAGACTAAACAAAAGATAACACAAAAACTAAAAAAAAACATAAGCTCTTATTTATAGATATGGATGGCAAGATATAAGCAATGAAAATATTTTTAGTCCCTTTAGTTTTATACACAGGTCATGCATATTTTTATCAACCAGGGAGAAGTTGTGGACAATAATAATAAAGAGTTGAAGGAATTTATGTGGGAATGAAAGAAGGCAAGGGTGAAGTGGGATAAGATGACCCTTCCAACAGAACAAGGTGGTTTAAATTACCTGATTTGAATGGGTATTTTAGAGCTACACAGTTAAGGCTTATATAGATATAGATATATATATATATATATATATATATATATATATTTATTTACATACACATACATACACACACACACACACACACACACACACACACACACACACACACACACACACACACTCACACCATAAATAACACAAGCAGAAAGCTATACCTCAAAGTGGAAAGGGATGATGATGAAATGGTATGGATTCAAGAAATAAGGAGAAAGTGGGATTTTGGATGCAGATCCCTAACATATAATATTATATTCATAAAGTAGCAGGAAGTATTCTAAGAACTAAGTCAACACAAGTATGGAGAAAGGGGACTTTGCTAATAGGGATGACTATAATTAGGGGTACAGAAAATAGGCAAGAGGGGCTGGAATTTACTGCAGAAATCTGGCAAAGGAACCAATGTATTGGGAGCAAATAACCACAGAGGGAAAGGTAACAGAACAGGAAGAAGCCAAGAAGATATTTGGACTCTAGTCTAAAGACTACCTCCCCTATCAGGGATTGATAGAGTGTTGGCAAAGAGAAATGGATAGGATATGGCAAAGAGAAATGGATAGGATATGTCTAAGTGAAAGACCTGCTCTGGTAGAATCTAGAACTGAAGCTACTATTAAAAAAAAGGATAATCAGTAGGGCATATAATATAATGCGCAATAGATATAACAATCAATCAGAAGAATTTAGAAAAGATTGGGAAGAGACACTGGATAAGCAATCCACAAAGAAACAATGGGAGGACATATGCATAGCTCCCAAGTATGCAACAAAGTATAGAACATTTAGGATTTTTCCTTATAAATGTTTACATAGGTATTTTTATACTCCAAGAAAACTTCAAAGAATACTTCCTTAGGTAGATAAAAACTGGGGTTATTTTATCATCTAATCTTGATATATTTAGGTTAAATGGGTATCTAGTTGAAGTTCCTTATTGGGTTAAAAATACTATTTAAGAATTTAGCATAACTATGGCTTTTTGGCAAAACCAAACTTAATTAAGTTATACTGGGCAATAATAAAACATCAAAAGATAACCTAAATGAAAGATCTTGGGTTAATAATTAATAAGTTTACCTTTATGAGGCATATTAATAATGTAAAAAGTAAGACACTATGGCAAATGGGACCACTTTTTAAACCAGTGGTTGTGAGGTACCTAGGTATTTTATCTGTTTTATTTAAATTACTAGTAAGACCATTGCTGAAGTATAATGCATTGTTTTCTGTGTACAACCTTACTCATATAAATGAAGCAGAAGATACGCAATGCAAATTCACTGAGTTACTTCTATTACTTAGAGTATATATAAAGAGGTTAAAATTAATGGGTCATTTGAGCATCAGAAATGGCTTACTACAGACTAAGTGCTGTTTGGCTTATCAAGCCTTCAGTAATGAAACTTGCAGAATTATGCATGACATATATATTTATATAGCTGTGTAAACACAAACACACACACAGGCACACACGCACGTGTGTGTGTGTGTGTGTGTGTGTGTGTGTGTGGTGTGTGTATGTATGTATATATATATATATATATATATATATATATACATTCTTGTACATAAATACACACATACATGCATATACACACGTGTGCAAATTTATTCAATGTGGATATGTTTGAAGAGCTTCAGGTTAGGATGTTTTGGCACACACACAAACTGGTGAACGTTTGTGATGGTGTGTGTCTTTCTGCAGAAAGAAGCAACGTGCAAGGGGTGGCAGTGTATGTGTGAGTGCTTGCAGATTAAAGTTAAAGCTAAGATTAGTTGAGGGGATAGGCAGATTGATGTGTGTCTAAGCTGTCTTGTGTAGTGGTAGTGCTACAAAATGGGCAAATCCCCCAAGACCACCTTAGTAATGCCTGCTAACTTATTTTAGAAAAAAACTTTTCATAAGACTACCAGTATTCCAGACAAGTTAGGGTACAGTGTAATGGAAGGGTTTTGGTGTAAAGTTTGTAAAAATAAATTGTTTTCCTTTTGCAATCTTTTGTAATTTCAGCAATATGAATATTCATATGTTTTTGTTGATGTTTTCTGTTTGGGGTGTGTGTGTGTGTGTGTGTGTGTGTGTGTGTGTGTGTGTGTGTGCGTGTGTGTGTGTATGATACAACCCAAAGACTTACGAACACATCAGTGTGTTCCTGGAACAGTCCAGGTGTGGTATCTGTGCAAATTAGGTACAGCTGCCATGTCCACAATTCTTAAAAGTAAAACTGAGTATGAGCTTCTGCAACTTGCACAAAATACAAAACTGCTAATCCCATCTAGCTACATCAACAGCTCAGTGATCAGCTTACACTGCTGATGTCCAAAAAACTACACTCAGGAGGCAGTCACTGGAAACAAACTCCAACTTTTAATATTGCTTCTGGTACCTCAGCAAACAGCCTTCAAGGAATAACATAAGCCACCAGCCATTCACATTTTATGTCAAACTGCTCCAATTAAACAATCATCTCATCACCCAATAATCTACTACAAGAACCTGCTTAAACAAACATATCCTTAATAAGGGGTAGAATATCATATATAAATATTATAACTTATACATTTAAATTCCCATCTAGATTCATACCTTTAGGTTTTAAAGTATTATAATTTAAAATGAACCTGCTTTCCATTTTTAACAAACTAGCTAAAAAATCCCCATCTCTTGCAAGAAAAGGTGTAGCCAACACAGTAAAGAAGAAACTAACATCGGAACCCCCATGTGCATTAATAAAGTGTTCAGCTACTGGGCTATACAAATTCCTGTTTCTAATATGTCCCAAATGTTCAAGAATTCTAACTTTTACCATACGTTTTGTCTGTCCAACATACCACCTTCACAGGAGTACACCCACACCCTACAATATAAACCACCCTACAGGAAACACATGAAAACCTTCCCATGGAATGAAATAATTTACCATTAATTTTTCTTCCTGAAATGTTCTTAACCCTAGAACATACTTTACATCTTCCACAAGGGAAGGGACCCATATTAGCCCCCTGGAAAGAAAACTTCTTAAAACCTAACAACTCCCATAAATTTAAATACCTCTGATAAGAAAATGTAACGTGAAGGGAACAAATGCTTTAGTTGCTTATCTTCACATACCACTGGCCACAAATCATTCACTGATCTCCTCAAAATATCGGAAAATCTGGTAACAAAAAACAATACTTTATCCTGCCTATCAGTTTCCTGATCTGAATGACGCCTTTTAAAACCATCATAACTATTATGTCTCCTACCACAGCTGCTGCCCCCCACCTTTAACACACTAACAGCTTTTTGCAAACTAACACTAGAATAATCCCTTTGCAACAATTTCTGTTCCAGCTTCATGAACTCTTCTTCCACCAAATTCTTATCGGACGTATTCTCATAAATCCTTTTAAATTCACCCATAGGCAATGCTTCCATAAGATGTGCTGGGTGCATGCTAATGGCCTGTAAAAAAATATTAACTGTAGTAGGCTTCACATGGGGTTTATGTTCTATCTTCAAATATTCCTTAAAATTTCAGATCCACAAATGAAATCTACAGTAAAAGTAAACTGCAACCCCAATTCACTCTGGTTTAAGTGATCAATAAATACAGAAAACTCATCCAAATTCCCCCTACTTATAAAAATTAAATCATCAATGTAACACTTAAACAAAATAACATTCTTTGCAAAAAATTCTGTAGAATAAATAAATCTATTCTCAAAAAAGGCCATAAAAATAATAGCAAAGCTGGTGGCAAAAGAAGCCACCATCGCTATGCTTTCTTTTTGCAAAAAATAATCACCCCAAAACAAAAATTATGCGTTAAACAAAATTCAATACTTTCACCAGAAAGGCTGTATGTGGTCCTTCCCCTAACATCCAAAGAACTGCTTCTATTCTTCACCTTCTTTTAATATTGGTGTATAAAGCTTTAATATCTACAACTGCGGTGGTGGTGCTGCAGTAGCGTTGTCGCCTCACAGTACGACGTTGTCCTGTTCGATTCTCAGCTAGAGCGTCTTCTGTGTGGAGACATGCATGAATGGGCCTACCTTCGTTGAAGGTTGTGCGTCAGGGCTGGCAACTCGGCACGTAAAAATCTACTGCCAATCATTAGCAGACCGGAGTTTCGCTGTGGCGACCCCTAACCTGGAAAAGCCGAAAGACACAACATCATCTACTGTAGCCCAGTAAAAAATCTTTACACCACTGAATTTTCTTCACTTCTTGACAAACATCAGCAGTGCACTTAATATGGGAAGGAATTTTAGATAGAAAGTTCTTTAAATGAAAATCGAAAACAATCCCAATATTTTGCATGAATGACCCCACACCTGCCACAATTGGTCTACCAGGGGTGTCATTTAGATTCTTGTGTACTTTAGGGACGGCATAAAAAATAGGGTCTTTGGGATGTTTAACATACAACTTACTTACATCCCTCTCTGTGAAAAAAAGTTTTGTAGAAAATTTTATTTACAAGTGTATTTTGAAGGAAAACAAGCACTTGTTGAAACTGATAATGCTGAAATGCTTGATACTGAAGGTTCATTGCTTTGACATGTCTATACATGAAAATGAATTGGTAGATATTTTTTCTGAAAATGAAGGTGAAGTAGGTTATTTTGCTGGTTATGGGAAATTAAAGTTACCTAATTTTTCTTATTCTAGCACTTTCATTCCCCCTAAATGTTCTAACATTGTTCAAAGTTTTGAAAGGGTATTATGTAAAAAAGTGAAACTTGAATACCATACGTTTGTTAGATCTAGAAAAGTGCATAACCTATCTAGGATTGAATGGGACACTAAAGTCATGTAGATGTTCAGAATGTGATGTTAAATGCTGCCAGGCACACAAGGGGGGTTAACTGGGTGTTGTTTTCCAAGGAGAAGTATGATAAAATGGTGTTTGATTTGCAAGCTGGACCAGAATATGAAAAATTGGCAAACAACCTCAGGAAGCATTATAAGATGACTGCGAACTGGGCGCCATAATCGACTCTCCAGCCGACACAAGCATCCTCCAAAAGGGCCTCATAGAAACAGATAACTGGTGCCAGAGCCATGGCCTCAAGCTAAATGCCAAAAAGTGTATAGTCATCCCCTTTGGCAAAAACAAAGTGCCCACAAATTACCACATAGGTGGTAATCCATTAAGTACAGAAGAAGTAATTAGGGACCTGGGGACCCAAGTTGATAGCAATCTCTCATTTGACAACCACGTGGCCAAAGTGGTTAGAAAAACATTTTATATAGCCCACCTAATCATGAAGGGATTCACATCTAGATCAGGGGAGGTCATCGTGCCTCTTTACTCATCCCTCATCAGGCCCATAATTGAGTACAATGCCCCTTTTGGGATGTACCTTACCAGACACCTGCAGCAACTGGAAAGACCCCAAAAGTACCTCACCAAGAGGATCAAAGGGCTTAAACAGATGCCATATGCTGCCCGGTTAAAGAAACTCCAGCTCTACTCAGTGGCATACCGCCTGTTCAGAGGCGAGCTGTGCCTGATGTATAAAGCCATGTCCAACCCGGAATTAATGGACATGCTGCACCTCAGAAAATCCAAATCCCATCGAGCTACACGCTCGAGAGACTTGAACCTCAGCACTGAAATAAACAGGACATGCTGGAGGGACAGATTCATAACTCCGAGGCTCCCTTCACTCTGGAATAAAATCCCAGTCCAGGTTAGGCAGAGTCCCTCATTGACTCTCTTCAAGAGGAATCTTGATGACTGGATGGGAGATCGTAGGTTTACCCCGGGTATCACTTCTGTGTCACTGTTAGACAGAGGCACAGTATACTAACCTCGAAAAAGGGCATAGCAAAATAAATTTAAAATGGGTGGCGAAAGCCAAACACATTCTGGCTAGGCTTATAAATGCCCTAGGGCAGATAGCCTAGTATGAACCTATGAACAGTCAGTTAAGAGAAATTTTGGATAAAGGGGAAAGACTTTTTTCACAGAGAGGGATGTAAGTACGTTGTATGTTAAACATCCCAAAGACCACAATGTAACATACAGTATTTTTAGACTGGTCAGCCCGATGTGTTAGTTGCTGACACTGATTTATTTAAAGAAGTTGGAAGCAATGGAATTTATGGTCTGAAGAACCATGCAGATTTGCAAAAAGTCAAGTATATGCCTTCATTCTAATATGCTGCTGGTTGTTTAGACATTATAGGTTCAAAATGTCGGTCTGTTGTCAGGTCAGGAAATGTTCCCTTTTGTGTGATGTTACATGAGGGCAATTAAAAATTTTGTAGATCATCCTATAATGCAATCAGCACATATCCCATGTATGGTATAGCGCACAATGTACATGGATGCCCCAAATCTTCTTTCAGAAAGGATTTTAACATTTTCTTTATTTCTACTCAAAAGGCAGAGGTCATAAGAAGAAAATGCTGAGAAACAGACAAATATATAATAAATATCACCCAGGTTCTAAACCTGTGCTGTACTTTTAAACCCAAAGTAATAATGTTGATATGTTATTGTAGTGCAAGTCTCTCCTACTGCTACCTTGCACAATGGCTGTGAGGTTACCGAATCAGCCCTATTGAGTGAGATACTGAACAAAAAGCCATGCAATAAGAAAAGCTGAGTGGGCACAATGTTTATTAGGGAAGTCTAAATGTATACCTCTCTTCCTTGATATAAGTGGTACATTTTAATAATTTTGTTAGCACAGTAAGATGACTTATGAAGTAAAATATATTTCATAAATCTGTTTTTTTGGTCTTTCTTTGTATGACATCTGGAAGACAGCTTCCATCCCATATCCTTTTCAGGGCCAATATCTACAAAACTACACAAAGAACAAAAAATGTGATCTTACTTTTTCATACACTGGAGTAACACTTTGTTCTCACTGTTATTGTGTATTACTATAAATCCGAGTACACTCTTACTACAATTTGTGGTGTTTTGCCACTACTTCTCTACTTTATTTACCTAATAATAAGCATCTAATTTTTCTGTTTAATTGATTTTAGCACTCCAAGACCATTTCTGTATTTATGATTAGCATTCGCTTCACCATTGCAGTCCACTTCAGCATTTTTTGCTTGTCAGACAGAATCAGTGTCTCACAGAATGTGCAAGGCATCTAGGCAATATGGCCTTTACTCCTTGCCAGAATCCACTCTTAGACCACATCTCCTTTGTCAAGGAGCAATAGGTCAGTCATACTGGGATGAATTTATGAATACCTATATAATTGCCTAATTCCTTAAAACAAAGATAATGTGTCACGCTGCTTGATCTGGAGAGGACATTTGTTCCAGAGAACAAGTAGTTGTCATATGACAAATCTGCCTCTGCAGTGTGATTTATTTGCTGAAGCAGGTTCAGACCATTAATTCTGGTGGTCACAGGTTGTTTGATTTGTGGAGAAATAAGAGGTCTTGGACTGCTGGATCCCTCCCACCTAAGAAGTCAATGAACAGGACAGTGAATACAAGGAAAAGGCCTCCAGCCTCTCTTGGTAGCTCATGTCCCTTAGTCCCATGATATTTCTTCCTCAGGAACCTTTCAGGTCTTTCCAACTACTTGATGTGTTTAGTAAGAGACAACCCAAAGAGGGCACAGCATTTGATGCCGAGTCTGAAGTGATATTGCTACTTCCATGCTCCAAGCCTTAGACACAAAGCTGGTGGATAAGCTCAAGTTGAATAGTTGTAGGATCAGGTTCACCAGCGTATGTTTAGTGATGTTCAGCAGGGAGCCTGGTATGGTACCAGGTCCCACAGAGGATGTATTTTTTGTTCTGAAGAGTAAATTTTGACTACTGCTTTTTGTGATTATGTGGGATTGATATCCATAGGTATACATCAGTTTTATAGATGTCGCTGGGAAGAAATATGTACTGAATTTGTTTGCTAACATACTTACTATATTGACTGGATCAGAGTTGTGGGTCTTTAGTTTTGCTACATATACTAATGAGCTTTTCCTTTAAATTGTATTATTTATTAATGCAAATTGACCACAAGGTTAGTCTACTCTTATTCATCCCATTTTGTTTAGTTTTTGTAGGGACTGACAGGTTTATATATTTTTTTCTGTGGATAAAGAATTCATTTTCCTAACTACTAGCCATGTCAACATTTTGGAAGTTACAGTTATATTTGAACTTTGAGACTTCTTCATAGAATTGTACAAAGTTTGTACTTTTATCATTCTGCCTTTTTAATTAAAATGAACGCACTAAACTATATTAATGAAAATCCAGTTTATTACATGGCCATGGGAGGTCAGGGGGCCTGATGCTCCTGGAAGATATCAACTGCTCTAACATTTACGCAAAAATAGTCACCGTTGAAGTGCACCCTGACCCCAGGTGCAAAATTGGGAAAAGGGGGTTGTGGATGGATGGATGGAAGCAACTGATGACATAACATAATATTTGACTCTAATCCATTAAATTATGCAAGTGATGTCCAACATAGAACATGCATAAACCACAAAATCTTTTTTTTCCTTTTTAGACTGGGTTTCATAATGCTTCAGTTGGTCACGTTATTTAAAGCTGCATTTTAATTTATTATGGATTCTATCATTTAAGTCTTATTTACTAAAACTCACAAAAGTCCCCTTTTGATGCTTCTTATGCATCACCTCTTACTTTTTAACTTCTCCTACTATTTAGATGAACCCTGTTGTAAGATTTGTTTCACGAATGCAGCTTGTTCATACCTCTCTATTTTTGCTTTGAATTCATGAGCATAATCTGTGTTATGAATATATCCTGTACAGAATTGCAAAATTTTAGACAATTTGCATTTACAGTTAACTTCTATTCTTCTCTCTTGACAATATGTGCTAATCCTTCTTTATTGAAAATTACTTGATAATGTTTATACCTCTATAGGTCCTTCTCCTTTTATAGTGACAAATATTCTGGGTTTGCCCTCCACTGCATGAAAGTCATCGTATGTTGCACATTTGTTTAATGCTGAAAGAACAGTTAAATAGTGGTGTTTTAAAACATTTTTTTTTATTTTGTCTTTTTTTTGGTTTTTTTCATACACTAGCAGTAACTCATCTTTTAAATCAATCTGGAAACTGGCTGGGAGGGGAGTAGGAGGTAATCTCATGGGATGACCCATGAGTATCTTGTGTAGACCTAATTTTCTAGTTGCATTATATGAGCATTTATTACCACCATGAAAGCAAGAAATAAAGCACCTGGCCATTTAAGACCAGTTTGAGGACATATTTTGGCTAAACATGATTTAATGGATTGACTGCATCTTTTCTACATTTCCTGAAGCTTGAGGTCTATGGGGACAGTATAACTGAAAATTAACATTCTAAACCTCACTGTACTATTTCGTTGAAGTGCATTGCCTGATCAGTTTTGTACACTGTATTGCACTCCAAATCTAGGCAGTAAATCTTTTACATTTTTTTGGTACAATAATTGTGTCATTTCTTTGGCACATGGAGATGCTTCTGGCCAACCAGAAAATACATCAACAATCACTAGGCAATTATTCATGTCACATGCTGACGGTTCTACAAAATCCATATGAACACACATAAAGGGTCCCCCCTGGTTTAGGAAGACTATATAAGCACATGTAGGCTCTTGTTAATGTTATATTCAAGACACATTTCACAACTACTTACAAAATGCTGAACTACCTCAGACAACCCGAGTGCATACCAATCTACAAAAATATTTTGTAATAAAGAATTCTTTCCTTTTGTATTTTAATTTCTCCAAGTGTTTTGGGTTTCTAATACTATGATGGGAACAGACCCTATGCTTAAGTCAGGGTATGATTAGAGTTCATGAAATTAGTGTTGCTGTTCACATTGGTGATGGACTACATTAGCAGACAGGTCAGACGGAAAAGCTCAACAAGGCTGCTGTATGCAGATGATCTGGCATAACAAGCAGACTGAGCAAGAACTTCAGTAAATGACAGGGGAATGGAAGGCAATACTGAAGGCACACAGGATGAAACAAAGCACGGATAAGACAGTTGTCATGGCATCAAACAGAGAAAATCAGAAGTGCTGAAAATTAAAATAGAAGAGAAAATTGTAGAACAGGCTCACAACATCAAGTATCTGGAAGGGCTGGTTGAAGACAAGGGAAGTCTGAATGAGGAGGTCAAAGGTAGAATTAGAGGGGCTGCAGCCACATGACAGCTTGTCTGGAGCAGTGTATGAGAGAAAAATGCCAAAGAAGCTGAAAATTAGATGAACAAAACCATGGTGTGACCAAGTACTACTGAATGGTACACAAACATGGGCAGTGAAGGCAGAGCAGCTGAGGAAGCTAGATGTGATGGAGATGAAGTGCATGTGACAGGGGTTAAGATGCACACTGTGGAACATATGAAGAAATGAAGACATCAGAGCAAAAGCCAAAATAGCCCCAATTGCAGAGAAGGTCAAAGAGAAGACATTTTAGTGGTTTGGGCACAAGTGCAGGAAAGCAGAACACAATCTGGTGAGGGAAGATTTGGGACAGACAGGGAGAAGGCAAGAAGAGACCAGGGCATCCAGCAAAGATATGCATGGATTCTGTAAGGGAAGAGCTGGGACAGTCAGCCATGACTGTTTAAATTTCGAGAGTGGCACTGAATTGAGAAAGACGGTGACAGTTGACAACACCCTGATCCCATGTAGAAAATGGTAAAAAGGAGGTTGACGATGTTATCTTGTAAATCGGGTCTAAAAGAACAGTGTTACCAACATAATTACAACCATGAGGGCCTCCCTCTTCAATAGGAATTAGAGTTGCAGGGATCAACTTTAGGCATCTTAAAGAAGGGTTATTCAGTAATTTGATTTCATATTTAATTAATCTAAAAAGAGACAGGTATTGAGACTTATTTTTTAACAAAGTCTACACAGCATGGGTTACAGCAAGGAAAGTGTTGTGTACCAGGCTAAGTGCTGAGGCACTGCCCACTAATTTTGTGCAGAGTCCAATGCTCTTAAACACAGTGGTTGTGCAGCTGCAAAAGTATCTAATTCAGAATTAAAATAAGTGATAGGAGGATAGCACAGCAGCATAATGATGGGTTAACAGTCCAAGAACAGTCATTTCTTTCACTACAGAATAAAAACAGTCAGAGCAATAGAGAGTGCAGATTTTAAATAGCAGAATTATTTTTCACACTTACTATTTCAACATAATGGTTCTGTGGTTCTTCTTCTTAGCAACTGCTTTAAAGACTTAGTTAAGTATGCATAACTTAAAATCCATTGTCAACAGTACATGGCTAATCCTAGGAATCTCCCAAACTGTCTCAAGGTAGTTGGTCATGCAGCCTGTATTATTTCCTGAACCCTGAATAATAGTATCTGTCTAGCATTCACCTGAAAGTGTCTCAATTATTGAATTTGAAATTTCCACAACAGAAGATTGGTTTGTTTATTTTGAAACACTCTTGTGCTAGAGATGTTGATAAAGCAACTGTACCCTTTTGACAGGTTGACTCAGAAGGGGAAGCTACTAGCAGGTCATCCACTTACTAAGCTAAAGTTGATTCCATGGGCAGTTATACATTTTGTATATGGCACCACATTTCTTTGGGAGGAGGGAAGAGTTGAGAATCTACATACCCCAGAGGTAACGTAGTTCCTAGTGTACTATTTTTCCTCTGTAAGTAAAGGCAAATAGATTGTGATTTTGTAAGATAGTGCCATCCATGCCAGGGAGAGTACAGCAGTACATGTGTACAAATAGTTTTGTAAAGATTTGTAAAGAATTTTATGTTATTTGACTATCACACTGATTTGTTCAGATGTTTGAGTTAAAAATAGATATCTGCAAAGTTACTTGTGTTAAAAATGTACCAACAGTAGGTCCTGCTAGACAGAAAGAATGTATGCATGTGGTTGTGTTGTTGTAACTGATCAAATGTATATGTCTATCAGAGAACACTGGAAGGCTGGAAAGTTAGAAATTGTGTTATAGCTTTCAGATGCTGCCATAGATCTTAGCAAAGCCCTGTGTGTGCAATTTACCAGAGTCATGTGACCAGAGATGATGTCATCCTCTAGCCAGCATCTGGTTTATTTGGAACCCTCGCAGCAGCACTTTAGAATCTGACAAGATATACATGTCACATATCCACATAGACAGAGAGAGTCATCATCTGGGTTTTGCTATGGTAAGACACTCGACACACAAGTTAGTCAGGGACATTTAGTGAGAATAATTTAGTACTGTTTTCTGCATCTGTAAGAAACTATCCAGCTGTATTATTTTTTATATCTCTGTGGCTGAAACTATGTTGTTTATTGTATTCGGTATTCTCCTGTTCTCTGTTTTATTATTTATCATTAAATATTTTAATACCTCTCATTGTGGCTGGTCCTTTAGAGAATGCTTTTAACATCTTGAGTGTACTTATGCTTGTTTTAGTGGCACTGTGGCCGCTCCTGAAAGCCTTGCTGCACTGGTGACACTATCATTTGTTTTAGTATTAATTTTACAAAGTATAATTGGGTACCTTTTGTAGGAGCCTTAGGGTAGCTGACTGGTGGCAGCATGATTACCCCAGAGTCTTGGCAGAAAGGGGCACAGATAGTAAATCTATGCCAGCTTTTCCCAGGTGTGTGTGTGTGTGTGTGTGTGTGTGTGTGTATGAAACTCAAATATCCAAATGTGTGTGTGTCAGCTACTGGGAACAGGGATACAGAGCTACAAAGTGGTCAGTGTGGAGATTTGTGGGTCTGGAGAGAGAAAGAGAGTCCATAACCAGGTATGGAGCATGCTCCCTGTGTGCTCTTACGGGAAATTGTGCTTGGCGCAGGGAGCGGCATCTGAAAATACTGTGTGAATCCATCATTGCTCTTACTGACCGTCCCTCATTGGAGACAGTGGTGAGGATTGAGTCTCCTTGATTGCTAGTCCACAGTAGGGACCTGTAACACATATATTGACTATATGGGTGAACTGGTAGAGAGAAGAAAGCAAAGGAAATATCTGTGACCAAAGAATGGGTGACATCAGATGGAAATGAACTAAGTAGAACAACTGGATTGGGTACTACTGGGAAGACTGATATGACAGTCTCATTTCTGGCACACAAATCAATAAGCGTTCTTACCTGGTTTCTTTACTAGCAATAGGGGTATATTACCGGGACTTCTTGTTGGCACTATAACTCCCTGCTGTAATGGTATATTACTGGTTCATTAACCTTTTCTGCCTGATCTTATTGATGGCACTGTGCTACCTGTGGTAGCAGACACTTTGGTTTTAATGTAATATGAACAGGCTACACATTTTTAATATAACCTACATCACTTTTATGAGTGGTCCATACTGATTCTGGGATTTGCTTAAGAATTTGACTTGCTTACATTGAGAGAGTAAAGAAAGAGTCTATGCTAAAAGAAAACAGTTCTTCTCCTGTGATGTAATTATTTGAGATACTCTACAGTGGGTTAGGAATAATAAGCAAACTTTTTTACAGCCTCAGCATATGATAATTTACCATGTATTTGTGTGGAGTGCTGTGGAGGTATGTGGTCCTCTCAGACTTATTTTGTGAAAGAGTGACGCTTCAGTGTATATGTATATATATATACATTTTTTGTGGGAGTGATGCCTTCACCTTTTGTGAATTATTTGTATCAGTGACAACTGGTAAACTGTGATGAGGTAAGGAGTAGTTTATTACTCATCGGTGAACATCAAATAGGTGCTACACTGCCCAAGTATACCAAATGCTATGAGGCTGGCAAATAAGGGAAGGTAATCTAACTAACCTTCCACTTAGTCGTAGAGTGTAAACATTTAGGGATACAAGACTTATTTGTTGGTATATTGTTTTCTGGATGCTTTTTTTTTTTTTAATTTAATGTTAGTTTTCATTGATAAATTATTAGTATTGAATACTGCATATTAGTGGGTACCAACAATATTTGTAATAGTTAATTCTTTGAGGTGTTCTAAGGTAGAAACAACTTACAGTAACTTAACTTGGGTCAAAATAAACAGCTAGCTCCTTTAGTGCAATCTGCTAATGTGTATGGCCCTGACTAGGCTTGTTTGGGCTAAAAACTTCAATCAAAATGTCTGCATTTTCTGAGTTCAGGTTTGTGTATCTCACTACAATATAGCTAGCTGAACTAGGAATTATATATAAAAAAAAAAAAAAAAAAAAAAAAAAAAAAAACACAGGGAAAATGTTTTTTGGATCCAGACAGTAATGCTGGATCCTAGAAAGAGCAGTAGTTATCCTCTCCACACAGAATAATCACCTCTATCTCTCAGACTGCCCACACACTTGTCTAAAATTTTATTGGAATCGTAATTAACCTGCTATAAACAGTAAAAGTGGAGGGGAAACCCCACTGTAAATAATAAATTCAGTCAGGCAGCTGTACAACACAATACTTTAATTTCCAGCAAAGAATATAACATAACATGAGCTTGTTTAAATACTATTAAAATTGGGAAAACAGTTAAAATGGAGGATAAATGGTATATTTAGTATAGGGAAACAACACAGCAATTAATGAATTCAGTCAGGTGAATGATTTCTACACTTAAAATGGATGGATATTTTGTGTTTTACTTGTGTTTTTACCGTGTTATATTGTTAGCTTTCAGGGGCTTAAGAGATTTTCCGTTTTATTTGTCTATAATTTGTTTTACCACAGCAGTATAATGCAGTAATTTAAAAGGAAACATGATAATTTTGTTAGGCATTTCATGAGAGTGCTGGTTTCTGTAAGAGATGAACCATTCCCTAGTAATCAAACAGCAAGGTATCATTTATGTTTAATCTTTATTGCATTCTTTACAGCTCTTCTTAGTTCATATGATGCAATTGCTTTCTCTATATTATGCTCAGTTTTAGATATCAATTTTTTCCATATTTCTGCCAGTATTCATCCTTTTCATTATTTATTTCTGTGGTGAGTCTAGCAAACTTGTGAACTTTTTGTGAATCAGACTTGTCTTGTATGTCATTACGTAACTTCGGTTCAGTTGTATATTGTAATTGTCTGTAGTTTATCATGGGGTTTTAAAAAAATGCTTTTTAAAAATATCCTTATGTACTACACTGAAAAAATGCACGCACACATTCCCAGCAAAACAAAAATGGAATTCCTGCATGCATGTGGAGGCAGATCCCCACCCTTCACTGCTTTGCAACAGGTGCATACATGCTGCCATGTGATTCATATGGACCAAAGTTACAGATGAAGTAACATTTTTCTGCCTCTGTTAGCAGTTATATAATGACATTGTCTCTTTTTAGTAGAGCATAATTTCTCCTCAGGAAAAAATTTAAATGGTCACAAAACACTTATCGGTGACAAAGTTTCAACAGAGAGGTCCCCCAATGTTTAAACTAAATTTACACTTATGGAAGGTAGGAAATTTGTGTGTGGAGGTTCCACTGGTGGAGACAGTGCTGAATTCTTCACCTAGTGCCATGCTTCACGTAATGCCATCACTGACAAAGTAAAAGTTTTAGAAGTTTTTCCATGATTTGCCAATCTGCTGGTAATTCAAATAATAAGTGCAGTATTCATCAACACTGTTAATAGTGGCATCCTCTCCAGTGGCCAAACAGGATGGAAAAGGTTTGAAGGTATTTGGCAAGGGAAAAGAATAGTTAGGAGAAATCTAATTTATTATAAAATTCATGTAATGTGGATTGTGTTCTCTATTTATTTTATAGAATTGTTAACCAGGTTAACCCAGTAGACACAAGCATCCATTTTTGTGGGTGACCTGGGAGCACTGTCTACTTAACTGACTTGTACAGTAAGCAAATGAAGATAGAATCAAACCTTGCACACTTGACTGCGGGAAGGAGCTGATTAACATTTGACATTCATTGCATTAATCCTTTGTGCTGCCATGTGTCTAAATGAATAATGCAACTGTCTTCAGGTCAGCAAATTGTAGGTTTGTGTTCTACCATGGTTATTGGCTCTCATCACTCAGTGTGCACTTACTGAGAGGCCTAAACAATAAAGTACAGTTGTGCGAGTCCTACTTACCTGTAACAGTAAATGTTTGCAGAATACACTGCCTTACTGGTATATAGATAGCAGTGCACTGCTACCCCTTCTCTGATAGTCTACCAAAACGCTGAGCTTCTCCTCCTGTCTGAGAGTGTGATAGACCAATCTCCCGAGTGTACAGAGGCTGATTTTCAGAACCACAGAGAGAACCCTTTCACAGTTTTCTAGGGTCCAGAAGGAAGAGAACATAAAAATGTAAGCTTGCAAACACCTACTGTACCAAACCAAAAACACACATACATACAGCAAAAAAAATTTGCAATCCACAATTCAATGGCAACTCTAACCCCAAACTATGTGCATCCAAAAAAAGGGGGATGGGGTGCAGGGGTGTAGCTAGGATTTTCAAATTTGTACTCACAGCTCTCAAACTGCTACCCCCCTCCCCAGCAAAAGCTACGGCCATTCTCGTAATTCACGGTTCGCTCTTTTAGTGTCGATGAAGAGGCATTCGCTGTAATGCCTCTTCAGTAATATAATATAAATTCACTCAAACTCGGTTCCTTGAATTGAAAATTAACCTGAAATGTCAGTTCTTTGAAAAATGCAGCATGGTAGTTGGGGTAGAGAATTTATGCTTTTGTTTTCTGTAACTAAGGTACAGGTTTTGAGCTTGAGTAAATTGCTAACAACCTGCTACCCCTAACTAGGATGTTTCATTCACACACACCCCTATCTACCTCTTAGTGCAAGAAATATGGACAAAGCCTAAAATAAACAGGGACATATATTAAAATAATGCTCTCGTGAACTTAGAAAGTTGCTAGAATAACAGGATTTGTGC
Organism: Protopterus annectens; assembly: GCF_019279795.1. Classification (NCBI taxonomy): domain Eukaryota; kingdom Metazoa; phylum Chordata; order Ceratodontiformes; family Protopteridae; genus Protopterus; species Protopterus annectens. Next base: position 1,349,653,044 of record NC_056737.1, read on the forward strand.
TAGTATGAGAAAGTTGCTAGAATAACAGGATTTGTGCTAGTATGAATTTTTCTAAAGGACATGAAGTCTGAAACTCAAATGTCTGTCATTATTTAGCAACTTCAGCCTTCAAATGATTTTCTAGAAAATCACAAAATTTATGAGGAACAGACAAAAAATATGGGGCAAAAATCTGGACATTCTGCAAAATTTGGACAGTTGAGAGGTATGCTACCTACCTACCACACACACACCTCTCAACCTCTTAGAGCAACAAACTCATAAATAAAACTGAGGCAAAGGCCCAAAAATAAGGACATTTTTTTAAATATTGCTCTTATAAACTTAGAAAGATAATAGAATAGTAGTTGGCCTTGCATTAGCACGAATTTTCTGAAAGGTATGAAATCTGAAACTCAAATGTCTGCCATTATTTTCTATCTTCAGTCTAACAATTTGCCACTAATTTGCCAGAAAACTGCAATTTTATGAAAAACGGACCAAAAATGTGATGCAAAAATATAAAATTGCCAGACAATACAGCTGTGAACCTGTCAAAGAAGGGACACCATTTTAATATGAGCACAGTTAACTTAGAGCAGCTGACAAAATTAGAGAATCTACATACATTTCTGAAATAAAAGTAATGTATAACTCTGATCATTACAGTTATTTATAAAAGTAAAGTAAGCCCTCCATGTTTTCTTCCAAAATTGCTATTTTGCGGAGAGATTATTAGGGAGAGAGCAACATTTTGAGCCAAAATTGGGGACAGTTGAGAGTTTTGGATATTCCTAATACTACAAAGCGATTTATTTGCACATACCTCTCAACCTCTTAATGCAGGAAATCTGGACAAGGCCAAATATATTGGGGGAACATACAAACAGTACTAAAAATTGACCTTGTATAAACTTAAGACAGTTGCTAGAATATCAGGTCTTGCTTTAGCATGCATTTTTCTGAAGATTATGACGTCTGAAACTTAACGTCGGTCATTATTTAGTGACTTCATTCCTAAATGATTTGCCAGAAAAAGTTTTATTTTGCATTTTACAGCACGAACACCAATAAATATCTGCTAAACAAAGCAATGCAGTCTCACAATGAAACTAGACTTAGCATTAAAACTTCTCTGCCCTTGAAACTCACATTCATTGAAACAACATTGAAACCCACATTCAAAGAAAATACATTTTGCCAGTGCAGATAAAGATTAACTTTTGGCTGTTTTCAAATCATAGGCCCCTTGCACATAAAACATACAACGTGCTCTTTGATACACCTTCCATCATAAAAGTCTACTCAAACTTCTACAGTCCACCAGTATCAGTAAATATGCACAATCTCTGAACTAGTAAAAGCCATCTACATAATTCCACATTAGAGAAATCTGTAACTACTGAAGAGGCTGCTGCTAGCAAACAACTTTATATTTCATGGTTTCATCTACAAATAATGTGCCTGTTGCCCTTGAGGAATAAATTGCCTATGTTGCATTAAAAACAATGATACGCTAGTAATATTGCAATAGGGAATAGATGGCAAACTGATAACAGGTTCATAGTTACTACTAGATATCTTCACCAAAACAGACTACAGCATCCACCCCCCTTTACAACACAGTACAGTAATGCATCCATCTACTGTGGGAGAAGAACCCACAGCCTTCTGCATCAAAAGCAAGTACACTACCTGTTGTGCTATTAACAGTACAATCAGACTCCGCATAACCAGCACTAAACTTAAGTTCCCCTGCAGCTCTCAGCTCCTTGTAAAATGTTGACACTCAGCTGTATCTCTGAACTTTGCAGCACAAGAAATCTGGAAAAAGCCAACATTTATGGGGGAGGGGACAAAAGCCCCAAAAACAGGGACACATTTTAAACATTGCTTGTATAATTTTGAAAAGTTGGTATAATAAAATGCTGTGTTATCACCATGCATGTCTTGAACCCAGAACCATATGCACTATAGTCAGTGCAACATACCACTATGCTAAATCAGCAGTTTGAAAAATAGGAAGACAAACTTAATGGCTATTATTTAGATAGCTCTCAACCTCTTAGCACAAAAAACCTGGACAAACAAAGCCAATAATGAGGGAATACAAATTCAGTTCTCACTTCACACCTTAGCACAAAAAACCTGGACAAACATCAAAAACAATAATGGGAGAAATACAACTTCAGTTCTCACCATAGCTCACAACCATTAGAAAAGCAAATCTGAGCAAAGTTCAGAAATGGTGGTGGTTAGGGACTTTAGGCTGTTCTTACCCTGAAGCAAAGGGACAGGGTTTGAGCCTGAACACCTATAGCCAGCAGGTGTATTACGTGGGGGCATTTACACAGACACACAGACACACACACACACACACACACACACACACACACACACACACACACACACACACACACACACACACACACACACCTTCCAAGTTCCCGATTGTTGCTTGCCTTCCAAGTTCCCCACTCGCAGCACACTCCAATAATAATCCATTTGCTTGCCTTCCAAGTTCCCGATCGTTTCCCGCTCGCAGCACACTCCGATAATCCATTTGCGATTGTTGCTTGCCTTCCAAGTTCCACCTCAGATGGTTTCCCGCTCGCAGCCAGCCGGACATGATGTGAGCTCACTTCCGACTGGCTGGTATGCTCCTTAAACGAGCCAACACCCTTTAATTAAATATGTACTTTTTTTTTTCAAAAAAGCTACCCCCCTTCTAAAAAAAGTTGTACTGAAATCAGTACACTGCGTATGCCTCCCGACGTCCCTGATGGGGTGTGTACTGCTAGTAAGACTTTGTGTTCTGTGAACATCTACTGCTACACTATATTCCACAAATATTTCCATTTTTGTCTCTACAGGATCACTGGTTACTTTTCTTCATACAGGCTCCCTGAGCTTGGAAACAACGCTTTCTACTTTCTGTTGCCTAAATTGTTGTGCCAAAAGTTTTTGTGCTCTGGAGTTGTTATAAAAAACAAAAAAAACAGTTGTTTAACAGAAATCTTTCTAAATTCATGCATATTATCCAGGTACTCATTTTTTTTTCTTTGGCATTTTCCAGTTGCGCCTCCTCTTATTACGTGAGATTCCCCTTATTTTGAAATACTTTAACCTTTGTTAGCCTCTCTAAATGATTCTTACTAGTTCTTACCAGATCTCTTTTTTTCTTTTATTTTTACACTATATTTCACTACCTATAAATTCTAGAATACTTTCTATCTTCCCTAACAACTCCCGGATATTTGTTTTCACTACCCATTCCATAAATTACTCTCTTTTTAGCAGGTAGGTTGTACTCTATTATTGGCCTGATGAGGGAAGATTATTGGGGGGGGGGGTTATAACCTCGTTTTTGTGGAAGCAATGTCCTTATTTATGAGATGAGCAATATAAAATGCCCTTCTTACCACTGTGGAGACATGGTGATCAAAGTTAACGTTGCTGTTGCCCGTCACTCACCACTGACTGTGTGTGCTTTTAGAGTATTGGTGTTGATGTGGAAGTTTGCAGGAACATCACCCTTGTCTAAGGGGATGATAATGAATTTTTCTGCATTAAGTTTAAGACCATGACTTTAGCACTAGTCCTTGTCTGCATTATTGGTCTGCATAAAACCTTCTTGTAGGAGGTTGACATCGCTAGGAGTTTCATTGATAGCTACAAGTTTGCAGTCATCAACAAACTTTGTCAGCCACAGCCCTTTAGTTTTAGCCTGTACTTCGCAAAAGTAGATTATGAACAGTAGGAGTCCCAGAACTGATTCCTGTGGGACACCACTGGTTACGGATCTGCTGGACGAGGTGGAGTCCCCTATTATGACCATATGTGTTCTATCAGTGAGCCAGTTTGCAACCCACCTGACAGTGTATGGGTTGATGTCCAGCTGGGTGAGGTTATCAATGATACCTGAGTGGGGGATTTTGTCAAAGGCCTTTGCTAAGTCTGGGTAGGCTATATGCACAAATTTGCCCACATCTAGGGCTTTGTTGGCTGTCTCGAAGAAGTCCACCAACTTTAACAGGCATCATTTCCCCTTGACAGTGCCAAACTGGGTGGGTTTAAAAGTTTGGAGATTTCCTATATCTTTATTGAAAAGGTCCATGTTGATTCTTTCCATGGCCTTGCAGATAAGGCTGTTCAGGCTAATAGGTCTATAGTTTCCAGGGTCTGTGGATGAACCCCATTTGGGCAAAGGGATGATGATAGCTGTTTTCCATTCCTCTGGAATGAAGCCAGTGCTTTAGGTGCGACTGAAAAGCATGCCCAGTGATGATGCTAATTCCTATTTTAACCCATGTAGAACACAGTCTGGGATGTTTCCTGATCCCGTAGAGGTTGTGTTTTTGGTCTTGGAATGGAAGTTTAAGACCTGCTTCTCGGAGATACTAGGTGAGGGACAGGTGTTTGGGATGCTTTGGGTTATATTTGCTATATCCAAGTACCAAAGTCTCATCTTTACTTCATCACCCTGAATTTGTATCTTACTAATTATTGGCACATGATCTGAAATAGTTATTGGATGTGTATCAAAGTTCTCAATTAAATGGGCATGCTCCTGTGAAATACAATTTCTACCAAGTCTAGCCAAGTTATTGCACCTTGGGGAGTAATATGTAAATTCTATCTGATATGCCTGTAATGAATTCATGCTTTTCATAGCAAATACTTTCATAAATTTCTTCAGAAATCTACCCTCTTTTTTTGTATTTTCCCATTCCAGTCTCCTAGAAACACCCTTACTGTTGCAAATCAAGTTCCACTCCACACCTATAAGTAATATTGCTAGCTGAAAGCGGATCATTTCTCCCGTATTTTAGGTGGAATACAAATACATTCCAGTGTAATCCTCATTTCTTGTCAGTAACCCATTACTACTAGACATCTGCCTTTATTATCTTTATTTTCTCTTCTATCATTGCTGGAGATCCTTTAGCAATTAATTAGTACTCCTTTTCCTTTGTCCCTAATATTGTGCAGAATGTTGTTGTTTGTCTTTTCGGCTTTTCCCGGTTAGGGGTCGCCACAGCGGAACTCCGGTCTGCTAATGATTGGCAGTTGATTTTTTTTTTTTTTATGGTGCCGAGTTGCCAGCCCGACGCCCAACCTTCAGCGAAGGCACTCCCATTCATATGTGTTAAGGAGGCCACTCGAATGCAGGGAGGACATGCAGACTACACACACAAGGCACTCCAGCCGAGAATCGAACAGGAGAACCTCTTGCTGTGAGGCAACAACGCTACCGCTGTACCACTGCGGCTTAATATTGTGCAGAATGTCCATACTGAAATTCTTTCTTTATCAAATTTGCATGCTCAGTTCTTTCCAAATGTGTCTGCTGTAGCATTGCTATTAGCACTTTGCATTTGTTAATAAAATAGTTTTCCCCTTTTGTATGTACCTGTGAGACTATTCACATTCCAAGATAATATAGAAAGTGTTGCCATTATGGAAAGAAGTCTTTATTCTCACCTATTATATATGGCAGCTTTTTAAATGTCTATTTCTACCTTTTGTGATATACGCACCCAATCATATTTGGCAGGTTACTGCTTTATTCATTTTTTTTTTCTTATCATCAACATTGGAACCCATTTCACATCTTACACAAAAGACATCCCCAGAACACTCCTATAACCTTTTAACTTAAAAGAAGCACACATTTATGTACATCTTCAAATAATGACATTTTATCCTCCTAATAGGAACATTTGTGCCAAACAGTTTCCAGCACAGGCATTAGTTAACAAAAATTTGAGGTTATCCCTGCTAAGATACATTTTATTGTCTGTGCTTCTACTTACACTAATTGGTGTCTCTTCTTTTTTTATCTTTATTCCCTCCTCTAGATGTGAAAACTACTTGCGTACTTTCAGAAATCATTAACATTTAGCCTTGAAGAAACCATTGTTCTGTCTTTTATTGCACTATTATAAGCTTGCTTCCAAGAAAAAGCGAGAGAGAAAAAAGAAAAATATATTCCTCTGTTGCAGCCTGAAAGACAAACATTTATTGCTAAAAGAAAAGTTTTATTTATATCTGGTCTTCTCGCATTTATTTGTTTACACATAACATGCAGTGTAAGATTAAGTCAAAGGTCTTAATCTAGGCATTCTCTTATGCAAAAGTAAGCAAAAAAATACCAGCTCTACATATATTGTGATCTGTGAACTTTTACATTTCATCTCCTACCTCAACAACACAAGATTATAGCCTATTGACTTAATCATGCTTTTGGCTAACTTTCCTTCTCATTTTTGCATTTTAATGCATTCATTTCTTAATACCAAAATATAGAAGGAAGAAAAAAGGCACCTGTATAATAACTATCAAATACAAGAACAACAAAAAATACTTTACTACAAAATATGCAATTTATGATGTGAAAAGTTTCACAGAAACACTGTTAAGAAAATAAACTGTTTTACTTATAGGTACCTTTTTCTTTCCTCCTGGCATCCCATCAGAGTCCTTCCAAACATTAATGACATGAAGTGAGGTAAATGCTTTTCCGTTCCTCACAAGTTTAACAAAGTCAACAAAAGTCTACTCTTTCCACTTATTCTTATGCACCTGTATGTCACAAATGTGATCAATGCTTTGCAGTCTCATATTTAATCACTAATTGCTATGCTCATATTCATCGTCATCTCCCAACTCCAGATTCTGGTTCAATTCCACAGTTCTCCTGATTTACCTGGTCAACTCTTGTGCTTTTCTCTCACTCTCTCAAGCATTTTCCTTTGGAACAGTGGGAAATATTTCACTGGCAGTCTCTCCATGTGCTTTGTTATCAGAAGAATGAGAAGCAGAGTCCCTTTTTGCTTGATGGCTCATTTTTTTGTTGGACAAACTTTTGCATTTCCTCCTTAGCCTGTTTTGCATCAAAAAATGACTGATCCTCCAGGAAAAAAAAATATTCTGAACCCAACTGGATACAGCAGCTTGAATCTCACATCTGCCTCTTGACATTCCCTGATTATTGGAATAAATTTGTTTTGTCTTCTGCCTGGTGTGCAGTGAGTAATCATTTTCCACAAACACTCTACGGTCTCCAACTTTTAATACTTTACCCTTTTGCCAAAGTTTTGTCAGGGTCCACTCTTTCTACTGCCAGGTTTGCATATTTTCAAATACAGATCCTGGCTGCCTTCTCATGGCCATATTTGTAACACATACAAGGTACGCCCTTTCAATTAACAGTTCCTACTGTGGGAGAAGCCAATTGCTTGTGTGTGCCTTCATAAATATAATACAGTCTGTTTCATCTAGTTTCTCTGTGTACTCTGTCCTCTAATTCTACCACTTTTTGAAACATCTCTTCTTGAGAAGTCTCGTACTCAGTCAGCCGTTTCCTCATTTCATCCCATGATGTGTGCAGTTTTATCAGCTTAGCTGAACTTCTGTTAAAAACATCTTCCATTTTTTTGCAGCCTTTTATTTCAGTTGATAAACTCTTTAGTGGTTTATTTATTTTAATCAGTTCTGAGCACATTTGACTTATTTTTTCATCTAGATTAGTGGAAGCTATATCTTGCACCAAAGCTGGGGTATGAACTGCTTTTTGCAGAACAGCTGCAGGATTCTTTCAAGTCAGTGTTTTCACTTCGCCTTTTCTAGTTGATTTTCTTTCAGGCTTTATTAGTTTCTTCTTTGCAGGCATCCAGGCTGACAATTTACTAGCCAGTACAGAGCTGTTGTGTAAAATCTTACCATAACAGTAGATGTCCTTCTCTTCACTGTTGCAGTATTCGATACACAAGGGATGTCCCTTCCTGGGCAGCCCATTGCTTGGCCAGTATAGATAAGCAAACAAGATCTTTTTCAAACTTGCCTAGTAGTTTCTCAGTTTTGTTTTTTACACTGGGACAGCTGAAGTTAAGGTGCTGATTAGGGTGCAGCCATCTTGGAAATGTGATCACTACTGTTATTGAGCATTTTTAAACATTTATTTAATTTTGTGGCAAAAATAGCCATTTCTCTGTTTGCTGACTTTTCTAGTTCTATGTGCCTCCAACTCTCCCCAGAAGGGTGAATTAGCCAGGGACTTAGTCATGTGTTGTTTAATCTGCACTTGACAGCTGCTTTTGCTGTGTTTTTACACTAAGAAATTTTAGGATCATCCATTTTGTGGTATAATGTGTTTATATGGTCTCTCTGAGTTGGGAAACACTACAGGAAGCTCAAAATGGGGTTGTTTATTAGCTGGAGGGCATAGGAGGCAGTTTACAAGCTTTGTGTCTCTGCTATAAATCAGGCAAGTTTGTGCTGAGCTGCTCACCAGGCAGAAGCAATTAGTAGTGCCCAACATAGTAGCAAATGCCAGGACAGTATAATTACCCTATAAAATTAGGATTAGATTCAAATCCTGTTAAACCATGTTCCATTGTGTAGAAATAAGCTTAGAACACCTAGCTTGTGCATCAAATGGCACAACCATATCCTAGTATTATATAACATCTTGCCCTTAACCCTAGAAACTACCCTAGGAGACCCCTGTTAAAACTCGATCCTTAATCCTAAACCGCTCACTCTATTACAGGCCCGGACAACCTGGACATGCAATTTCCAAATGTTTCTGTGGCCAGCTTGGTAGATTTGGCCATCTTAAATCAATGTGGCAATTGTCTCATGTTCTCAGACAGCCAGATAATCATTCAAGAAAATAACACGGTATTCAAGTGATGTAAATACACAACTTCCTTGGAGGCAAATATCTTGCATACAAACAATGTTGACAGGAATACCCACACTGCTTCCCTCACATACACCGCTCACCACACACACCAACCATCTTATGCTGAGGCTCTTGAAAAAAAAAACCTTGCCAAATCACAAAGACCTCCAAAGCCACCTAAAGACAACACTGCACCTCAGCAATCACTAAAGCACACACCAAAAAATCACATAAGCCTACACTCAATTGTCCCTCAAAAGCAAAGCTAATACGGCAAGCATATACTTTACCTAATACTGTTATCATTGGGGAATCCATTGCGTGTTACATAGATGCCACAATCACCAGGTTAAACAAGGAGAAGATAAGTTTGTTACATATCTGGGGCCAGGACCTACAACATCATACATGCATTCAAGTTACTGCACCTCAGGTACCAATATGATTCTATCATAATCCATGTGGGTGTAAATAACCTGAGACACACCTCATTTGGACTATATGAAGAGAGACATAATGGTTATATCAAACTGTCACAGATAGGTATGACTTTTGCATTCAGCAGCCTTCTAACTTCACCAAAGATGATACCACAGTGTGAACAAAAAAATGACCGATTTGAATAACTGGCTTAGTTTCTGGTGTCATTCCAGAAGAATACAATATTACTCAGTATGGGAGGATATGGTCAACAGACCACATTGCTTTGCAAATGATAGGCTCAACCTGTCCTCCCTAGGCTTTCAGACATTGTCTAAAACTTTATCCACCCCCCTTAAAGACTTTTTAAAGCAATGCCCAAAAGACAAAGCTACCAACATAGTGAAAAAAATCAGCAAGCAGCCTTAAGGTATTACTACTGAATGCTCTGAACCTAAACAATAAAACTCTACACCACTCAAGCCCTCCTCACTTTGGAGAATGCAGACAACTATGCCATGACCAAGACTTGGTTTAAAGCCATAGGAAGTACTCCAAAAGTGCAAGGCTACAGTGCTTTCCACACATTTAGAACAGCAGCAGCACAGATTGGGGGCAAATGTGGAGGTGTCTCGATCTATGTTAGCAACACCCATACCTCCAGGTTATCTAACCAGGATGATCCTCAAGAAAAGCTAGCAAATACGACTGGTGCACGGCATAACCAATTTTGATAAAACACAATAAAGAGCCAGCACTCAGAGGCAACCAATATGTTTTATTCCTTCCCTTCCTTCAGACCAGTTTTGGCATCAAACCTTCTTCAGTAATCACTGAAGAAGGTTTGATGTCGAAACCAGTCTGAAGGAAGGGAAGGAATAAAAAACATATTGGCTGCCTCCGAGTGCTGGCTCTTTATTTTGTCTAACCAAGATGATGCCATGGAGTCATCCACAAGCAAGTCACCATAGGTAAAGTCCCTAATCATATCATGGCTAGCTACAGGTCACCACTTATGACCCAGAGTCTCATGACTCTTGCCTAAATCTACTACAGGCACTCACCATCCAAACAAATACCATATCCATGGGTGACTTTAACTACCCCTTTATAGACTGGGAAATATGCATTACCTCAAACTCATAGGCACAATGTTCTCTGAAGTTTATTAACACAAACTACCTGGAACAGATAGTGTGTGCTCCAACCTGAGGATCAAACATACTGGATCAAATACTCATCAACATAGGAAATCATTCCACACACTCCCCCCCACCCGACCCCACCATGTCACATTGCTACTAGTGAGGTGGGGACCACAACGTTGTCTAATATGAAGCAAATTCAACCCAAAAAAAATCAAGCTACCAGTAAATGTTAGGAACTATTCAAAGGCAAACTACATCCTATTAAGTGACAGTCTGCCAAAATTCACACCTCCCTCCCAACCTCAAGACAACAGCTACCTATGCAGAATTATTCACAGAGTCGTCCTTATACAAACATGTGAATGGCTGCATAGAGGGTACCATACCTACCAGAAATAAAAAACAAACCAATCACTGGAAATTAACCCAAATTATGGAATTCTCATTTAAACAGGGTATATAATAAAGGAAGAAATCTCATGGCCAGAATCAAGAAGAGCAATACCCTTAAAGACAATTGCTCTCCTATACACATAAACAAGCAACTAAGATGTCTAAATCAAGTCCAACATGACCACTTACAAGGTCAGTATAGCCACACAGGCTAAGGACAATCAGGCCTTCTTCGTCTATGTCCGGAACCTTAGCAGTAACACACAGCAGTGTGATGAAATGGTGGTGAACCTAGAAAAAGACTACATTCCAAGTGAATGGAGGATTGCAACAGTAGTTCCCCTCCACAAGGATGAACCATCAACTGACCCAAGGAACTACAGACCCAGCAGGTTAACAAGACTGATATGTAAAGCTATGGAACAAATTAGAATGGAAATGATAAACATGGACATTAGCAACCTACAAACAACGGACCCATCACATTTTGGTTTGTTAATGGAAGCTCATGTTTACTTAACGTGGTAGACTTCTTTGAGAGGGTCACCAAGGCAATGCACAAAAATAAAATAATGCATACTGCACAGCTTCACTTGGCTAAGGCATCTGATACAATACCTCACTCACGCATTGTTGAAAAGCTCTCTGACACTGGATTGCTGACTGACTCACAGACAGGACCGAAGAAGTTAGAACTGGTGAGATCGCCTCCACTGAGGGATTGGTCACCAGAAGAGTACGTCAGGGCTCAGTGCTGGGCTACCCTGTTTATCTACTTCTCGGAAGTCAAGGCCTCTAGCTCACTAACTTCGCAGATAACTAACTCGGGAGTTATTACAGATTGCCCCAATGACAACATCATCTTGAAAGTGGGTTTAACACAAACACCTGGTGCCAAAGCCATGACCTAATACTCAGTGCAAAATCATGCATTACAATGCCCTTTGGGAAAGTCTAAACCCAAGTTAATTAATCTATCAATAAAACACCCCTAAGCGTTGACAGTAGTAAGGGATCTGGGAACATATGTAGTTAGCAATCTGGCCTTTGACCAACACATAGTTAAGATAAGAAACTCATTCTATGATACCCAACTTATAGGCAAGGATATTGCGTCCAGGTCCAAGGACCACTTTACTACGCCCTTATTAGCTCTATTACTGAATACAATGCCCCCTTTGGCACATATCTAACCAGACATTTACAAGAGTTGAAACGCCCATAAAGGTTTCTCACAAGGAGAATTCAGGGCATGAATACACTATCTTACACTAATCACCTAAAGGCTCTGTGTCTATATTCAGTCTCCTACAGGCTGCTGAAAAGGCCTGGTTTACAGGGCTTCCTCAAACCCTGTCCTGATGGATCTGTTGCACATCTACAAAACAAACTGCACAAGAAACATTAGATCCAAGGATCAGAACTTCACTTATGAGATATAAACAGAATGTGTTGGAGAGAGATGTGTCCCAAATGATCCCCTCAGTATGGAACAGGCTCCCCATTCATGTAAAACGGAGTTCATCCCTGACCATGTTCAAATGAAACCTTGACTACTGGATGGGAAAATCATGAATTTACTCTCAGCCTGGTTCTCATGTCCTTTATGAACAAAGGCTGTCAATAAGAAAAGCATTATCCTAACACTTCCACCTACAAATCTTTAGTTACCTCTCTACTAACATGCCCCTCCCAATATAGATGCCTATAACAGTTGGGACCCAAATGGTTTGGGGTGCGTAGATAGACTTGTAAGGGCCTTAGTGATCATTAGCCTAGGAAAAACCTATGAATCTATACACATCCAAGGTATGAAATATCTTCTCATCCTTAGTCTTAGGTTCAGGGAAGAACACAAAGAGGTTAGACTGACTAAGGATGAATTCTGAGATGACGTTTGGCATGAGAAAGGGGTGCAGTGATAGAGTTGTCGCCTCACAGCAAGAGGTTCTCTGGTTCGATTCACGGCTGGGGTGCCTTCTGTGTGGAGTCTACATGTCTTCCCTGCATTCGTGTGGGTTTCCTCTGGGTGCTCCGGTTTCCTCCCACATTACAAAGACTTTTGTCTGGAGCATTTCTCGCCAGGCCTCCGCTGAAAATTGTCTCGTTCCAAGTCGGACTTTCCTGATTAACAAATGTAAAATAAAATAAAATAATAAAATAAAATAAATAGTGCATAACCCAACCTTATCCCTGTGGAAAAACAGGTAAGGTTGTCCAACCACATGACCTTGCAGCTCAGAGAACTCTCCCTGCAGATGTTAGAGCAATAAGCAAAACAGTTTTCCATGTTAAGAACTTTAGATCAGCTTGACAGGTTTGAAAAGTGGTAAAGTCAATTTGTCCAGAAAGTAGCTGAGATGTCATGAAGGAGGGAGGAATTTGCTTGTGAGGGGGTCTCGTATGCAATACTACTTTCACGAACTGTTTCACCAAAAGAGAAGAAAAAAGTTGGGGATCCACTGGCAGACCAGCAAAGATGGCTGCTAAATGCACTTTAATGGATGCATTTAATAAGCTATCTTGAAGTAGCTCACACAAATATTTCAAGACCAAAAGGATGTCAACCTCAAGGAACCCTCTGTTCCAATTTAGTCACCACTTAGAAAACCTCATCCATTTGTAAACATAACATTTTCTGGTAGCAGATTATCTGGCCTCCTTTAACACCTGCTGCACATTCTCATAAACAAGTGCCTAAACAGAGTCAAGACTGAATCATCCAGGTTGTTAGATGTAGGTGCTCCACACTGGGGTGCACCAGTTACCCTTGAGACTGTATGGGCAAATCCAGAATGTGAGGAAGTCTGTGGTAATTGCCCTTGGCCAATACCATTAGAATAGAGAACCAAGACTGTCTGGGCGAACAGGGGATCACCACAATGATTTCTGGCATTTCTTTCTGAACCTTCAGAAGTACCTTGTAAAACAGTGGAAAGGGTGGAAATGTATACAAAAACATTCCCATCCAAGGAAACAAGAATGCATCTGTCCTCCAAGCATGGCTGCAAGGACAATGGGAACAGAGTTTCTCCAGCTGCTTGTTTGGAAAGAAGGTGACCAGGTCTATTTGAGGTGTTCCCCACATCTGGACTACATCCTGGAACAACCCTGCCTTGAGCTGCCACTTTTGTGGGTCTCCCAGTATCTGCTTAAGTCTGTCTGCCATTACATTATGCTCGATGAGATATGTGATGCCTGAAGAGTCAGAAAATGCTGTAAATCCAGCTCCCAGACCATCACTGCCAACTGGCCAGACAGTATGGCCTTGTATCCCTTTGTTTACTTGTATCCCCTTGTTTGTTGAGGTAAAACAGCACTGTGGTGGTGTAACCATCAGAAGAGGACAAGAAGTCCAGAGATAGTGAAGGACTTATAAAGTGTGGGTCTCTGCCAACAATTCCTTGATATAGATGCACTTCTGTGCATCCCTGGACCCTCAAGTGGCCAGCACTTGCACTTCCACTGACACAGCTCCCCAAGCGAATTTAGCAGAATCTGTCCAGACAAATTACGCCAGAACAGGATGAAAGAAGGCAAGTCCTGGACTGATACTCATCTGTGCTCTCCACCACTGTAACATTTGCCTGATGAAGGGTAGCAACAGTAACTGAGATTCCAGGGAAGGTAGGTGCTGAGTCCAACAATTCTGGACATACCAACTGAATTATCCTTAAATGGTGACAGGCCATTAGTATCACGAGTATTGTGCATGCCATAAGTCCTAAAACCTTTACGAATTTTCTTACTGAGGTGAAGTTCCTCCTGAAGAATTCCTGAAATACCATTTGGTAAGACAGGACCCTTGCTTTTGGGAAGAGAGGACATTCTTTTGTCAAAGTCAATTAAGCACCCCAGAAAAAGGAGCACTCGCAAGGTGTCAGGCATGACATGCAAGGATTCAACCTGAACTCTAGATGGTAGAGTAAGGTTGGGACTTTCTCTAGTAATTCCAAACACCTGGCTACAGCCTCTCCACAGATAAACAAGTCATCTAAGTAAAGAAAGAAGTCGGGGGACAAGAAACTGCAAGACATTATCCAGCTCAATACCAAATACTGGCTGCACGGTCAGCTCAGTAAAAGGCTCGACAAATACCACAATTCTCCCTCTAAACAGCAATTTAAATATTATTTCTGTAGGAAAACTATTCTGAACAATGCACTAAGAAAATGACAGTATTTTCAGTAACACAGTTTAAAGCGCAAAATACATGTCATAGAATTTCTCCAGTTTTATAAAATGAAGGCTAGTTTCAGCACCAAATGAATAAAAAACAGACTAAAATGTATTGGACAAAAAAATAAATCACAGACTGATGAAAAATTCCTTTCAGACATGTTTAACATATAAAATGGTGCTAAAAGCAATATGAAGTTAATTTCTGCAGGGGGTTACTATTCTAAAGACTGCATGGAAGTAAATGACAGTCTCAGTTCCAGCACAAAGCACATACACAAATGTTTCCTAATTTCCTAACTAGTATTAAAATGAATGGATACAGCCTAAAATGGATTTGGGCAAGAAATAAATTGTATATTGAGGAAGAATTCACGTCAGAAATGTCTCGCATACAAACTGGCACTAAAATTGAGATGCAAACAACAACTAAAAAATGTTTAAAATGCTGTAATCTTGCTCAATCGCCTCAAATAATCATAACCCCAAAGAAAAGACTGCAATATCAGCAAGTTTTCCTGTTGAAACTTCTCAAATGAAGCTTTTAATAAATAGCATAGATCTTACTGTGCTACTAACAGTAAAAACAGATGCATATACAAGATTTCTAATCAGAAAAAAAGCAATCAAAGCACTACTATTCAAGCATTGATAGAAAAAGGCAGAGGGAGGAAATAAAAATCTTTAAGTAAAATCTTGATGATTGGATGGGTAATAGGAAATTCACCCTAGGGATCACTTATGTGGCTCTGCTTGACAGGGGCACAGGAAAATATTTTTCTTGGGTGGCGGAAGCCAGGGTACCTTTTTGGCTAGGCTTGTATAGGCCCTAGGGCGAATAGCCTAGTACCTACCTATGAACCTATAAAAACCCAAAAGGGTCTCTTATCTGAGCTCAACAGCTGAAATCCAGAGAAAGAGGCAGTCTTCTCAGAGATCCTTCTCTTACGCTGGCACTAGAAAAGTGATTGGGTTCTGTTTGTGGGTCTGAAATTCATTCCATGTACTCTCAGGTGATTGGTCCATAACACCCACAGACAGGCAGGTGTAAGAGCTCTGAGCTTTGGTAGACTGTCAGAGAGGGTAACATAGCACTACTACCCATATGCCAGCAATGCAGCATGTTTGCTGAATATCTGTATTGCCTACAAAGTCTATTTCAATCATTTCTGCAGTGACCAAGTCACTCTCATTATCATTGTTGTCACAATCCAAACTACAAAAAGCATGAATTTGTAATCTACTGTGTCTTTATAGAAAAGTAAATGCCTTTCTGGATATATGCATTACAAGTGAAATCACTGCTAATTTAATTTTTGAGGTCAAAGTGTTACCCTAATTCCATCTGACATTTTGACTGGATGATGTAACTTCAAAAAAAAATGTACTGCATGAAAACTAAACAGAAGCAAACTTGTTTTTGGAACCAATGGGGTTTTCTCAACTGATAGTACAAATAAGTAAACTGTCTGGTAGTAGTAGTAAAAAAAAAAAGCTGGAATCAGCCATCTCATCTACTGTATAACCATAGTCTCTCACAAATAAGTTCTTTACAGATCCAAGCAATGTATGAGAGCAAAACACAAATATTACATGATTCAGTCACCTTATATAGCTGTAAGGAAATCTCTCAAAAATCAGGTATTTAACTGTAAGATTCAGCCAACTCTCACAAATCAGTACTTCATCAAGTGCAGATAAAAGCCGTTAGCTGTGGGTGGCTTGCTGAAATGTAAAGCAGGTATGTATGTTGACACCCCAAGCATACTGATGTTGCACAGTAGCAACAGTAAAAGGCAGAAGAGGTCAGAGTGAAATACAAACAGCACAAAGGAGATAAAACATATTTCTGTGAATGCGCTCTGTAAGAAAACTGTCATCCGTTTCTTGGAATTTGTAATTAGATGGAAATCAGTAGAACGGATCTTTACTATAGTTAAAGCAAGCCTTACGTTTATGTGTGATAGTGTTAAGACTGGTTCCTAGATTATTATAAACTGAAAAAGTCAGAAGTATAGCTTTATTTCCGAACATTCAACCTTCTGATTCTCGCTGGACAGTACCTAATTTATTCAGAATAGACAGAAACTAGTCAGCTGTAAAGTTTGTAAGACTCTCTAGTTTTATTTTAGTTACATTTCTGAAACAACTAGGTGTGTTACAAAGCAAACCTTATTTCTATCTGATAGTGCTCTGGAAGACAAGTATGTTCTAATTGTCTGACAACTCTTAATTAGCTGGAGAGTATGAAAAGAACTCATGCAAACTGCGTACTTTGGTGGCTGGATTCTTAACAGAAAAGAGAGGGGAGCAGAACTTTAGATACATACCAGAGCACTCAATGTTATCTGCTGTTGGACTGCATCTATTTTTTTTCCTGAAGAAGAGAAGCTTTCACATAGTCTGTGACTGAATAACCTACCCTCTTCCCCATTTCTGACTAGTTTTCATTTTCTAAGTATAGCTCTAATGCTCAGGACAATTGCTGAGTTAGCACCAATGCAACATCTTGTCTTTCGGCTTTTCCCGGTTAGGGGTCGCCAAAGCGGAACTTATGAACTTTCAGGGAACTTTTTTTTTTTTTAAACTGTAGCACACTGCTACTACAGTTTATGTCGCACATGGAGCACTAAAGCATTTCAGTTCAGATCCCAAATGCAATGCTAGCACTTAAATGCTGGTAATGTACCAAAAACAGAAGATTATTTTCTCCCAATCACTACCCCTACACTTTCATTGAGGTAGTCCCTTCTCCCACCCTACCTATGCTACTGATCCTGCGTGACAAAGCTTTATTCATTCTTTAACAAGCATTTAAATAAGAAATGGGGAGGATATCTAAAATCCTAGGAGATTTACAGGTCCCACATGTCAAACTATCAGAATAGTTACAGACATAACTTCCAATGCAGGCAATACAATCAGTGGTAAAAGGAGACAAATGTAACTAATTTATAAGTGGATGAGATGAAAAGGGGCAGGATGAATAAATATAATAAGATGGCTATCATACTGTTATACCCCAAGCAGACTCCAAATAATTTTTCCACAGGTAGACTGCAAATGTTGGAGGCGTGATAGGGAAGAGAGAGTTAACTACGAACATATGTTCATGGAGTGTAATGAGTAGGCAAACTTAAAAAAAATCCATACAGAGAACTCTGGTCTTAAATATTGGGTGAGCAAATGGGTGAAACTAAGGAAATTATTTTTTGAGCTGGGATACAGGATCTAAATTGCCTATACAAAAACAAGGCCTTATTAAGTCTAATTCTGGTGGCTGACAAAAAAGCAATTACTAGAAAATGGAAATCAAAGCCGAAACCTAGTGAATATTTTAATAGAGATAAAGAACTGGTAGTGGGAGCTTTAGAAAAGGGTAGGGGTAAACTAAATAGAAAAATGGAAATTGTGGGAACAACACAGTCACAATAATGTTTTGAAGGAGAAGTGAAGTTTAAGGGAAGGTGGGAAATGATGATAATCTTATAAACGCATATATGTACAATGTTTGTAACTGTGAACATGTTAACATACTGAGTTTTTTTTATATAAATGTATGTTTGCCTAAGTTGTAAGTGATAATTCAATAAAGGTGATAAAAAAGATGATGACTATCACAAACTCAATAGGCATAAAGTTCCCAGAGCCAGTGTTTTTTAATGAATAATCTTTTTTTTTAATTAAGGCTTAACAAAAATAAGGCACAGAGTAAAACATGACAGCAATACAAACAACAAGCCACTTACAATGTGGGGCTAGTGAAACAGATTAGCAAGGAGGAAGTAAGGACAGCTATGAAGAGGATGAAGAATGGAAAGGCTGTTGGCCCAGATGACATCCCAATGGAAGCATGGAGGTGTTTAGGAGAAATGGCAGTGGAATTTTTAACCAGATTCTTTAATGGAATTTTGGCAAGTCAGAGGATGCCTGAGGAGTGGAGAAAAAGTGTTTTGGTACCTATCTTTAAGAATAAGGGTGATGTGCAGAACTGCAGTAACTACAGAGGGATAAAATTGATCAGTCACAGCTTGAAATAATGGGAAAGAGTAGTGGAAGCTAGATTAAGAAGGGAGGTGATGACTAGTGATCAGCAGTATGGTTTCATGCCAGGAAAGAGTACTACAGATGCAATGTTTGCTCTGAGAGTATTGTTGGAGAAATACAGAGAAGGTCAGAAGGAGTTGCATTGTGTCTTTGTGGACTTAGAGAAAGCATATGGACAGGGTGCCTAGAGAGGAGTTGTGGTATTGTATGAGGAAGTCGGGAGTGGCAGAGAAGTATGTAAGAGAGGTACAGGATATGTACGAGGGTAGTGCGACATTGGTGAGGACTGCGATGGGAGTGACAGATACATTTAAGGTGGAGGTGGGATTACATCAAGGATCAGCTCTGAGCCCTTTCTTATTTGCAGTGGTGATGGACAGGTTGACAGATGAGATCAGACAGAAGGCCCCGTGGACTATGATGTTTGCAGATGACATTGTGATATGTAGTGAGAGTAGGGACCAGGTTGAGGAGACCCTGGAGAGGTGGAGATATGCTTTAGGGAGGAGAGGAATGAAGGTCAGCAGGCTAAAACAGAATATATGTGTGTGAATGAGAGGGAGGATAGAGGAATGGTGAGGATGCAGGGAGTAGAGTTGATAAAGGTGGATGAGTTTAAGTACTTGGGATCAACAGTTCAGAGTAATGGTGAGTGTGGAAGAGAGGTGAAGAAGAGAGTACAGGCAGGGTGGAATGGGTGGAGAAGAGTGTCAGGAGTGATTTGTGACAGACGGGTACCAGTAAGAGTGAAAGGGAATGTCTATAAGAGGGTATTGAGACCAGCTATGTTATACGGATTGGAGACTGTAGCATTGACAAAAAGGCAGGAGTCAGAGCTGGATGTGGCAGAGTTAAAGATGTTAAGATTTGCACTGGGTGCGACTAGGATGGACAGGATTAGGAATCAGTATATTAGAGGGTCAGCTCAGGTTGGACAGTTTGGAGACAAAGCAAGAGAGGAGAGATTGCGTTGGTTTGGACATGTGCTGAGCAGGGATGCTGGGTATATTGGGAAAAGGATGCTAAGGATGGAGCTTCCAGGTAAGAGGAAGAGAGGAAGGCCTAAGATAAGGTTTATGGATGTGGTGAGAGAGGGCATGCAGGCGGTTGGTGTGAAAGAGCATGATGCAGAGGACAGGAAGAAATGAAAACAGATGATCCACTGTGGCGACCCCTAACAGGAACAGCCGGAAGAAGACAGGAGACCCAAACAAGATAACATTTCAAAATATGAAAGCCTCCTCCTAAACAAGTATAGAAGAGATCAGACATGACTGGTTACAATGCACACTAGATTTTCTTTCTTTACAGGAAAAAAGATGAGACAAATAACAGTGTACATATTAAAAATGGTAGAAATACGGGACACCATACAGAACACTGACTACAGCCACACAAAACAGCAGGATCATTCTCAATGCCCTGCAAAGGTCAGCTCTGAGACTGGGTCTACCTGAAAACATCGACACGCAAAAACACCGACAACGAGATAACAGACACCACAAAACCGAAAGTTCAAAAACATGAAACTTCACATCCCCGACAAACCACAATCCCGACAATCAACAAAACAAAACAAATACCTTTTCCGTAAAACACACACATACAACACAAGCACACCAAAACCCTTACAAACTTACACTAAACCTTACATACACTACTATCTATGCACTAACCTTAACCCAAACCCTAACCCTAAGGTCCGTCACTATCACACACTCACCTAACCCGCGCCCTAACCCTAACTCACTTAACCCACCCCAACCCTAAAGTCTGTCATTACAGCACACTTACCTTACCCGCACCCTAACCCTAACTCACTTAACCCGCCCCTAACCTTAAAGTCTGTTACTATCGCACACTTACCTTACCCGCACCCTGACCCTAACGTCCGTCACTATCACACACTTACCTTAACATGTCGGTGTTCTCAGCATCGGGATTTTCAATCGTCGGTCATCTCCTTTGTCGATCTTCCGGTGTTGGTTATCTCGTTGTCGGCGTTGTCAGCGTTCGGTGTTTTCAGGTAGATCCCCGAGACTATACTCTCTACAGTCTGACCTTGATATAAGCAACTACTTGGAACAACCACTCACCAGAGTCATTCCTTCCATCAGCTTATCTCTGGAATGAAACCAATCAAAACATAATTCTCACAGGTTTGGGCAGCCTCAATAAAATTGTACTATACACCTACAACTGCAGTACTGAAACCCAAAAGGGACATACCAAAATGGTCATCACAGCTGCAATAGCTTTTTATGTGAAACATTCAAATATGTTTCAACTGATGAGTTCAATGCCAACTTCAATAAAAGTAGTTGTCACCTTTTCACAGATTAACAGTTTTTCTTTTGGAAAATAAGTCAGCTATCAGGAAATACCTTTTATCTTACCTAAATATTCTATGCTTATCTAAATATCTGTTCATCTATAATTTTTACATTCTGCACCAAAAATGCCAAAGACTGGCTATTAAATTTATATGGTTCAAAACCAGAAAAAGAATCAACAGGAAATGTGTGCATGTACAAATACAAGTACACGTGTCTGAACTCTTTTGCACAATGATTCATGAGACTTAAATACATTTCCCAGGAGGAGGAACAACTCTTTCTGAACTAATTTTTTAATATTAACAAGCCAAGTCAGAAAATAACATACAAAGGAAATCTGCCAATTACACTACATGCTTTATTGCTTAGGCACCCTAAGAGTATAAGACTGAATATTGTGATATATATATATGGGTTTACTTTGATAGAAAAAACATTTCACTGAAACTCATTTTGTCGAAGCCTCATTTCACTGAAAATTAATTCCCCGAGCACAATTCATTGAAAGCTCACTTCACTGAAAACTCATTTGACTAAAACTCATTTCATCTATACATGTATACGCCCTGTTCCCCCAATGTAGTGCTCTATATAATTATATATATATATATTTACTCACACACACATATATACATACACAAACCCATAAAGTATGACATCTGAGAAACAAGAAGTACATCCATTTTAGAGGACTGTATAAGAGAGACGCGAGGCATACAGTGGAAGAGAAATAGGTCAACATATAGCACTCATTTTAATGTTAGTTAATCTCTGGGGTAACATATTAAGGGGTCTTGCAGGGCAATTCAATTTTATACATAATTCAAACAAAAGGCAAAGGGTGATTATTGAGAAGCAGATAGCTGCAGTAAGCTATTTATACAGTTAGGAGGAAAAACCTTTGAAAGATAAGGCCAAGAGATGACGGGAAGAGAGTAATGTAAATCACTACAGAGCAATGCGAATCACGAATAGTAGTAAGAGTCAGCACCATTGGCTTACAGGGGTAAAGTCCAGACTATACCCTACCAAACCCAAGTTCAATTAATGCCCCTGGCACCTGCTGAAGTAGAGATGGAGAAGGACAGGAATGACAAGGCTTAGCCTACTTGTCTCTATTGTGTGTGTGTGTGTGGGGGGGGGGGGGACGACAAAGTTATGGATATGGTCTCCATGGTCGAATTCCTGGTAAAGACCAGGCATCACACAGGGAATTCAGCCTATAATGGCAACAGAGTGAACTGACTGCATTACATGCAGAGGTATGGGCATACATTAAAAAAAGACCATTCCACCTCAGCTCCTTAGGCATGAGCAGTCATACCCATCCACGGTTAGGCTTCTACTCTGCCTGTAGATCTACTGGCCTTTCCTCAATTCTCCTAGAATATTTCATAGCTTTCTGTTAAGGGTAATAAACAATTTCTATTGCTGGCCTTGAAATCTCTCTGTCTCTCTGTGACAGGCAAACTAAATTATCTGACCAATGGTTCATAGTGCGCTAAGCAAGCAAGTTTAAGCTAAATAAAGTTATCTGGCCAAGGAATATTTAGAAAGTAAACTTTCTGTGGTAACGACAATACAAGTAACAAAAAGGGCAGCAGTTGCTGTCTGATAAGAGTGGTAAAGAAAACAGATAACATTTTGTGTTTAAATCATGAGTACAAACATAAGCATTTCAGGATGCAACAGATACTTGTATACAAACATATATTACTAGTAGTATGTGAAGATTAATTGTAAAATGAAATCTGGAAAGAAAAAACAACAGATTTCTTAAAAATCAGTTATTAAGTTAATGAAAGCTCCAAGTTGGACTGTAAAGTACACTACTTAGATCTCAACTGATTTAAACTGCACAGTTAATTTATCCCTACAATCAGAGGTTGTCAACAGGCAGGTGTGAGATTCAAGTTGCTAGATCCAGCTGTCTTCAGAATATTTTTTTTTTCTGAAGGAATAAAAATATTTTTGGATGAAGAACAGGCAAAGAAGGACATACAAGTTTATCCAGAAAAAAAAATGTTACAGTATTCCCGGTTAGGGATCTCCACAGCGGATCACCTGTTTACATTTCTTCCTGTTCTCTGCATCTTGCTCTGTCACACCAACCACCTGCATGTCCTCTCTAACCACATCCATAAACCTTATCTTAGGCTTTCCTCTTTTCCTCTTACCTGGTAGCTTCATCCTTAGCATCATTTTCCCAATATACACAGCATCCCTCCTCAGCACATATCCAAACCAATGCAATCTCGCCTCTCTGGCTTTGTCTCCAAACTGTCCAACCTGGGCTGACCCTCTAATATACTTATTCCTAATCCTGTCTACTCTCGTCACACCCAGTGCAAATCTTAACATCTTTAACTCTGCCACATCCAGCTCTGACTACTGCCTTTTTGTCAATGCCACTGTCTCCAACCCATATAACATAGCTGGACTCACTACCCTTTTGTGGACCTTCCCTTTCACTCGTACTGGTACTCATTTGTCACAGATCACTCCTGACACTCATCTCCACCCACTCCACCCTGTCTGTACTCTCTTCTTCAACTCTGTTCCACACTCGCCATTACTCTGAACTGTTAATTCCAAGTATTTAAACTCATCCACTTTGCCAACTTTACTCCCTGCATCCTCACCATTCCTCTATCCTCCCTTTCATTCACACATACATATTCTGTCTTAGTCCGGCTGACCTTCATTCCTCTCCTCTCTAGAACATATCTCCACCTCTCCAGGGTCTCCTCAACCTGTTCCCTACTCTCACTACATATCACAATGTCATCTGCAAACATCATAGTCCACGGGGACTCCTGTCTGATCTCGTCTGTCAACCTGTCCATCACCAGTGCAAATAAGAAAGGGCTCAGAGCTGACCCTTGATGTAAACCCACCTCCACCTTAAATGCATCTGTCACTCCCACTGCACATCTCACCGCTGTCACACTACCCATGTACATATCCCGTACCACTCTTACATACTTCTCTGTTACTCCCGACCTCCTCATACAATACCATAACTGCTCTCTAAGCACCCTGTCATATGCTTTCCCTACGTCCACAAGGACGCAATGCAACTCCTTCTGACCTTCTCTGTACTTCTCCATCAACACTCTCAGAGCAAACATCGCATCTGCAGTGCTCTTTCCTGGCATGAAACCATACAGCTGATCACTAATCATCATCTCCCTTCTTAACCTAGCTTCCACTACTCTTTCCCATAACTTCATGCTGTGACTGATCAGTTTTATCCCTCTGTAGTTGCTACAGCTCTGCACACATCACCCTTATTCTTAAAAATCGGTACCAAAACACTTTTTCTCCACTCCTCAGGCATCCTCTCACTTTCCAAGATTTCATTAAACAATCTGGTTAAAAATTCCACTGCCATTTCTCCTAAACACCTCCATGCTTCCACAGGTATGTCATCTGGACCAACAGCCTTTCCATTTTTCATCCTCTTCAAAGCTATCCTTACTTCCGCCTTGCTAATCCATTGCACTTCCTGATTCACTATCCCCACATCATCCAGCTTTCTCTCTCTCTCATTCTCTTCATTCATCAGTCCCTCAAAGTACTCTTTCTATCTGTTCAACACATTCTCCTCGCTAATGAGTACATTTCCCTCATTATCCTTTATCACCTTTACCTGCTGCACATCTTTCCTAGCTCGGTCCCTCTGTCTAGCCAATCGGTACAGGTCCTTTTCTCCCTCCTTTCATACAACTCTTTATATGCCTTATCCTTAGCCTTCGCCACCTCTCTCTTTACCATGCACCTCATCTCCTTATACTCCTGTCTACTTTCTTCATCTCTCTGACAATCCCACTTCTTCTTCGCCAACCTCTTTCTCCGTATACTCTCCTGTACTTCCTCATTCCAACACCAGGTCTCCTTGTCCTCCTTCCTCTGTCCAGATGTCACACCAAGCACCTATCTAGCAGTCTCCCTTACTAGCTAGTTACCCAGCTATTCGGTAACACTTCGCTGCCACCCAGTGCCTGTCTTAACTCTTCCCTGAACTCCACCTCACAATCACCCTTTTCCAATTTCCACCATTTGACCCTTGGTGCTGCCCTCACAATATAAGTATTATAATGTAATCATGGGATACAAGACAGAAGTGGAAGTGAACTGATTGTATGTGTATATTAAGTTATGCTGGATCCTATTATGTTTATGCATAAAGGTGGAAGTGTACACTAACAATGTAAAATAATAGTTTTCCAGCATTTGAGACCAGCTAAGTCATTCAAATGCAAAACTATTAGCTGGTCTTTATTACCTACCAGCAGAACTCTGCAGTTGCAGGCATTTAATAAGGAAATAAATGAACTATGAACACTGAGCCAACACTAAACTTAGTACTTAAAGGAGAAGTAACAAGCAGGTCAGTGAAAATAAATGAAGTCTGCAACACTGAAGGGAATACAAGCACATACATTCCTAAAAGCATCAATCACAGCACTGCAATGTCTATCAATTCAATGTTAACAAGAGCATTCTTTATTAAGGCTAAATATCAGTTAACTGAGAGCATGCAAGGCTTTTTTCACATCTGAGAAGGAAGTTAAGATGAGGCAAAAATGGATGGTGTGGGTGCAAGATGGAACACAGGCTCTAACATGCATTTTCAGCATAATTAAACCTACATTTACAATGGATAAAGCCTGTGGGTATAGCTGCTTATTTCAGGCACTTGTCTGTATATGGAGGGGTGATTTCCCTTTCTCAAAAGTGTATATAGATGTGTGTGTTTGCTGTGAATTGAAAGGGGTTGGGGTTTAAAAATGAAAATGTACAGTTTTCTTTCGAGTGTTTTTATTGAAAAGAAAAGGCTGGGAAAATGTATTAGCTGGAAAAATGGCAAAGGTGTTGCAGAAACTGGAATATAGGATCATAGGTTACTAGGTTACTGGCCCTGAGGCCCTTACAACCCTAGCCAAGACTTTAGCCCACATTCCAACAAGTCAGCACCCAATGCTCCTGTCCAACAGGGACACAGGTGGATCCCAGGGTTGTATTTTCTATTCCCCATCCAGTTATCCAGGTTGCGCTTAAAAAGGGTTAATGAGGTACTCGGCTTGACGTGGAGAGGGAGTCTATTCTACAGAAGGGGGAGTCTCTCGGACACAAATCTGTCCCACTAACCAGTCCTATTCATGTCACAGACCAGGTTGAGGTTGCATGTGCGGGTTACTTGAGTGGAGCTTGACTTGCAGATATGCAGCACTCCCATCGAGACGGGGTCTGAGATTGATTTGCATGCCAGACAGAGGTCATCTCTGAAGAGTCTGCATGAGACTGAGTAGAGGGACACAGCTTATAGCCTATATGTGTAGGGTAGATGTCTAAGGCCCTGGATTCTCCTGGTGAGGAACCTCTGTGGTCTCTCCAGCTGCTGCATGTGCTTTGTGAGGTACATGCTGAAAGAGGCTTTGTACTCAATAATGGGTCTTATAAGGGAAGAATACAAGGATGTTATGACCTCTTTGTCTCTGGATGAGATACTCTTCCTAATAAGGTGGGCCATGTAGAAAGCTTTCTGTACAATGGAGGCAATATGGTGGTCAAAAGTCAGTTTGCTACTAACCTGGGTGCCCAAGTCCCTCATGACTGATTGTGTGCTTAGGACCTTGTTATTAATGTGATAATTTGTGGGGACGTCACTCTCCCAATGGGGATGATGATGCATTTTTTGGCATTCAGTTTGAGGCCATGCTTCTGGCACCAGTCATTTGTGTGGGTGAGACCCTCTTGGAGAATGTCCACATCACTAGGGGAAATGATGACAGCACCCAGCTTACAGTCAACTGCAAACTTGGTCAGCCACAGCCCACTGGTTTTGGCGTGCACCTCATAAAAGTATATCCCAAACAACAGAGGCCTTAAGACCAATCGCTGGGGTACACTGTTCATTATGGGTCTACTGCTTGAGGTGGTATCCCCTATTTTGACTAGGTGGGTTCTATCAGTGAGCCAGTTTGCTGCCCATCTGGTAACATACGGATTGATGTCTAGTTGAGAAAGTTTATTTAATATACCCAAGTGGAGAAAAGTATCGAAGGCTTTGGCCGGGTGAAGGTAGGCAGTGTGCACCATCATCCCCTTGTCCATGGCTTTGGGGACTGCCTCAAAGAAGTCAACCAAACTTTAACAGGCATGACCTCCCCTTGACGAACTAAACTATGTGGGATCGAGTGTTTGGAGGTTACCAATGTCCTTGTTAATGAGGTCCATGATAATCCGTTCTACGGCCTTGCAGATCAGGCTAGTTAGGCTGATAGGTCTATAACTTCCTGGATCAGTGGATGCCCCACCTTTGTGCAAAAGGATGACAGTGGCTGTCCTCCACTCAGCTGGGATGAGGTCGGCACTCATGCTTTGGTTGAATAGGGTGCCTAATGGTCTTGCAAGTTCCTGCCTGAGTTCATGTAGGATGCAGCCTGGGATGTTATCGGGTCCCATGGAGGCTGTATTTTTTACCTTTGAGAGGGCAGTGATGACTTGCACCCTAGAGATAAGGGGAGGGGCAAGTGCTGGGGATGTCCTGATTTACTGATGGGGACAGAGGGGTGAAGTTTTCACTCAACCTGTCTGCCAGCAGGTTGGCTATATCTACGGCATTTGTGTATGTGGTGTCCATGACCACCAGTTCTGAGCAGATCTGAGTGCTTCCTTTGAGACTATGGACATATGTGAAGAAGGCCTTATGATTATCTTTAGTAGAAGTGGCCAGTTTGGACTTGAAGTTTTCTTTGGAGGATTTCACTAGTGCTTTTATTTGCTTGTTCAGGCGAAGGAGAGATTGCTTCCAATTAGCTACATGCTCCATCTTGGTTCTGGACAGCATTTTGTTTCCTTTTATTAGAGTTTATTTATTGCAGATGTCCACCAGACAGGTTTACTCTTCCTCGAGGAGGAGGATTTTGTCCTGTCGGGTATTCTTGACTCCATGCAGCTATATAAATGTTTGTAAAGTACTTTGGTGTAGGTTTGGACATTTGTGCCAGTTCCTACAGAGGGGGAGGGGGCTGCAAAGCTGTTTATACCTTCCCTCTGGAAGTTGTAATCGGGTTTGGAGAAGTTTTTATGTTTGACCTTAGCGGGGGGGGGGGGGCGGAGATGGTGACGTCAAAAGTGACCGCTCTGTGGTCAGATCTTACCAGGAAGGATGACACTATACAGATGCTGCAGTGGTTATTCATGCTGGTTAATACCAAGTCCAAGATATTATCACCTCTTGTGAGGGTGTCGACAAGCTGGTCCTAGGCATTTGCATGGACGAAATCAAGGAATCTCTGGGCATTTGTGTTTTTGGCATGTGTAGTTCTTCCAGTCTATGGTTGAATAGTTATCTTGGCCCAGGATCAGTGTAAAGGGCTGAATCTTAATAGATTCAAAGAGGTCCGGACAGGTGAAGTGGGCATCTTGAGTCAAAGATGAGGGCCTCTAGCTAGTTATGACTTGAACAGGGGTCTTGTCAATGGTCAATTGCACCTGGAGTGTCTCATTCTGTTTGATCAGCCTGGAGGTGTGTCTGTCTTTAATATATATTGAAACTCCACCTCCTTTTGCTTTGCTGCTCATGTTTTGGTGTCTGAATGCATGATAAGATGAGTAACCTGGTACTGGTGGGGTGCTCTCCACAGCTCTGAACCAGGTTTCTGTGACTGCACAAATGTCAGCATCTTCCATGATTAAGAATGCTTGCAATGAGTGCAGTTTCATGTTTCGACTCCTAGCGTTTAGCAGCATGACCTTTAATTTGCATTTTGATGAAATTTTCATGTCGATGGTTTTGACTTCATGGCATTGCCTAAAAAAGGCACTGTGGGGGAGGTAAGAGCCTTTGCCAGAAGCCTGAAGCCCAATGGTGACAGATGCAGGCCATCTTTGGTAAAGCTTCGTGGTCTGTTGATCATGTCTTCCCAGGCGGTCAGGTACTGGATCCCCTTAGAAGGGCACCAGAAACTAAGCAAATTCTTAAAGTCAGTCATTTTCTTTTTGTGTCATGGCTTAATTCTGGTGTGGTGGTAGGATGCTGCTTAAGGCTAGGGACATACCTGCCTGGGACACACATTCAGCGAGCTCGATCATGTCTCTCTTCACACAGGTGGACTACATAAAGATGGATCATTGTGATTTTGTGAAGGGAAAGCAAACATTTGGCAGCACTGAAAGGATGATGGTGATCCAGAAGGAAGCAGAGTACAACAGGATCCAGCTATTGGTGATGGGTCTTGAAGCAGGGGGCATTCAATAAAATTATTTGGAATTTTATGAGTGCAGCAATGATAGTATTTGCATTTCCAGATAGAACAATGAGGTTAAACTAGGAAGACACATGAAGGTCAGAGGCAACAGTCAAGGTGGTTGGGTTTCCTTCTGACAAACTGTGTTTGAACACATGAACCTTATAGGGTGCATACTTTGTCTTTTGTTATTTGCCCTGCACTTAGACCCATTGACAAAGAAGTGAGGAACTCACAAATTCAGGGGTATAACTGATACTGTATTCAGGAAAATTAGTCTTACCTTCAGAGTGTATCACTTTGTACTTGACAAATCCAGAAAAGGATACATCAGTGTTGTGGAACATTTTGAGACAGTTTAAATTTTTTTCAAGATACAAAATAAAGATTAAAAAAACTATAGTGGTAAACTACGTTCCCGTGCATGAACTGATTCAGCAATACCCATATTTATGGGTATATGATAGGATGAAGTACTTAAGTATACGGATTAAAGGGATTTCATTATGGCAGCTATGGATATATAGGAAAAGACAAAAAAAAAAAAACAAGATAATACAAAAATTAAGAAGTTGGAAGCTCTTGACTCTGGATATGGATAAAAAGGTACAAGCAGTGAAAATGTTTCTAGTCCCTTTAATGTTGCATACATGTCAGGCATGTTTTTTTATCAACAAGTAGAGAAGCCATGTACTATAATTAATAAATAATTGAAGGACTTTATTTGGGAGGGATATAGGACATGAGTTAACTGGGATAAGATGTTTCTCCCCACGGAACAAGATAGTTTAAGATAACCAGATTTGAAGGGATAATTTAGAGCTATAAAGGAAAGGTTCATATACATAATAAAGATATAAGACTACAAATCAAAGTGGAAGGAAATGATATTGAAACATAAGGGGGGTGGAGTTCATAAAATAAAGACAGAGCAGGATTTTGGATGTGGGCCCTTAAGGAGAATAATAACAACCGTACCTAATATTATATTTACAAAGTAATAGAAAGCATTTTGAGAGCTAAGCCAACACAGAAATGGAGAGAGGAGATTTTATTTATTCATTCAATTTGGTAACCAGGGTAGAGTACTGATCCAAATGGACCTATTTTAGTCTCACTTCAGACAAATATAAATGACAGCAGACAAGCAAGTTAACAAGAAGTATTATGAGCAGAAATAAAATGTCGTGCAAAGACAGCAATAAATCAACAATAGTAATAATAATAAGAATAACAAAGAGCACAGTATAAGGAACAAAATGAGATGGTTAAAGTAAGGAAGGAAGAAGAAGAAGAAAAGTGAAACAGTGAAGGGATAGTGCACAAAATGTAAAAGATAGCAAAAGTAAGATAAGGGCACAGAAGTTAGCAATATAGAAAGGTGGCTGATGGATGAAGGGGGGGAGTGGGGGATTAGATGATGTGTTTAGAGGGAAAACATTTGCAAAGTGATTCAAACATGAGATGATCTTTAAGCTGAATACAGAATGAGGGATATAAGGTGAGGTCTTTAAGACTAGTACAGACAGATTCAAATAGTATGAGGCCTGGGATTAGTGCACTGAAGTCTGGTTTTGGAACATTATAGGAGTGGACCAGAGTGGTTAAGACTTCTTAGATTTTAACTGGGCATTATCTGAATAAATTGGAGGCAAGGGAAGGAACAGGAGTGTTGTTTGATGAGTTTGTACAGTTGGGATCCAAGAAGCAGACTGGCACTTTGTTGGACATGTTTTATCAGTAGGTATGTCTTACTGAACCTCCAATATGCCTACACACTGATCAACAGCTTAATTTCAGCTCTCTGTGTGAAAACAGACACTGAGAAAAAAAGGACCAGTGAAATTGTCAGTTTGGGTAAAATTCAGTTACTGGCTAGTAAGTACACTGCCTAAATGCCAGCAAAGAAGACATTTGGAGAACCCCAAAGAAAATCAATCATAATATGTGAAGAGAAAATACTGCCTGAAAAAGAATCCTGCAGCAATTCAGCAAAAAGCAGATCAAAGTACTCAGCTTAAAACATGCTCTATAGCATGGCTAACATAAATATTTAGATTAGGTAATACCTGTAGGTACAGCTGTCAATTTAGGACAACTGTTCCTATCTGGAGGGTTAAACATTTTTTGAAAATGTACATTGTTTTAACATGAATTCTGCAGGAAACAAATTTGGAAAGAAATGAGCATGTGAATTTAACAAATAAAGGATTTCAGGATGGATATTCAACAGAATATCAGAGACAAAGGAAAAGTGGAGAGATAATATTGATTGCTAGAAGGGGGACAATTGTGATAGAAGAGAAAAAAGGCAATGGAAGATTTGTGGTTGTAAGGGGCTTTTGGCAAGGGAGGAGGATTACACTGGCATGCATTTACATTCCACCAAAAACTACTACTATTATGGAGCTTAAAACATATTTTTGAGACATAATCCACTTTCACCAGGGAATATTACTTACAGGTGGGGACTGGAACTTGATATGCAAATAGTGAGGATGTAATGAGCTACGAAGAAGGGAAGTATAACAAAAGAGTGTAGATTTCTGAAGATACTTATAAAGATATTTGTGATATGAAAGATGTGAATTTAGTACCAGGAACTCAAGACAGAAATTACATATTATTCACCAAGGTACAATAATTTGGTTAGACTAGACAGAAATTATATTTCACAGGAATATTTGCATTTAACTGAAAATGTTGATACACATCCAACTATTTCTGGTCATGCACTGATAGAAACTAAAATAAAAATGATGGGTAATGAAGTAAAAATGAGACACTAGCATGCTCCCACCTACCTGTTAAAAAGAGAGTTATAAACATATGGGTAGTGAAAAGTATTAAGGAGTTATTAGGGGATAGAAATTTCTTCAGAATGGATAGGTAGTAAGTGGGATAAAATGAAAAATGAGTTTAAAAACAGGATAGATATAAAAAAAGATGGTTAAGAAGTAGTAGGATTTTTTTAGAGGGACTGAAAGGTTAAAGTATTGCAGAATAAGGGGAATCTCTCAGAACAAGATTATTAGCAACTGCTGAACGCTAAAGAGAAAATATGGGAGTATTTGGATAATATGCATGAGTTAAGAAATATTGTGGTTAAACAACTATTTTTTTGATAATACCACAGCACAGATACTTTTAGCTCAGTGACTTAGGCAACAGAAACTAGAAATGGTTGTCCTCAAACATAGGAAGCCTATGACAAGAAAGATAACCAGAGATCCTACAGTACTATTACAGATATTTCAGAAATGTTTTGAAACTTTTTATAAAGCAGAGGACTGTGGAAACCAAAATTTCAAATGGAAACATTTATGGAAGACCTGATCATGCCAAGGTTAGTGGAAAATGAGTCTCAACAAGTAGTACTTAAGAAAGGGGGAGATGAGACAACATTGATGTTTAATCAATATACAGGGAAGTCTCCAGGAACAGATGGAATTCCTGTGGAAGTCTGGAACTTAGGAGGGAAGAAAGTGATACAAATCTGGAAAATTTTGTTTTAATAGTGTGGCAAAAGGAGTGGAAGCACCAGCATATTGGAAGAAAGCTGTGTTGGTTGCATTACTCAAACAGTGTAAAGCCCCATCACACCCAGCTTCATGTAGACCCATTTCAATTTTAAATCATGATTATAAAGTGCTAATGCCTATACAAGCTAAAATAATAGCAAAGGTGTTGCCAAAACTGATGTGTATGGATCAATGTGGTTTTGTGAAGTGGAGGCAATAATTAAACCAGAAGGATTCCCTCTCTTGTAAGTTGTGTTTGAACAAAGGAACCAGGCAATGATGTCCTCTCTCCCCTTTGTTATTTGATTTTTATTTAGAGCCAACAGCAAAGAAAATAAGGCCCTCAGAAATTTAAAGATATAACTGGTATGGTAACCAAGAAAAGTCGGCTTTATTTGCAGATATTTTTATTTGATAAATCCAGAAAAGGACATCCCTGTCATAACAGTTTCAAGTCCTTTTCAGGATATATAATTAATGAAGAAAAAACAAAGCCTGTAGCTGTAAATTATGTATCCACACATGAATT
Organism: Protopterus annectens; assembly: GCF_019279795.1. NCBI lineage: Eukaryota > Metazoa > Chordata > Ceratodontiformes > Protopteridae > Protopterus > Protopterus annectens. Next base: position 1,349,686,543 of record NC_056737.1, read on the forward strand.
GGTTAAGCAATGCTCCCATACTTTTGTAGATGCCAAAAGATGAAGTATTTAGGAGTACTAATTAAAAATCTCCTGTTATGGCAGCTAAGACTATGTGGGAAGAGACTAAACAAAAGATAATACAAAATGTGAGAAATTGACAGGTCTTGGTTATGGATGTGGATAGCAAGATAAAATAAGCAAATATTTTTAGTCTCTCTAGTTTTACATACAAGTCAGGCATATTTGTATGTAAAGAACAGACAAAAGAGGCTAAAGCAGAGATCCAAATACAAGAACCAATTCTAAAAAACACTGCCTCAAATTCAAAGCAAGTACCAACCACAGCACCAAAATGAAACACTTATAGTTTTCCACACATTTTATTAAAATAGTTGAGTGCTTTCATTCTATAAAGTGAACTTCATCAGAATTAAAGTAACTTTTCCATATGTAAAATATATATTCAATTGTGACACCGCTGGAGTTGTTTATATCTGTACTTGCAAATGCAGTGCCTTTTACATTGGTAAAACAGAAAGGGTACTGAAGAAACGTATCTATGAAAATTAGTCTTACCTGCAAAGCTTGCCAAAGTATGTGCAAATGTTAAGTATGAATTCTATGTCTTAGAGCAAGTGCAGTAAAATTCAAGAGGTGGACATTGGGAAGATTTATTAGAATACCAGGAGTTATACTGGCAATTATATTTACAAACCAACAAATCCCTGGGATTAAATAATGTAATCTCCATAGTGGCTGTTTTAAAATTAACAGTAGCCAAATTATGATTATAATCACAACACATGAATTTTCTGAAGTCACACATTAAAATACTAGAATTTTATAATTCATTATGTATTATGTACATTGTTCTTTAATGTTAGTAGGTATGTATATGTGCTACATGCTTTTACAGGGACAGTTTTGCTTTAAAAGTTCAAGAAGGTTTTAATTATTTGATTGTTGTTTTAACAAAGTTTTAATTTTACTGGCTGGAAATTTTCCATAACTGATTGATGACCATATATTTTTTTTACATAAGAAGGAGTTACTTTAGTTCTGAAGAAGTTCATTTTATTGAACGAAGGCGCTCAACTGTTTTAATAAAATGTGTGGAAAACTGTCTCCCATTTTGGTGATGTGATTGGTACTTGCGGTGAATTCAAGGCAGTGTTTTTTTGAGTATTTGTATCTACTAGAGGAGAAGCTGTGGAAAATAATAAAGAAATGAAAATATTTACCAGGGAGAGGAAGTGGGCAAGAGTTAAGCGAGATAAATCGATCCCCCCAATAGAACAAGGAGGTTTAATATTACCTGCTTTGAAGAGACAGTTTAGAGCTGCAAAGTTAAGGCTCATATACATAACACACGCAGGAGGTTATAACTCAAAGTGGAAGAGGATGAGGATACTGACGCAGGAGGGTGTTCAAGAAATAATGACAGACTGGAATTTTTGATGCACCTTCTTAAGGACAATTATAACACAAGAAAATATTATACTTATAAAACTGCAGAATGTATTCTAAGAACTAAGCCAACATGGGAATGGGGAAAGGAGATTTTGCCAAAAGGGATGACTGCTTGTAAGAGTATAGAAAATAGACAAGAAGGAACTGGAAATTACTATAGGAAATTGGCTAAAGAACCAAGGAACTGGGAGCAAATAACTAGAAAGGGAAAGGTAATAAATGACATAATGCCAAGATGATGCTTAGACTGTAGGTTAGAGCCTGACTTCCCTATCAGGCACTGATACCAGAGTATAGCCAGAGAGAAAAGTATAAGGGAGACCTAAGTGAAAGACCTGTTCTAGTAGAGTTTTTAGTCAAATTTAGAACAGAAGCAGATGTTAAAGAGGAGATAATTAGTATGCCATATAAAATATAGCATGGCATTTTTATACCCCAAGCAGACTTCAAAGAATTTTTCCTTGGGTAGCTAGCAAAAGTCTGAGAAGTGATGGGGAAGAAAGAGGTAACTGGAAACATGTTTTTGGGAGTGTAATGAATTGGCAGATTTTAAAAATTACCTACACAGTACTCTGTCAGAAATATTAGGGAAACAAATGGCTGCAACTAAAGAAATAATTAACTGGGACACAGTATTGGAATTGCCTAGACATAGTAAAATGTAAGTTTAATTCTATTGACTGTCAAAATGCAACTACTAGAAAATGGAAATCAAAATCTAAACCCTCTGTATTTGAAATAATGAATATTCTAAAAGAGATGAAATAAATGGAAGTGGGATCTTTAGAAAAAAGGAAGGGGCAAATTATAAATAAATGAAATTTGTGGGAACAATACATGCAGAATAATGTTCAAGAGGAGGAGAAGTGAAGTTTGAGGGAAGGCAGGAATTGAGCAATTTAATGTTGGACTGAAGGACAGTTGCTATCATAGGTTGGTACTAGGCTATCGGCCCTAGGGCCTATAGAAGCCTAGCCATAACAATTCCCTGGATATTTCTTCCCACAATACTTACTTCCCTGGACCCCTGTATAGCAGGGCGACTGACATGATCCCCGGGGTGAATTTCCTATCTCCCATCCAATCATCACGGTTCCTTTTGAAGAGGGCCAAGGAGGCGCTCTGCTTGACATGTATGGGCAATCTATTCCAGAGTATGGGGAGTCTCTGGGTCAGGAACCTATCCCACCAGCATGTTTTGTTCATTGTGATGACAAGGTTTAGATCTCTGGAGCGTGTGGCTTTGAGGGATTGGGATTTCTTTAAGTGGAGCATGTCCAACTGCTCAGGGTTTGACATGGCCTTGTATGTTAAGCAGAGATCCCCCGTGAGTAGACAATATGCCACAGAGTATACCTGGAGTTTTTTTAGACGGTCAGCATATGGCGTCTGCTTTAGGCCTGCGATTCTTTTAGAGAGGCATTTCTGCGGCCTTTTCAGCTGCTGAAGATGTCTTGTGAGGTACATACCAAACGGAGCGTTGTACTCTATAATAGGTCTAATGAGGGATGAGTACAGTGAGACAATGACATCCTTTTTTCTGGATGAAAAGCCCTTAGTGATGAGGTGTGCCACATAGAAGGATTTCCTGACTGTTGTGGTGATGTGGTTATCGAAGGTGAAACCACTGTGTCCCTATGTCTCTCATCACACTTTCAATGTTTAGTGTACTGCCACCTATGTGGTAATTCATGGGTACATGTTTTTTTCCAAAGGGGATAACTATACATTTCTTGGCATAAAGCTTGAGCCCATGGCTTTGGCACCAGGCATCTGTTTCTGTAAGGCCCTTTTGTAGAATATCCACATAATTTGGGGATTCAATAATGGCTCCCAGTTTGCAGTCATTTGCGAACTTTGTTAGCCAGACTCCCTTAGTGTTGGCCTGTACTTTGGAGAAGTAGATGCCAAACAAGAGTGGTCCCAGGACTGAACCCTGAGGTACTCCACTTGGCACTTGTCTGGAGCTGGATTTGGAGTCGGCTACTTTTACAGTCTGGGTTCTGTCAGTAAGCCAGTTGGCAACCCGAGTGACATAGGGATTTATGCCCAACTTAGTAAGTTTATCTATGATTCCAGAATGGGGGACAGTGTCAAAGGCCTTGGCGTGGTCCAGATAGGCTGTGTGGACCACCTTACCTTCGTCCACAGCTCTGGAGACTGATTTGAAGAACTCAATCAAGTTCAGGAGACAAGATCGGTCCTTCACAAACCCAAACTGGGTGGGGTCCAGTGTGTGAAGGTTGCCAATGTCTTTGTTTATAAGTTCCATGATAATGCGTTCCATGCCCTTGCAGATCAAGCTTGTCAGACTGATGGGACGGTAGTTCCCAGGATCCAAGGTGGATCCCCCCTTGTGGAGTGGGATAAATGTAGCTGTGCGCCACTCAGTGGGCATAAAGCCTGAGGTCAGGCTATGATTAAACATGGCACTTAGGTGAGGTGCCAGCTCATTTTGTAGTTCATGTAGTACACAGCCTGGGATATTATCTGGTCCCATGGATGCTGTATTCTTAGCTTTGGAGAGTGCGGTTTCTACCTGTGTGGCCGTGATTACCGGAATTTGGCAATCTTTTGGTATTGAGATGGGCCCTTTAGGGGGGTGAGGGGGGGGTGAAGTTGGCACTAAATTGATCTGCCAGGATTATTGGCAATATCCTTGGGATCAGTATATTTAATGCCATTCTGTTGTAGCTCAGAGCAGATCTGAGCTTTGCCATTTAGATTCTTGACATAAATATAGAATGCCTTGTGGTTGTCTTTGGAATCTTTGGCAATTTTATTTTCATAACTAGCTTTTCAGGATTTTATGAGGGATCTCAGCTTCTTATTGAGGCTGGTGAGGGTGTTTTTTGCATCCTGGGATTTTCCTGTTTTCTGCAACAGTTTCTTCCTTCTGTTGTATAGTTTGTTTATAACAGGGGACCACCAGATTGGCTTCATTTTATTGGAGGAAAGCATCTTGGTTCTATTTCGGCTGGCACGATTCAGGCACGAGTGGATGCGCTCGTACAGTGTTGGCTTTGGAGAGGTTTTTAAGGAGGTTTCCTTACTGGGGGGTGGGGGTGGGATGTGGATGTCTAGGGTGATTTGCTTATGGTCAGACCTGACCAATGAAGGGGTGACCACTGGTGTGGAGCATCTATCTCCCATGTTGGTAATGACCAGGTCTAGGTTATTGGAGCCCCAGGTGGGACAATGGATTAGTTGATCCAGGGCGTTGGAATTTATGAATTCCAAGAACCGTTGGGAAAAGGAGTTGGTACCCGAATAGTTTTCCCAGTTAATGGCAGGGTAGTTGAAATCACCCAGTATTAGGGTGTTTGGTTGTATCTTAATATTTTCCAGTATATTTAGAAAGGTGTAGTGAGAATCCTGAGGCATGGTGGGGGATCTGTAGCAAGGTACAATTTGGATTGCAATCTTACCTAGTGTTAGTTGCACCTGGAGAATTTCAGATGCATTGTGTTGGGCAACTAGCCTGGAGGTGTGAATATCCTTGGTGAATATGGAAACTCCTCCACCTTTAGTGTTTCGGTCTTGGTTTTGTGGCTGAAAAGTGTGGTAAGAGTTGTAGCCTGGTACTGCAGGGGTGGTCTCTGGAGCCTTGAACCAGGTCTCAGTTACTGCACAGATATTGATGTTCTCCATTTTTAGGAGAGCCTCAACAGAGTGCATTTTGAGGTTTAGACTTCTAGCATTGAGTAGCATTACCTTCAGATTTTACATGCTTCTATCTGTTACGGTGGTGGTTTTGTCCTTTGAACCTTGCCTAAAAAAGGCACTATCGGAGTGGCAAGACAAGAAAACATATGTAATGTATACTGTATGTAAACGAAAAAATGTTAATATGATTTGTTTTCTTTTCTATTAGTATGTGCGTGTGTGCCTATATGCTAAGTGATAGTTTAATAAAGTTATTCAAAAAATAGGGATTTTTTAAGTAGGAGCATAGGAAAGATGCAAGAGGACGCTGGGATTTATTGCAGAGAATTAGCCAATGAACCAGGATTTTGGGAGGAAATAATTAGTGAGGCTGTTACATTAAAAAAACAGCTCTAGTTGAGTTTATAGTCAAATCTATAACAGAAGCTGTGGTTAAAAAAAAAGCGATAACTAGATCATATAAAATAATGCATGTTGACTACAAGAATCAACCGCATGATGTTAGAAAAGACTGGGAATGAGAATGGAGAACAATGTAATATACAAAGGGAGGATATTTGTTTGGCTCCCAAGTATACAACAAAATCTAAAACGTTTAGGATTTTTTCATGGAAGTGCATGCACAGGTATTTTTATAAACAAGTAGATTTCAGAGATTGTTTTCCCCACAAGTAGACAGCAAGGCTGGAGGTGTAATGGGAAAGATAGGGTACTTGGGAATCTATGAAAACCAGCAGGTGACCCTATCTTTATGGCACAGAGTGATAATGTCCTGACTGTGATGCACAGAGTTCAATTAACTGTTCATATTCTTGAACAGCTGGGGGTGGAAAATGCTGGCTATGGCTCATCCATCCTTGGTCGGAGAGTGCTGTGATCACCAACTGGCTTTCATGCCACTCCTGCACAGCATCTGGAGGCCTGGATGTACACAAAACAGGTGCTAGTAATAGGAATGACATGCACTGTGACTACCCAAGCTTGTGATGACAGCCCTTGTCTTTGCATGTGCGCGAGAATGCATGCAAAGATGGATAGGCATTGGTGGTCCCTGCACTGATGCAGGTTTGCATTTCTGGGGTGACATGCACCATTTGGTTCCTGTCCAGGGAAATGTATGATCAGAAGTTACAGAGCTCTGGTCAGGGGGGTGGGGGGCATAAGTTGAACTTACCGGAGTGAGTGGACAAAGATAGATACCACCATGGGAGCATAAAATTTTCTAAATGTTTACCAGAATCCTTAGAGTGGCTGAGAGGGACAAGCCAAGGCTGCCTGTTGTGCCCCCCCCCCCACACACACACACACATATACACACTATTTACTTGGAATCCTTGGCTAAGTTGATTACGAGTTACACTATCACATATGGGGTACAAGGGAGCTTAAGATCTTGCTTTACAAGGATGATATATTTTTGACTTTGGTGGATCTCCAAAATGATTCCAAAGTTATGTCTGACAGGGATGAAAAGATGCCAGTGCAGGTAAAAGCTTTAAAAAATGCAGGTGCTGGTGATGTGGATTGAGGCTATGAGCTGCTAACAAGTTACATATTGTTCAGAATGTTATTCCCTTAGCCTCCATTTACCTACTGTGCGACTCTGAGGATATCACTTAACCAAAGAGTGCTCTACAGCAGTTGGAAAACTGGGCTAGGTTCCTCAATGGTCTCCTTACCTGCATGCATATTAACAAGTTATGAACACACAAACCTATGAATTATGAGCCCATGTTACAGGTTCCCATATCTGTGAGGGTACCAAAAAATCAAATAATTGGCTATTTATCTGATACCTGGGGAGGACTCTTGTAAAGTTACAATGATATCTAGGAAGTCACTCAATGTGCAGCCACCTTAGAAGTCTTTACTAAGGTTACAATGGAACACATTATGGAGCAATTTGGAAAGTTGTTTATGAAGATGAAAATGAGATGGACAATAAGGTGGCAGCTTTACAAATGTTTGCCTTGCTCCACCATTCTATATTTAGCTCAGATTTCTCAGGGCAGATACCTTTGAGGACTTCAATAAAACTGAAAAAAATGGAAGAGGAGGATAAATGGGCAAGTGTGGCATGGTGAATATTTTATCCTTGAGTTAGGGAGACTGGAGGCTTGGGCATTCCTGAAATTGTTACATGCATGTACACAGTCCAGCTTCAGACATTTTACAGGTCCTTAGATGGGAAATATAAAGTGGTTGAAAAGTATATTGAAGGAGAAATTTAAATTAGAAGAGGAGTTGGACTTACTGTCACGTGTGCAGTAGAAACAAGTCAAGATGGAGCTAGGATTTACAGTGGCAGATTTTGATAAACACCTTGGTGGACTGCTTCTAGTGGAGAAGAATGGGAGGATGTTATGTTACAGTACCTAACTTCAATAATGGGATAGAGCAGAGACAAGGTGGCTCATAATAATTTTTGGAGATAAAATAAGACGGTATTCAAGCGTAGATATTGACATCAGTTGGTTTTAGGAGGGGATGCTTAAGAAGTGGGAGAAAGTTAAGGTGCAATTTGAGTTGGATGAGGAGGATAGGGCAAATTACATCTGGTTGAGAAATAAAGTACAAAAGATGGGAATGGAGACATATGAAGGTGTGATGATAGGGGAATATAGAAATTGGTACACAGCAGGCATATGAAGAACTGATACCATCAAAAAGGCTTCAGCAAGGGTAATCATGCTTCCAGAAACTAAAAAAGCTTGAACTTCTCTCCATTCCAACTATACAACACAATTTTACTAGTCTGGTTGTAATACACTGATATTAGCTTCAGTTTCATCGCTTTCAGTGGGAAAAGTTTCATTTGTAGAATGCGTATCAGCATTCTACAAATCTAGATTTGTTTCCACTAATGCTATGTGACCTCCTCACTAGACCTCTGGAATAAGCTAACTCATTACTCAGTACTGCCAGAATTTCAATTTTAGGTTTACTGTTATTTTGAGGATTTAATCACAGCTTTACAGTCTATTTTAAATTAGACATCAGAGATCTTACTTATTTGACAGCATTAAAAAATCCAGTTTGGGAAGTTTATAGCTTGCACTTCAAAAGTTACCCCAGCAATGGCCAGTAATGCCTTTTTAAGTTTTTCATACTCTGTGTAATTAGTGTCTCCATGTCCATATAGGTTTTTAATACTTTCACTGCTCAGCTTGGAAGAAATAATCTTCCCACATTCTGACTTGACAAAGTGGCATACCCTTAACAAATATCATTTGATGCTACCATCTTTATTTAAAATTTTTAACTCAGCGAGGGTTGCGGGGGGTAGCAATCAGTTTAACTAGCCCTACTAGTTGTTGTTGCAGCTGTATAAGCTTATGATTAATCTCAACCTTACAAGCATTTAAAGCTTTCATAATTCCTGAACATATTAATCTCAAAATGAACACCTCAGGCAATATCAGTTATTTCGCAGGCCCTACTATCCTCCACAGATATATACCACTTTGGAAAACAAACCTTCTCTAGAGCACGTTTTAACACCCCCACAATCTCTGAAAGCCATCAATTCAATCATCATCAATGTAACAAACTACCAGCATATAAACCTACACACACTCTCAGATTATTTGAAAAAATGTAGATATTCCTGAATGCTACATCTACAATTACGATAAGCTCATAACTCAACTGTAGCACGTTCTCTGTAATTCACTGTTCCAGTAAGGGCTCTTGGAAAGACTCAAGATCACCCAGACCAAAAGGTCGCTGGCCTGTACATGGTTCAGGGGATAAAAGAGCCTGCAGAATGGCTATGACAAAACCTGTCCTGGCTCCGGAAACCAAGGTTAAATTGCAATGCTCAGCAAAAGAATGCAAGGAAGACTAAGTGGCTGATTCCAAGACGGTCTGGGTAGTAATTTTTCTTAGGGATGTTGTGATAGCTGGCAGTAGCTGGGATAAACGTACCATAATGAGCATAACAGAAGGTAATGCTATCCATTTAGATATGGTTTACTTGTTGCTATGATTTCCCTCCCTGCCCGTAGCTGGTCAGGTCTCCTGTAATGATTTTTTTTCTCTCCTGGTAAAATTTTCAGCTGTCTATGAACACACAGAAAAAGCAAAAACTTTTCCCCTATATTTTGAGAAGATGGGAAGAATGCAGGGAGGTGTATATCCTTATCAAGGATAATTCTGTCACTCCATTAGGCACAAAGCACAAGTCAGGGAATAGTGTTACTTGTCTTTATGGAAGACTAAGCAGCCCTCCTCATACAAAAAGGCATGCAGTTCTCAAATATGGCTAGATGTCAGGGCTACAGGCAAAGCAGTCTTTCTTGATAAAATTTGATAAAGGAGAAAAACTAGCATAAATGGTAAAAACACAAACTTTTCTGTCACAAAATATGGGTCCAAGTGTAGAAAAATCTTTTGGGGTGGTTTTAAATGCAATGCCCCATTCAAAACTGTTTCATTAACAAGTGGAAAAAGTGAGGGGGGGATCTAGAGAAAGACATGCATAAATGGCTGGCATATGGCTTTAGAGAGTCACAGGCTTTCCTATGAACCTATAGCAAAGGCCTGTTTTGTACAAGTCTTACAAGTAAGTGACAACCACCAACAATGAATTTAGATCCTGCTCGCTACTACAGCACCAGTGGGAGAACATTTCCATTTTGCTAGATAAAAGTAATTTGTGTGGGTTTTGTGGTCATCCTCAAAATCTTCAGCATGTCCTCAGATAACATGCCTAAAAGGTGTCATCCACACTGTCGAACTTACTGTCCTTAAGTTGGGGTTAAACACCAACTCCCCCCTCCATTCTGAGTCAAGAAAGCCATGCTATGAGGCAACAGAATAGCTTCTCCCCTAAGCAGGCTCATTAGGAGAGACAGAGAAATAATGCTGCCTCAGCCCAGAAGTATTTCTGTCCTGATTTCTGTTACCTTTTGTAATTCCCTAGGGAGTTAGGGTACAGCAGCAAAAGCATCTAGAAATGAACTTGCTCAGGATATAAAGAAGGCATTTAATACTGGGTCCTGTCTTTCTAGTATCCTGGTGCAGCACTTGCATAACTGCTTGTTTTTCGGAGAAGCAAAATAGTCTACTTCAGAATCACCTATAGATTATTTCAAAGAACATGTCCTTGTTTAATAACCATTTGTTGGGGTCAGTTTGTGTTCTGCTCAGCTGGGCTGACAATTCATTCTCCTAGGACAGAATGTACACTGACCCGAGGGTGAGATATGACTTCTGGGCAGCTACTATGCCTGCACTGCTAGTCCCCATTGTAGGTAAAGCAGAGTTGTGTAAAATCTTACCAAAACATTAGATGTCCGTCTCTTCACTGTTACAGTATTCATAACCAAAGGGATCTCTTACCAAGGATAGCCCTATGTCCAGCCAGTATACCAAAGCCTTTAGCACTTACAGGCAGTGTACATTAAAGGTACGATTACTGCACAAGGCGTAGGGTATAAAGGTGATGCATGGATGCACACATTCAGAAATGAAAAAGCCCCAGGAGGAACAGAATGTCCCACGGGACAAGGAAAAAAAAAACATGTGCATCCAGAAGCAGAAAAAGGAGAAGAGCCAATTGGCTGGAAGGGCAAGAAGGAAAAGGCTAGAGCAGAGGAGGCAGGAGGGACGGAGTGAATACTATAAGAGTGATAAGATCACCTACTGTTACAGTAAGATTTTTATTCAACTGTGCTATGTTTTTCCATAACCACTGTTGCATTATTCATAACTGACGAAAGAGTACAAAAGCTCAAGAAGAAACCAGGGAGGAGGATGGAATGGAAGAGCCCTCGAGCAACCCATGCAGGATAGCCCTACCAAAGCCAGCTAGAGCCCTGAAAATAACATCCAGCTTGTAATGCTTTGTAAAAGTATGAACAGAAAACCAACTAGCATCTTCAAGAATAGAACTGGTATCCAGCCCCTTGATAAAACACCAGAGGAGGCAACAGCCCTCGTAGAATGAGCCTTTACTGAAGACAGACAGACATCTTCCATGAAAAGAATAAACAGCCTTAGAAATTTAGGAAGAGATTGTTTGCTTACAACCAGCCAAACCCAAAGACCTGGGATGAAAGGAAACAAAAAGTTGCTCAGATTTGTGAATAAGTTTACTTTTACCCAAACAGTATTTTGAGCTGTCTATGCACATCCAATGTGTAAAAAGCTTTCTCACTGACAGTCTGCGGAGAAGAAAAAAGGAAAGATGAATAGACTGATTATGGAATAACTGACTGACCACCTTGGGCAAAAATTAAGGATTGGTGCGGAGACACCCTGTCTCTGCGAAAAGCTAGGAAAGGAGGAACAGCCATGAGGAACCTGAAGTTCAGACACTCTCTTAGCTGATGTGAGGGCCAAAAGAACAGTCTTCAATGTACAATGTTGCAAGGAAGCTGAAGAAGCAGACTCAAAATTAAACGGAGACAGTTTTTTAATTACAAAACTGAGGACCAAGGAAGGTGGAACTGGCTTCCAGGGAGGCCTGATATGAAGTACACCTTTAAGAAATTGATAGACCTCAGAGGGGGATTCAAGTCAGACAAGCAGTAATTGCCGACAGGTGACCTTTCACTGAAAAATATGCTAACCCAGCATAGAGTAGATCACACCGAGAAAGAACTGGAGGAACCTCCACAGATAGGGGATCCTGATGGTGAGAGAGGCACCAGACAGAAAATCAATTCCATTGGACAATGTATGATTTCCTGGCAGTGGGTTGCTTGTCCTCCCGCAGGACCCAAAGCATGTCCTCAGTAATGAGGTGCCTAAAAGGGATCAAAACCCTATCACCCACAGTGTCAGTTGAAGAGTGGACAAGTGAGGATGGATAAGAAACCCCTTATCTTGTGTGAGAAGATCCACCCAGTGACGGTAAACTGTGGTGATTCCACTTGGCCAAGTGAGGAAGAAGTGGAAACCAATGTTGTCTGAGACAAAAGGGAGACGGGAGCAAGATTTTGGGACAGTCCTGCTTGATTTGACTAGTGGTAGTAGACAAAGGGGAGGTAAAGCATACAGTAACACCCCCTCCCAAGGAAAAGACAGGGTATCCACTTTCCAAACAACATGAAGTGGGGCTCTGGAACAGAACAAAAAGAGTTGTTCAGAGGGGATGCAAAAAGATCTACCTAAGAAATAACCCACTGATGGACAATGTCCAGGAACACCTCTGGGAAGCATACTTTCATGAGGTTATGCACTGAACCTGTCACTAGATTACGCTCAGAGTGAATGCAAACTGTCTGAAGAGTCACTTGATACTAGACAGCTAGATCACAGACATGAAGACCTTGTACCTCCCTGCCTTTTGATATACCACATCAGTGTGGTATTGCCTGTGAAAACTTTGAGGGGCCTGAGATGAAAGAGGGAATGGAAATCCTGAAGAGTTAGTAGCAGAGTCCTCATCTCCTTTATGTTGATATGGTCAAACTCTGATAAAGAGGCCAGAGATCTTGAACCTTGAGAGAGCTGAAGGAGGTCCTGTATCCCCTGTCTGAGGCATCTGTAAATTGCTCTTGAGTCGGGACTGCAGCCTGGAAAGGAAGTCCCTGGTTTAGAAAAAGGTGATGAATCCACCACCGAAGCTTGAGCTTGAGACAAGGAAGAACAGTGACTGGGAAGTCCAAGGGGTGGCAGTGTTGGAGCCACACTGACTTGAGTTACCACTGTAGCTTTATCATGTGCAGCATGGCCAGTGTAAGCATGGAAATGGTGGCAGCCATGAATCTTAGGACCATGAGAAAGTCCCTTGCTGTGACTGAAGTCAAAAGAAGAGGAGGTTGGAAAAAGTCAGTAACATAGACAGACTTGGGAGCAGGCAGAGATGCAGGTAGTCTGAAGCCTGCAACCAAGGAAAACATGATCCTGAAAAGGTTTCAGATCCGATTTCTGGAAGTTTAAGGTGAACCATAGGTCCTGCAAGAAGAGAAGTGTAAACTGGAGATCTTGAAGCAGAGCACCGGGGGAAGAAGCTTGAATGAGTAGATCGTCCAGACAGGGAAAGATCTGAGTTCCTCTAATCCTGCAAAAGGCAATGCCAGGAGTGAGGTATTTGGTGAATACCCTCGGGGGTAGTAGATAAACCAAATGGCAAAGCACATAACTGAAAATGCATGGAAGAAACAGAGAAATGTAAACACTTCCTTAAAAGGGGATGGATGGGGATATGAATGTGGTCATCACTGACATCCAGACAGACCAGAAAGGCCTAGGGTAGAAGAAAGGGAAACATCGAGTCTGAAGAGCATTCGAAAAGAAGGAATCTTGAGAAAGGTGTTGAGCTGGAAAAAGTCCAGAATTGGTTTCCAAGTGCCCATCTTTCTGTGAACTAAACACATTCTGGAGTAAACCCCCTTCCTACCTGAGCAGGAGGCATGGTTTGAACGGTGCCCTGGACCAACAAAGAATGCAGCATATCTGAAAAAAGGGGAAGTTGTTCCTGAGGAAGATGAGAAATGCCCACAAATTGAGAAAGGGAATTTCCAAACCAAGAAATAACCCTCCAGGATAAAGAACAGATCCCAAGGGTCTGTTGTGATCTTTAACCAATCTGGAAGAGACAAGGACAGATGGAAGGATTAGCTTACCTGGCTGAGGGGAAGTAAATTGTCAAATGGAGCTTGGTTTATCCTGAAAAGCAGGTTTCTGGGAAGCAGAGGTTTGAGAAGTCTTTGCAGGAGGAACACATCTAGAACCCATTTTTTTCTTTGGGTGGAGCGTGGGACTGCCTGTGAACAAAAGCAGGTTTGGAAGGGTAGTTCTTCTGAAAGTTAGGAATAGGAGAAAAAATTAATTTCAACTCCAGCAAGGCTTTGCCTTTATCCTGGAGACTTAAAAGTTCAACAGCAGCTGCAGTACCAAAAAGATTTTTACTATCCATAACGACATCAGGCAAAGACTGAAAACAAAGTCAAGAGCAATGCCTCATAACAGAACCAAAGGCAGCAGCCCTGGAGGAGACATTAACTGCATTGTAGCTGCATTTAATAGAGTGGTGGGGAACTTAAGAGTTACAGCCCAACAGGGAAAGGGTAGAAGCTTTCCTCTCAGAATCAGGAAGGTCAGAAGCCGCTTGGAAACCCTGAGAAAGGAGGGTCAAAACATACCCGATCAAGAGAGTCTGGTAGTTAATGGCAAGAAAAGAGAAAGTGGCAGCAGTTTAAACCTTTTTGCCCAGACTCTCCATGGCCCTACTATCCTTGTCTGAAGGAAGCTGCTTGGTAGAGGGTAATAAATTGGAGGGCTTGTCAGATGAGACAGACACCAAAGAAGGATCAAGAAAAGGACATTTATAAAGAAATTTACAGCCATCAGGCACCTTGCAAAATCTATCACATTTCTTAGCAGCAGAAGACTGAGAATCAGGAGCCACAGAAGCTGCTAAAAAAGGTATCCAGGAGGGCAGCCAGAACTGGAAGCACAGCAAAATGTTTGGGAGACTCCATCTGGAGGAGTTCATAATGCCTTTTCAGAACATTAGAGACTAGAGAGCAATCCCATTTAAATAATTCCATCATATGGGTAACAGTGTCCCCAAAGGAGAGTTCCTCAAAGAGGAATCTGCACTAATAGAATCCTCTTCATCTGAACTATAGTCCAAAGGGGAAGGGATTTGAGAAGAGTAAGCCAGGGACTCTTTCCCAAAATCCTGATCCTCATCTGAGAAGTCCAATTTCCTGGGTCTTTTAAGGGGAGCGGAAGACAAGGAGGGGCAATCATAGACACCTCGCCATTAAAGCATTACACAACCCCTAAGTAAAACCCTACCATTCACATTGGGGATCCTTAACTACAGGGGAAATATCCTTGGTTTTCTGTTTCTTTTTCTGTGGGATGTCTGAACAAAGCACCCTTGGAGGATCAGACCCTTGATGACACTCAATAAACATAGTCGGGATCTCCTCCCTCACTTAGATCTGCAGAATTCCCCTTGGTTCCTCAGATATAATCAGCCAAGGTTCCCCCTCAACATCTGGAACAGATGTTTGTAAAGCCTCTGGGGATATGCGAGAAGTGGGATTCATGCCAGGGTGACTGGAGAGAAATCAGAGGCAACTGCTGGATGATTCTCTGGGCTTTCATTAGTCTCAAGAGAGACATTCAGGGAAAGACTGGACAGTAGCCACATCAGACATAAGTTTCCTGGCCGACGACTGACCCTCGACATAGGAAGACTTTTCCATAGCACCTTCAGTCAAAAGCTTAAGATGCTGCTGGGCGGCACAGTGGTGCAGTGGTTAACATTGTCACCTCACAGCAAGAGGTTCTCCGGTTCGATTCTCGGCTGGGGTGCCTTCTGTGTGGAGTTTGCATGTTCTCCCTGTGTTCGCGTGGGTTTCCTCCGGGTACTCCGGTTTCCTCCCACATTCCAAAGACATGCATCTGGAGAATTTCTCCCCGGGCCTCCGCTGAAAACAGGCACTGTGGAACCTAGTCGGACTTTCCCGGTCAACAAATGATAAATAAATAAATAAAATAAAAATAGATAAGGAGGAGAGATGACTGGTCTTAGGGACAAAACCTCGGCAGACAGAACACTGTGCATGATTGTGGGAAGCACCCAAACAAAACAGACAATGGTTGTGACGGTCTTTATGGGGAATCTACCTCCCACACTGACATTTTCCCTTTCTGGATGACATGAACCCAACCAGAACTAAATAAAAAAGGAAAGATAAGGAGACACCCCAATGGGAACTTATCTAAAACATGGCTTGGTAACCAGCAAAGCAGAAAGGCATCAGACCGATACTCAATTATGATATTCAGACTGGTGGCAAAGAAGTTTTAAGTATGTGCGTCCAGACGTGGATAAATGTGCCCACTCTTTGACCTCCAAAAACATTACTACAGCTAGACACTATGTTAAAACAATGGATGAGGTAGACAAGTCAAAATAAATTTCCTTTACACCTATGATCACCATGAATGCCAGAGAAAACATCAAGGTCATAAGGCTCTGTAAAGACAGAATTTTGAACTTTTGGACTCGGGTATTTGTTCAGTCTGGAAAGGTCCAAAAATGAGTTTAGAGTTATTTCTTTACTTCGAACTAGCAACAGTCTGGAATAAAACCAGTCATTTTATTTTTCTATAACTTTCTCTGTGCCTCCTTGGAATACAGATATTCAAAATGGTGAGGCATTATATACGGCTGGCCTTTGGGAATGGGCAGAATGTTTAATTTTTTCTGTATCTTATCACCAGTGAACCCTGCTTGAGACTCACCAGGTTTAATTTTCACTAGAAATATATCCAATGATGCTTGTTTTTGCCTGCATTTCAAGGTGCCTCTAAAATGGGACATTGGTCATTGAACAAATTAACACTGCAGCTTGTTACAGCTTTGTCAGGGTGATATTCTTCAATAAAATGTTGCACTTCCACCCATTTTGCACAAATTTCCTTGATTAATGAACTGGGGACTTTCTCCCTTACCTCTACCTCACCTGAAGACAGTTTCTCAGCCACTACCTGTTGCAGCTCCCTTTGAAGCTCCTGCAACTCCCCCGTGCTGAGATCTTCTTTATGTTCCTCAACTAACTCCTCCACATCATCAGCAATGACTTCCAGGCACACCGACTCCCCTAGAGTCAACATTTCTCCACAGTACTTGTAGGCCTAGGCTCAGTCTCAAAGCCTTCAAAGTCCCTCAGAGTTGCAGCTTCTGGCCACAACTTCTTCCAAGCAGATTTCAGGGTCCTGTGAGAGATTTCCTCCCAGGCCTTATCATTAAGATTTTAGGCAGTGGAGAATGTCAAAATGTTTTTTTACAGAATTTCAACAGATCAGCATGTGTTAGAAAAATGTGTAATAGTAATATGCATGCTTAGTGCATTCAAGGTTTAAAAGGGTTAATACATTTATTCTGTTCACACTGCATGAAATCTGTACAGTTATTAGAAACTTAACAAGAAGCATTTCATTTCTGCTAATGTCATGAAAATAACAAGAGACATTTCATTTCTGCTAATGTCATGAAACTTAACAAAGAGATATTCATTTCTGCTTATGCTATGAGAAAGTATGCAGCTGCTAGAAACATTGATAGAAAAAAAACAATAGATGCTTGAAAGCTTAAACCATAGTCAGCATTACTTGTACCAAACCTAGAAATGTACCTTGAATCAAGACAAAATGTAACACATGCATTAGAACAGTACAATTGAAGAATTGAAAAGTTAAAATGGGCTACAATAAGCCCAAGGCCAGGTTGTTTTTTTCAAAATGTTTTGCAAAACAGCAGATAATCTAACTTAGTCAGCAATAAGGCTAGTAATATTTTTCTGTAGAACATACAGAAAGCTGTATCTAACTACGTCAGCAATAGAATAGTAACATTTTCTGTGTGACAGGAAGAGAACTGTATAAGAATAACATACTAATCACTAGTAATTCAGACAAACCATGTGCCTACATGCTTTGTCTCCTTGCTGCAAGTAATAAATGGTGCCTTGCTTGAACCTAACGTGAACTGGTCTTTGAAGTTTTTTCCTTTGACAGATTGGTCCTTCGGACCAGAAGCCTCTCTTCACCTCGGATCAGACGGCCAGGTGGTTGAAATCGTACGGGGAAGAAACCAAATCGGTTCTTCTTATATGGAAAGTCCTCCAACTGAATTGTCGTTCAAAAGAGGCCAGCCACTTTCTGATCTGTGACTGAAGGATGGGTCTCCGCGAATTGGTGATCAATCACGTGGGCTCAGGTAAGGTGATTTTACTTTTTTCTGTTTTAGATCAGGGACTAGATGTGTATTGTTTTTGTCAGGCTGTATTTTTCTTACAAGTCAGGGACAAAAAAGATTACTGTCTTGTCATAGATCAGGAGAAACAGAATAAGTAGGCAGTCATTCTGAAGAGACTAACAAAATCTGTGGTAACACGTTAAAAATTAAGAGAAGTTACGTAACGATCAAAGGGTAGAACAAAATGGGTAATAATTGCAAAAAAGTCCCCAAAATCCGCCTTTAACAGAAGACGCAAAATATATGTAGTCGCAGTGCGCCGACAATATTAGATATTATTCAAAATGGGTTAATAAATATGAATTTGACGGAAAATTAGAAAATTCCTTGCTTATCAAACTTATCAAACAGCTCAAAACCGATTCCAAAGGTCGGGTGAAAAAGCAACGTCGATTAGGAATTCCTCAAGCATACAAGTGGCTTGAGGAAGTAAACTGTAGGGAACAAAAGAACAAAAATTCAAAAGCAATGTTTTTAGATAAGGAGGACAATAACTTAGTAATAGCATCAGCACCTCCGTCTCCCTTACCAGAATATGAAGCAAGTGAATAGGTTAGTCCACCCCCACGATGTCCTGTAGTCACTGAAGATAAAAATATTATGAAACTAAAACTGACTAAAATTAGACATCCCATCAGGACCAGGTCCCGAACAAAGGCAGGTAACTCAGATGAAGGCATCGAGTTATGGCAAATGGTTAAGAATTCATGATCTATAAGTGAAGAAGAAGAAATATGCTCACTTATAGAAGTACCCAATCCTCAGGCAGGTCAAGACAATCAGGACCCAACTATTTTAGTGTATAGACCATGGACTCCGGAAGATATCCGGAAAGCCACTGAGTGAATTCCCCATCCAAAGGTTAATTTTAGAAAATTCTCAGAAGATTTAGAAGGAATGAGGCTGAGTTATAACTTAAATGGAGAAGAGATAGAAAAAGTAGTTAGACAAATTGTAGGGCCAGATTGGTACATGATTAGTGGGAACTGGAATCCCCGTGCCGCTGCACAAAGACCCCTCCCACATAGCAGCGCAGAATTAGACACCAGAGTAAAAGGTCTTACACAGACCGCATCTCTGAAAAATGGAAATCTAGGGCAGACTGGACTTGCATTAATCAATGCATTCAACAAGAAGGTGAAACAATTGACCGGTACTACGCCAGACTGTTAGAGTGTTTTAATAACCACTGTGGAATGCAGGTTCCTGAAGATGAAACACAAGATTCCCCATATGAACAGCAGTTAAAGAATGCATTTTTAAAGGGCAGTATTGCACCTATAAGCAGTTCTATTACAAAACGTATGGTAGACCATCGTACAAGCAGGTTACAATCATTACTTGAATATGCTAGGCATGCTGAAAGGCATTTCAATAGCAAAAAGAAAAAGAAAGCTCAAGTATTTTCTGTAGAAGATGGAGCAGAAGTTTATGTAGTACAGTCCGGGAAAAAGGGCAAGAAAAATGCACAGGGAAACAAACAATCTAATAAACGATCAGAGGACTTTGAAGGGCGAAAGAAAAGGGGAGAATGTTTTAAATGTGGTAAAAAGGGACATTTGGCAAGGAATTGCAAGAAAAACAAGAAGGCAACAATAGAAGACAAGGAGAGTGAGGACTGACTATATGATAGTCAGGAATCACTAGAAGGGGTTAGTGAAGAAAGGACAAATGAGAATGTGGTAGAGGAAGTGCAGGAAGTTAGTGACAATGAAGAAAATGAAATATTAGACCTAGCTCTATTGAGCTTGGAGCTTTATTTAGCAGACACAAAACCAGAAGTTACACTCTTGGTAGAAGGGAGGGAAGTCAAATTCTTGTATGACTCGGGGGCATCATGAACCCTGATACATCCCTCCAAACTGCCAGAAAACACAGAGTCACCTGATTACATACTGGTCAAAGCAGCTAATGGACAGCTGTATCGGGAGCCTCTCTTCCGTAACATTGCAATAACTGATCCAGTTTCAGGATTGACTCAGAAAAGCAAAATTGTTGTTTCTGCAAAATGCCCAGTAAACCTCTTGGGCAGAGACCTCATGCAGCTATTTGGTATAGCAGTAGTTCCAACCATGCAGGGTATGGAAGCACAGCGACAAATTGATACCTTTGCAGTGCAACCGGAGGGTGAAATGTTTTATTGGTACAGCCCAGACTTGGTTACGACTGGTCCAGGGACTGTGACCAAAGGGTTAATGAATGTAGCCATCAGCAAGTTCCCCTCCCTTGACAGTGATAAGCAACACCTGTTGCACTGTACCCTGTATTATTGTAACACACCAGGACCTGATAAGGAATACGAGCAAGAATTATTTAAGATTCATGCAAATAGATTGGTATTGCGTAACCTGTACTGGGACACAGAAGGGAACAGTGTAGCCAGCTGTTCATTGCCCCAGGAGTTCTTTGCACTTCAAAAATCTAATCGATTACCACATGTTAGCTTAACCAAAAACAGAAATATAGAATGGGCAGACCTAGGTGA
The DNA here is from genome assembly GCF_019279795.1 of Protopterus annectens. Lineage (NCBI taxonomy): Eukaryota > Metazoa > Chordata > Ceratodontiformes > Protopteridae > Protopterus > Protopterus annectens. The sequence continues at coordinate 1,349,706,879 of NC_056737.1, forward strand.
AAAAGTCACGAGATGGGAGAAACAGACAGAACTTGAGCTGTCAGAACAAGGAATACAAATACAGAAGTTAAATTGGATAACTCAGACCAACCCAGCTGTGCACTTGCAGTCTAGTGAGGACAGCTGATTGACACTCCTGTTAAAGGAGGAAGAAAATGCCTTACGAAATATACCAGAGACCCTCTGGTCAACAGGAAAATCAGATGTAGGACTCATTCGTACAGCAGGACCAGTTACTATCATGCCAAAGTCAGCATTCAGACCACAAAAAAGACAGTATCCCTTCATAAAAGATGCAGAGGCAAGGATAAAGCCTATTATACCAGCCTTACTTAAAGGAGGGATACTAGTAGAATCTCCCGATTCACCATGTAACACACCCTTATTACCCGTTAAAAAGGCCAATGGAGAATAGCGTATGGTCCAAGATTTACAAGCTGTAAATGATGCAGTAATACCAAGAGCAGCTACGGTGCCAGACCCACACACCCTGTTGAAGGATTTGAAACTTCAACAGAAGTATTTTTCTGTGGTAGACATCAGCAATGCGTTCTTTTCGATACCGATACACCCTGATAGCCAGTATTGGTTTGCATTCACATTTCAGGGGAAAAGGTATACATATACATGACTACCACAGGGATATTGTGAAAGTCTAACAATATTCTCACAAGAAATGGCAAGCAACCTGGCAGGATTCACCCCACCAAGAGGCAGTCAGATTTTACTTTATGTTGATGACATCTTGCTGGCAGCCCCCACCCAGCAGGAATGTAGAGAAGATTACCATATCACTTCTATGATTTTTAGCCGCTGAAGGACATAAGGTAAATAAAAGTAAATTGCAGCTTTGGAAAAAACAAGTCAAATACCTGGGCTATGTAATATCCAAGGAAGGTAGAACATTAGATGAGGACAGAAAAATAGCAATTTTGCAAGTACCAAAACCCACTACCAAGAAGGAAATGATGTCCTTCCAGGGTACAACTAATTTTTGCCGGAGCTGGATTCCAAACTACGCCTTGGAATCTGCACCTCTGACTGACCTTATATATAAGAAGCCTATGGCAGCGCAGGACTTGTTACAATGGACACCAGAGGCAGAATCTGCTTTCTGCAAACTAAAGCAGTTAATAGTGTCCTCATTAGTTCTGGGATTGCCAAACTACCATAAACGATTTTTCCAAACTGTAGATTGTAAGCAGGGTTACATGACATCAGTACTAACACAACAGCATGGGGATAAGTAACGCCCTATCGCTTACTATTCATCACAACTAGACCCAGTGGCATGATCTTTACCCCACTGTGTACAAGCAGTAGTTGCAGCTGCAATAGCAGTACAGGCTTCAGCCTCAGTAGTCTTGTTCCACCCTCTCACTTTAAGAGCACCTCATGCAGTCACGATTATTTTACTACAAGAAAAGGTGGCATATCTTTCCCCTGCTAGGCATGTTTCCTGTATGACTATATTATTGAGCCAACCTCATATGACAATTGAGCGCTGCACAACTTTAAGCCTTTCTACTCTGCTCCCGACCCCTGCAGACGGCACACCACACCGCTGCCTACAGGTAATTGAGCAAAAGACACTACCTAGAAAAGATCTCACAGATGTCCCCTTGGATAATGCCGAGATGACATACTACGTGGATGGCTCATGCAGAAGGGGTCCTGCAGGACAGAACCTAGTAGGATATGCAGTAGTTTCTGATACTGGGATTATAGAAGTAAAACCTTTACCACACAACTTATCTGCACAGGCAGCAGAATTAATTGCCCTGACACGGGCATGTACCTTAGCAAAGGGTAAATGTGTAAACATTTTTACTGATAGCCAGTACGCTTTTTCTACTGTACATATTTTTGCACAACAGTGGAAAAACCGGGGAATGATAACATCTACTGGCAAACCTATAAGTCATGCACAGTTTATTTTAGATCTTTTAGAATCTATTCAGTTACCTCAGAAAGTAGCCATTTGTAAATGCACATCTCACACCAAGCAACAAGATAGGATTTCAAAAGGTAATGCGAGAGCTGATACAGCTGCAAAACAAGCAGCCACAGAAGTATTTCTTTTAAATGAGGAATTACAACCCTCTGAGATTTTAGATTTAGATATGTTAAAAACAATGCAGACACTCACTACGCAAGCTGAAAAACAACGATGGATAAAACAAGGAGCAATCCTCGAAAAGGGGCTGTACATCTCTAGAGAAGGAAAACCGATACTACCCTCTAATTTGTTTCGATATGCAGCTTTGTTGAGCCATGGGCAGTACCATGTCTCAACAGGGGGGAATGGTACAGCTGGTGAACCAGGTGTTCACAACGTACGGATTTACAAGCTACTCTAAAAAATTTTGTTTGATGTGTCAGATTTGTAACAAACATCATGCACAGGGGGCGATAAAGCCCAAGCAAGGTAGTTTCCCTACACCACCATATCCGTTTCACACTATCTGTATGGATTTCATTGAATTGAACAAATGTGAAAATAAGAAGTATTGTCTTGTCATTGTAGATATGTTTTCCAGATGGGTGGAAGCCTTTCCAACCAAAAATCCAGCTGCAGCTACAGTGGCAAAGGTGCTTGCCAAGGAAATCATTCCTAGGTTTGGTATTCCGGAAAGGATCTACAGTGACAATGGTACACACTTTGTAAATCAAACCATACAGCAGTTGAGTAAGCATTTTGGTATTTCTTTAAAAAATCATTGTGCATACCATCCACAATCTGCAGGGCTAGTTGAAAGGCATAATGGTATACTAAAAAACAAATTGAGAAAATTAATAAGCTGAGACAGGAAAAAAACTGGTTATACTGTTTGCCCTTGGCACTGTTGAACATGAGAACTGTCCCTACAGCAAAAGGATTGACTCCTTTTGAAAAATTATTTGGAAGAACTTATTATACACCCCAGTGGAAACTTCTCATGTCATCAGACCAGGAAGCTGATTTCACACTAGCTGAATATATGAAAAAGTTGTTGAGTTCTAAACATCTGTTGCAGTCAAATTCTGTTTCAGATAGAAAACAAACCGATACATCAGAAGTGGCAGTGACGCCCGGAGATTGGGTGTGGATCAAAAACATCAAGAGGAAGAATTGGTCATCACCAAGGTGGGAAGGTCCCTACCAGGTGCTTCTTTCAACACCCACTGCAGTCAAGATAGCAGAACGAGCTTCGTGGATACACCTGACCCACTGCAAGCTGGTTAAGAATTTTGAGTTGGACAAACATCTTACCTCTCCATCGGGGCCCTCAGCACAAAGTCTGGATACAAAGGGGGTTCAGATCAATAGGACTGATCCGTCTCAACCCCAGTGAAGAAACCATCGGTGCTGAAGGTCCTATTAGGGCAGAGAGTAAGAGAACGTGTCCAAGATGACGGAATCCAGTAAGATCCAAATACACCTACTTGGAAGAGTCGGAGAAAACAGAAATGCAGAGCAACCGTTTCCTCAAAAGTATTGCATAATTATCCTGTTGACTGTACTAGTGACAATAATCTTTTTGTTGTGGCCATTCCTTTTCCCAGCCACACAAATTGAACTAAACAAGCATGCAGAGTGGCACGCAGAGTGGCACCCGAACTTTAACACTTACCAGGCAATCAAATTTGTGTATGCTGAGACCTTCAATGTTTCGAATTGCTGGATTTGCACAGCTTTGCCAACAGCATATGGGGGATTACTGTTAACTTCAGTTCCCCTAGGAGCCAATAAGACCTGGGAAAACTTGATTTATGATACATCAGATGTCACATCACAAGATAAAGTAGCATTGCACTTGTCTGTTCGACAGAAGGGAACTGTGTGTTTTTACAAGAATGATACAGTTCAGGTGGGTTGGAGCAATTGCAATGTGACTGTTCCCTATAGATGCTACACTAAACCTGATAACATCGGATCCTATTGCAACACAAGCTATGATTCATTTGTTGAACTGATGCATAGGACAATTGGTGAAGTAAAACATAATGCTGACCTCTATAGACAACTGTCTATAATCGACAAAAATTGTTTCATGCAACGCCAGGGCATAGTAAAGTTACTACCAAAGTAGAAGATTGTTACTTTGTATGTAGTAGGAAAGCATATAAATGGTTACCTGAGAATTGGTCCGGCAGTTGTTTTTTGGGGTACCTGGTTCCAGCCATACGACACACAGCAGTTATACCTCAAGGGAAATTCGGAATGTTCGAGAAATTAAGAAGCCTGTCAATCCAGTGGGGCAAATGAATGCGCGCTGGAAAAAACATCATACTGTGGGCTTAGGGAAAAATGGACTGTCACATATGGACTTGAGTGATACTGTTATCTCGTGGGCAGGTGTACTGCCAGCATATGGAGCAACGAAATCAATCTGGGAACTGAGAAAATTGTCTAAGCTTCTCGAAATAATGAGCAATGCAACCTTTTCTGCCCTAGAATTGGTGACTGATGAACTGACTGCCATGCGAACAGTGGTGCTTCAAAATCGCATGGCTCTTGACTTCACCTTAGCGGCAAGAGGAGGTACATGCGCTTTAATCCAGGAGTGCTGTTCATATATTCCTGACCACAAACACGAGATAGACAACCATCTTGAGGTAATTCAGCAGGTGTCAGCTATGACCAAACCAGGACCAAATCCATTGATGGACTTTTTCCAGAAATTGTTTGGGGGGTGGGGCAGTATCCTGATGAACATTCTGATCGCCATCTGTGTAGGAATAATCCTATTGGTGGGTATGTGTGTGCTGCTGCATCCCCTGCATAAAAAGACTGATTAAAGACTTTATCGACATTTCTGTTTCAGAAGCCTTATACCAAGGTGCTGAACTCGAAGAATTGCTAAAAACTGAAAATGCTTTCATAAGTTTAAACTGAATGACTCTCTTAACTGCAAATCCTGAGTAGGAAGAGGTTAGGGGAAGAAAAAAACTGTTTATGCTTATCTTGAAAGTAGAATAAAAGTATTAAAAGGGGGGAAATGTTAGAAAAATGTGTAATAGTAATATGCATGCTTAGTGCATTTGAGGTTTAAAAGGGTTAATACATTTATTCTGTTCAAACTGCATGAATCTGCACAGTTATTAGAAACTTAACAAGAAGCATTTCATTTCTGCTAATGTCATGAAAATAACAAGAGACATTTCATTTCTGCTAATGTCATGAAACTTAACAAAGAGATAGTCATTTCTGCTTATGCTATGAGAAAGTATGCAGCTGCTAGAAGCATTGATAGAAAAATCAATAGATGCTTGAAAGCTTAAACCATAGTCAGCATTACTTGTACCAAAGATAGAAATGTACCTTGAATCTAGACAAAATGTAACACATGTATTAGAACAGTACAATTGAAGAATTGAAAAGTTAAAATGGGCTAAAATAAGCCCAAGGCCAGGTTGTTTTTCTCAAAATGTTTTGCAAAACAGCAGATAATCTAACTTAGTCAGCAATAAGGCTAGTAACATTTTTCTGTAGAACATACAGAAAGCTGTGTCTAACTATGCCAGCAATAGAATAGTAACATTTTCTGTGTGACAGGAAGAGAACTGTATAAGAATAACATACTAATCACTAGCAATTCAGACAAACCTTGTTCCTACATGCTTTGTCTCCTTGTTGCAAGTAATAAAGGGTGCCTTGCTTGAACCTAACGTGAATTGGTCTTTGAAGTTTTTTCCTTTGACAACATGCAACACACTTGTTTTTTCACAAATCATGGCCTGTGAAATACTATCACCAGCTAACTGTTTTTCATTTACCCAAATTAACAACAATCATTCCACTTCCTCTAGTGTCTGTTATCTTTGTTTGGTCACAACGTTCACTCCTTTAACGACATCAGCTACTCTGACAGCCTCTTTATATTTCACGATGGTGGAGATGGTTGTTCTTGGCATTCAGTACTGTACAGCACTACTTAGGTTCATAGGTTCATAGGTTCGTACTAGGCTATCTGCCCAAGGGCATTTATAAGCCTAGCCCATAGTTATTTGGCTTTCGCCACCCCGTTAGTTTGAATAAAACTATGCCTATTATTTTGCTGTGCCTCTGTCAAGCAGTGACACTGAAGTAATCGCTGGGGTATATCTGTGATCCCCCATCCATTGGTCAAGATTCCTCTTGAACAAGGCCAGCGAGGTGCTCTGCCTCACATGTACCGGGATTTTGTTCCACAGCATAGGGAGTCTCTGGGTGATGAATCTGTCCCTCCAGCACGTTCTATTAATAACCGTGTCAAGGTTTAAGTCTCCCGCCCTTGTGGTTCTGAGGGATCTAGATTTTTTGAGGTGAAGCATATTCATCAAATCAGGGTTTGACATGGCCTTATATGTCAGGCACAGGTCACCTCTGAGCAAGCGGTATGAGACTGAATAGAGCTGGAGTTCTTTCAGTCGGGCAGCATAAGACATATTTTTGAGACCCTTTATCCTTTTGGTGAGGAACTTTTGGGGCCTTTCCAGCTGCTGCAGGTGTCGGGTCAGATACATTCCGAATGGGGCATTGTACTCAATCATAGGTCTAATGAGTGATGAGTACAGGGGACGATGACCTCCCTTGATCTAGATGTGAATCCCTTCATGATCAGGTGGGCAATGTAGAAGGTTTTCCTAACTACTTTAGCAACATGAGTGTCAAACGAAGGCTACTGTCAACCTGGGTCCCCAGATCCCTGATGACTTCTTCTGTGTTCAGTGGATTGCCACCTATATGGTAGCTAGGGGTAACCTTGTTTTTCCCGAAGGGTATGACTATGCATTTCTTGGCATTTAACTTTAGGCCATGGCTCTGGCACCAGTTATCCGTTTCTGTGAGGCCCTTCTGAAGGATATCTGTGTCAGATGTGTTTTCGACTATGGCCCAGTTTGCAGTCATCTGCAAACTTTGTCAGCCATAACCCTCCTGTGTTTGCTTGTACTTCAGAAAAGTAGATGCCGAACAAGAGTGGACCCAGGACTGATCCCTGTGGGACACCACTTGTGACAGGCTTTGAGTCTGACATGGCTCCAGCAACTCTGACCCTGTGGGTTCTGTCACTTAGCCAGTTTGCAACCCATCTTGTGATGTATGGGTTTACATTCAAGCTGATGAGTTTTTCGATGATACCTGAGTGGGGTATTGTGTCGAAGGCCTTTGCCAGGTCAAGGTAGGCTGTATGGACTGCCTTTCCCTCATCAATGGCCTTGGTGACTGTCTCGAAAAAGTCAACCAAGTTTAAAAGGCATGATCTGCCTTTGACAAAGCCAAACTGGGTTGGATCCAAAGTCTGCAAGTTCCCTATGTCTTTATTTATGAGTTCCATTATGATCCTCTCCATGGCTTTGCAGATAAGGCTTGTCAAGCTAATAGGACGGTAATTTCCAGGGTCGGTGGAGGCACCGCCTTGTGAAGTGGGACCACAGTCGCCAGCGCCACTCCTTGGGTACGTATCCTGAGGTGAGGCTAAGATTAAACAGCTGTCCTAACTGCGGGTTTAATTCCTCATTGAGTTCGTGGAGCACACAGCCGGGGACACCATCCGGTCCCATGGATGCTGTGTTTTTTGCTTTGGAGAGAGCAGTTCTCACCTGGGTGTTGGAGATGTTTGGGGGCTACAATCCGCTGTTATAGATATCTCTTCTTTTGGGGGGAAGGGGGGAGAAGTTTGCACTGAACCTGTCAGCCAGTATGTTGGCAATGTGTGTAGGTTCAGTAATCTTCACATCATTTTGAACTAATTCTGAGCATATCTGGGAGTTTCCTCCTAGGTTTCTAACATAGCTAAAGAAGGCCTTATGATTGTCTTTTGAGTCCTTGGCGATTTTTCTCTCAAAGTTTGCCTTGGATGATTTTATGAGAGCTCTTAGTTTTTACTTATAATGATCAAAGGTGTCTTACCTTTCAAGGATTTTGCTCTATCTTGTAGTAGCTTCCTCCTTTTGTTGTAGAGCTTGTTTATGGCTGGGGTCCACCAGACTGGACGCTTGCCTTTGGTACAAAGAGTCTTAGTTTTGTTTGGGATTGCCTGATCCATGCAGTCCTGTAGGTGCTGGTAGAAGGCATTTGTAAGTGATTCAGCGGTTTGAGTAATGTTTACCACTGGCTCAGGGGCCTTAAAGGAGACCACATTAGTTTTTAGAAGTGTGAAGTCTGCTTTTGAGAAGTTTTTCACTGTGGTCTTTTTTATTTCAGGTGGGGCGGATGAGGACCTCCAGCGAGATTAGTTTATGATCTGATCTCACCAGTGAGGGGTATACTTCCGGTGTTGAACATTTTGATCCCATGTTCGTGATGATGAGATCAAGTATGTTTTCTCCTCTTGTGGGGATGGTGACTAGTTGTTCAATGGCATTTGAGTTTATGAACTCCAGGAACCTTTGGGCTAGAGTGTTTGGGCTTGAGTAGTGTTCCCAGTCTATATTAGGGTAGTTGAAGTCACCTAGTATGATGGTGTTTGGAGATACATTTATCCCCTCCATTGTATTCAGGAAGGCCATGTGAGGTTCCTGAGTTTGAGAGGGTGGCCTGTAACATGCTACAAATTGCAGAGCAGTCTTGCCTATGGTTAATTGCACCTGGATGGTCTCCGATGCATCGTGCGTTGCCACCAACCTTGAGGTGTGGGTGTCCTTTATGAATATGGACACCCCCCTCCTTTCTTGGTGTTGTCCGGATTTTGGGGCCGGAACGCATGATATGAGATGAAACCTGCTAGTGCTGGGGTGCTCTCAGGAGCCTTGAACCAGGTTTCTGTCACAGCACAGACATCGATGTTCTCCATACTGAGAAGGGCCTCGAAAAGTGCATCTTGAGATTGAGACTTCTGGCATTGAGCAGCATTACCCTTAGTTTTTACTTTTTGTGTTCTAGGGTGGTAGGTTTAGAATTTGAGCCTTGCCTAAAAAAGGCACTATGGGGGTGGCAAGAGCCTTTGCCAATATCTGGAAGCCTAGGGTGACAGGTGCAAGCCGTCCCTTGCGAGCAGCGTGGCTTGTCCAGCATGTCATCCCAGGCAGACAGACATTGATCCCCTTTGAATGACACCAGAATTTAAGCCAATTATTAAAGCTGATCATCTTATCACTGTATTGTGGCATCATTCTAGGTGAAGGTAGGATACTGCTCAAGGTCAGGGTCATACCTGCCTGGGCTACATAATCAGAGAGCTCCTCAATGTCTCTTTTCATGTAGTCCAAGGAGGTACGCCTCAGGTCGTTGACACCAGCGTGGACAATGACTGAGTCGTACTTGTACCTGCTGTTGAGAGACCTGAGTGCTTGTGTTATGTGGCGGATTCTAGCGCCCGACAGGCAGCTTACTGTGACCTTCTCCTTACTCAGTCTGGTGAGCGGGACGTCAGTGTGTCTGACTATGGAGTCACCTATGACAAGTATGTTTGGTGTTGTATTTGGCCTTAAGGGCAGTGACTGCTTTGCACACTGATTTTGTTGTTTATGTGTTGTTTGTGTGGTGTATTGAGTTTGCAGTTGCTTGGGTGTCTGCTTTGGAGGCCTCTGCTGTTTAGGTAACTACTGGCTATCACTTTCATATTTCTCTATCATGGTTCTAACTAATTTTCTTTTCTCTTGGCTATCACTAGCCTTCTTAGGACCCACAATTGTACAGTACTGTACTTATGTGCACAAAGAATAGCAAGCAAACACAAGAAACACAAAGTGTACAGTGGACCTGTTCTGAGTACCAAGGAAATAACGACGACCAAGATGATTTTTTCTATTCAAAATGCGACAAACACCAAATCCAATGAGTTTTGAGGCTGACGAGTACCAAGGTACCGCTGTAAAAAGGTCCCAGATGAATCAATTGAACAAACTAAGAATTTTACGAAGAAAAGTGGCTTGGTTTGAGACCACATATCAATCCTCCCACCAACATAAATACAGGGTGGCATAAATAAAGGACACAGTAGACATCCCACCCCCATGTACACATGAAAACAGGAAACATTTTATTAAATGTGAATATATTACAGTATATAAAATACATGTAATAATGATAGAGAAACAAAAGCATTACAGTAATAAATGTGCATAGCTTCGAGTTTCATAGAGTTGCGAGTGTATACTACAGCAATCATCTTGAAACAATTAAATGCCTAGCCACTGCAGTTTACCTATGTTCTCTGTCCATAGGGACTACAGCAATAGACCTTGGCTGATTTTATAGATAAGTATCCATTTGCCTTAGATTTGAAGTCAGTAAGACAACTACGTTTGACATTGAGTGGGAACTTATCCAAAGGTATGAAATACTTTAGGAGAGAGGTCTATTCCACTGACAGGTTCTGTTTATATTACAATGTACTCTTATGTGCCTAGAGTGGTGAAATTTCCATTTTTACAAAGGGTCTATGTTAAATATTCTAACATCCAAAATGTCAAACATTACATGGTCAAGACCAAATGTTCGACATTTGGATGTTTGAATATAATATAAAAAAAAAGAAGCACACATTAACAGTGCGAGCAGGGGGCAAGCCCCCTTGCACCCCCCACACCCCCTACTTAAATATACCAACTCCGAGACCGCACTTCAGTGCAGAAAAGGGAAATTCTCCCATTCTGCACCATACGGCGCCATTAAAAGTCAGTCTTCGAACACTTAAAATGTCAAACATTTGGTCGCGACCATGTAACATTCGACATTTTAAGCATTCGAAGAATTGACACAGACCCTTTACAAACATGTACGAGGGTAAAGTAGAACAGGATCATTTGCAACCTTACAGAGCAGTTTGTGCAGACTGCATGGACCAAAGTCTTTTGAAGTCCACCACTGACAACCTAAATATAACAAACTGCCTGTCACTATCATCAAAATGTGACAGATGACTGGCACCTGCATATGTGAGGGATAGTGGCTGCAGTCCTTAGATTTATTTCACTGCCTCAAATTTTTCTGATGGCTATAAGAAGGCAAGTCTCTTGACCTAAACCACTGGTACCGAACAGGTTAAAAGAAAAGAAAGTGCACACAAGTCTGTCTAAATAACCAATTCACCAAATGTGACCTGACTCACAAGGCATAAAGGGAATATGCACTGCTGTCCTGAGAATATGCTTCCACCATCCATACCCTCCCTAAGACTACACACTGATCATTTACAGAGTTGAAGCATTGGTATCGCACCTCATGACTCCTTTCTTATCACACCATCTGTGAAGCACAGTGATTTCCTTTCTCCTCTTACTTATGGTAAATGTTTTACAAACAAATGGTCATTTACAGATCCGGACTAATGCCTTAACATCCAAGGAAAGAGAAAGATACTTGAAAATATAAAGATGTAAAGCAATACTATGGCACTGTATAGTTATATGTTCCCAGTAAAACAATGGCACCTTCTTCTGTGGTAAACGTAGTCTATTTATTAAACCATAAATAACATAAGCGCTTTCACAGTGTAACCCACTGCTTCTTCAGACGTATCTGCAATGGCAACTAACATGAACATTTAAATACTAAATTATTTAATTACAGTATCCAATTAAAAATCTCTTACCAAAAATACCACAATTTAAAGACATATTACAAAACACAGAAGAACTAAACTTAATACATATGAAAGCTTTCATGGGATAAAAGATAAAAACATTTAAAACACAAAACTACTGACTAGATATAATATATAAAAATATGTGTGTATGCTATAAAAACTAAAAGCCTATGCCTGAATAAATAAATATGCAAACTATCCCTGAATAGTGAATTGACAGAATGTCAAGTAGAAAAAAAAAAGGGGGGGAGGGGTTAGTTGCTACACTGAAAACCCATAAATGAGGGTGTATAAATGATAGATGAAAATGGACAACTATAAGTAAACTTTGTACTAGTTCCTAAGTGGTCTAGCTTTTAGAATAGGTTTTATCAGGACTTTCTCATTTAGTCACTTGCCTACATCAGCCCTTAGTCTAATTATCCATTTTGGCTCATTTACTTCTGTACTAATATCCCCTAGCCTATTGCTAACCCTGGTATTTTCTATTATATAAAACTTAAATGTGCGTAAATTAGAGGTATTCATAACATGTTTAGCTAAGACATTTGTAGAAACCTGCTTCTGTATATCATATAGATGTTCCCTAATTCTAAATTTAAACTTTCTGTTTTGCCTACATAAAAGGCCTTACAGGTTTCACAGACAGCAAGATAGACAAAATGTTCAGTGTCACATGTTCCTTCTGCATTAAACCAAAAAGTTTTCTTCAGGTATGGATGGAAAAACTCCCTCGATACTTCTACATATTGGCAGAAGTTACAATTATTACATGGTTTAACCCCCTTTTTAGGTCCTTTCTTAGTGCCATTAGAATAGCACAACATTCTCTTCATGTTAGTCATACTTTTATAAACAAAAGATGGATACCCACCTACCAGCTTTGTAATTTCAAGGTCAGCCGTTAATACAGGTCAATATTTCCTAAAAAATATCTGTTGCTACTTGCATATTATTAGCATATTTAACTGGCATTTTGTGCTCTACATTATCTCGGTTGAGTCTATAATCACCCATAAACATTCTATTACCTTCGACCCTTTTTGAGAAGTAGGGTCTGCCCGTCGTGTATCTACTATCTCTAACTTGATTCAGGATTGCTTCTAATTTATCCTTATGATACCCTCTCTTCATAAATTCTTCCAGAAGTGTAATTTCTTTCTCAAAATCTTCCTCTTCTATACACAGTATTGATAGTCTCATGCCTTGACCCTTTACTACATTATTAAAAATGTGCTGTGGGTGCATACTAGTTCTGTATACATAGGTGTTCTTATAGCATTATTTTCTATATATCTCTGTGGTTATTCTCCCTTCTTCTATAATGTTAATAGTGACATCAAGAAAATCTATACTTTTACTAGAATATTTTGAGGAAAGTTTTAAAAATGTAGATGTACGGATTAAATGTTCAACACACTGTAACAGTTCTTCTATGGAACCCTCCCAAATGAAAAAGAGGTAATTCACAAACCATCTATAAAATGTTATATATGCTCTAAAATGATCTTCTACTATATGTTCTTGTTCCCATACCGCCATAACTATATTGGCATAACTGTCAACACATGGAGTGCTTATGGCTACTCCATGTGCTTGCAGGTATAATTGGCTTTCAAAAGTAAATATATTACTCTCTAGAACAAGTTCCATCAGTAGTGCTATCATATCTCTCTTTACTGCTTCTAAATTGGAATGTTTTCTTAAATAATGTTGTAGCATGGCTATACCTTGGTTATTCGGAATAACTGTAAATAAGGAGTGTACATCCAAAGACACCATAATATTCCCTCTGAACGCCATATTTGTATGGTAATATTGGTATATGTCCATTACAAATTGTTTAGAGTCTCTCAAAATAAAACAATTCTGGTCTACATATGGTCTTAAACCTTTTTCAAGATATATAGAAATGGATTCTGTACACCATCCTTTTCCTGAAACTACAGGCCTCATGAGTGAGTCTAGGGGGTTCTTATGGACTTTGGGTATGCCGTGCATCACCAGTATTAGTGGGTCCTCTATGATAAAATATTCATATAAGTTCAGCTCCAAAAGTCTCATTGCTAAACATTTCTGCAAAGTAGTCTTAATCCTAGTAACTATTCTATGTACATCTTCATAATTCTCCAGTAAGAGACACCATCATTTAACATTTCATTCATTTTGCTAACATAAAACACTTTATCCATGACTACTATGGGCCCACCTTTATCTGCAGGTCATATACATATAGTTTCATCCTCCTGCAAAGATTTTAAGGCTGCCCTTTGTTTAAAATCTAAGTTAAAAAAATTATTTTTCTTAGTACTAAGTCACAATAGAAAGCTTGATATAATGCCTCTGTACATATTTTTTTCAAAAACATTAAGAACAGGATGATTGATGGGAATATAGGTACTCGGTATATGCAAATTATGACATATATTTAAATTATTATTAGAGCCTTCAGTTACAAATCATTATTCCCATACAAAATTTTTAACATTACTGTTTTAGTATAACATTTCAGATCGAGAATATAGTCCGTTAACTCTGCCGATTGAGCGGGTATGAAAGAGAGACCTTTCTCCAAAATCTGTTTGTTCATGAGTTCACTAGGGCCTCACCCTTATCTGACTTCATTACTCTCAGATCCTTGTTACATTGTTCCGTGGGTAAAACAGAAGTAGAAGGTTTACTTCTGTTTTACCCACGGAACAATGTAAATGTACAAGTACTTATAATCCTGCCTTAGGCTCTTCCTTACAAGTTTTTGGTACACTATGTGAACAGCATTTTAGGGACATTAGTAGATGGTCCAGCAGTACTGATAATCTTACTCAGGGAGAGAGGAAAGCATTAAGTGACTTAGCTACTAACAAGGATCTGAGAGTAATAAAGGCAGATAAGGGTGGGGCCCTAGTCATTATGCATACTGTGGACTATGAAAATGCTATGCTGCAACTTTTGAATGACCATAGAAACTACAAACAGGTCAATATAAATTAAGTTTTATTGTGTTTCAAGCATATTGACACTTTATTATTTGATTTGTTTTGTCAAGGTAATACTGAACACTCAGTATACATGTTCTTAAAAGTTGAACACCCGAAGTTAGCAGTTCTCTTTGGTATTCCTAAAGTCCACAAAGGCAGAAGCCCCCTCACTTTTAGACACACAGTGTCAGCAGCATACTCTAAGAATGAAACAATTTCTATTTGATTAAATAAAATGTTTAACCCTATTGTTCAAAGTTCAAGGTTTTATTTAAAAGATTCATGGTATCTATTAGAGTTTTACATTAATTTAATTTGGAAAATTTTGACATGTCAACTATATTTTTTGTAACACTTGATGTCACTAATATATGATATTGATATACTATGTCCACGATGCCATTTCTCAAAATATTTCCTTTACTCCAAGGTATGGTGATCTTGGAGTTGGTATATATAAGTTGGGGGGGGGGGGTTCACACTGCAAACAGAAGTTTTAAGGAGAACAATTTTTTTGAGATTCTCTCTTCTCCGGGTTTCCAGTCTTTTTTTTGGCTTTTCAACACTTGGCATTTTGAGTGACGATATTTCAATATGGAGCATTTATTAACTCCATAATGATACTTTCTGTTACCTTACAAATGAGGATGGTAAATGCAATTGATCTGCAGTCCAACAGAGTCAGTGATTGGGCAACTGTTCCTCAAGCATACCTATTGATTTCCAACTCTTAAAAATGACAGCATTGCCCTCAAAAGTTGCAACACAGGATGAGAAAGAGGAACACATTCTTATTTTTTTTTACAGCAGAGAGGGTTTACATATCAAATCCTACTTAGCAATAGGAATTCTTTGTATAGAGTTAATTTATTTATTTGTTGAGGTATGTATGTAAACAGGTTTGATTTTATGAAGAAAATTAGTAAATGTTGAAGTAGTAAAATTAAATCTGGAGCCAAAATCCATGTTCTGCCTAGATTATACAAGTTGAACTGTAAAGACATCCTAACCCACTGGTGGTAAATATTTAAATGTATCCAATGAACAGGAATGAGCTAATAGCATCTCGACAGTTTCCATATTCAAGTATCCTATGGGCCCAAACAGTAAACAGTGGCAGTTATTCAGTATGAAGAGGAGTTTATTTAGACTATCTTGTGAATAGCGAAAATGCTACCTGCAATAATGAATGCAGTCTAGCTAAATGATTCAGGGACTTGAGGAAACAGATATGCACTCGGTTTTAGAAGTCTACTAAGATGAAAGTGATGAAGGAAGCCAAAAAAAAATATATATATATATATATATATATATATATATATAAAACAGAAGAAGTTGGGCAGCTTGGTGGGGAAATTTTTATAATTGGATAAACAAGTTTTTCTCATACAGCCACCAAGTGGTCCACCTGTGGATAGTGATGAGTGATTTGGTATCAAAACTGTCCATGATGAAAAAAAAGTTGAAAGATGTTGAAAACCGGTGGCATTTTCACTACCCCAAGGGGATGGAAAGACTTGACTGCAGGACTGTTATAGTACATGCCCCCTTGCAGGTGCATTTAAGACCGTGACATTGCTTTGATTACAGGGAGGGCATCACATCTGCCCTCTCCATGGTCCCTGAGATTTTATAGTCCATGATGTGATGTACTCCCAGAAAAATATACCTAACAGGCTGTGGGCTCCAGTTAATAACTGGTTCTAAGATGAAGGTCAGTGGCATGTTAATAAGGGTTCTCCCTCTCTCACTGTTTCTAACCAAAGTGAGTTTGGGTTATTTATTAAGATTCTAAACCAATGTGCTCCAAAGTTACACTGAAAATCACGTTTGGTTATTGTCCAGTGGAACATTTCTCAGAACTGTCTGATCTGAAATGTTTGAAAAATAAATCACCTTCTCAAACAGACACAGAGATGCTGGCTCTCAAGTAAAGACTACAGCCATTTGTGCAGATGTTACAACAGCTGAAATCCCCTTCTACAAAGCAGCCACACTAAGGAGGGGTTTTCTTCATTCTGGACAGAGTGGCTTTGTACTTATGACTAGAAAGCTTACAGTGCAAGTGGAAGCAGAACTCAAGGGACTAGATGCACGTCCCAAAGCTGTGACTGCAGAAGTTCAGGGGCCTGGATGAGACACTGTGCAGTTGAATTATAAAGCACTACTTATTTTTAGCAGCAATGAAAGTGGATTACAGAAGCGAAGAATATTCACACGAACAAAAACATTATATTGAAAAATCCAAAAGCAGACAGGACAGGCTGTGGCAGTATACTCCAAAAATAACTTTATTCCTTAAAGATAAGTGCTTTCCTTTCACATACTGCAAAACCACATCAGATAATGTCATCAATTTAAAAAACAATTTATATACCCTTATGAAAGTCACATGCTACATCACTTTCCAATGTTGTTGCTGTTGTTGTGTCTTTCGGCTTTTCCCAGTTAGGGGTCGCCACAGAGGAACTCCGGTCCGCTAATGATTGGCAGTAGATTTTTAAGTGCCTAGTTGCCGGCCCTGACGCACAACCTTCAACGAAGGTACGCCCATTCACGCATGCCTCCACACAGAAGACGATCTAGCTGAGAATCGAACAGGACAACGTCTTACTGTGAGGTGACAACGCTACCGCAGCACCACCACCGCAGTCCGCTATATCACTTTCCAATACCAACTTAAAATCAGACCACACCCACTATCATTGAAGCCTAAACGTAACAAAGAAAACCACTGAAAAAATTTTTAAAACTCGACTGCTTAAAGCCCGATAGTCAAGACTTGAGAATATGAGAACTACACATCAAGTTTTTTTTTTTTTTTGAATATTTTTTGCTCTAAAAAAATACACATAAAATGACGCACAAAGTGTAAATGAATACATCAATATATAGCTCACTAAAACAGCGCATTAATAAAGCATTATACAAGTCATGTACAGAGCATACAACTAAACATCTGACCACTATTGTTGTTTCAGTGCTCTCATTTTCAAAATGGGTGCCATGCTAATATGCTCATTTAAACCCAACCCTACACATGCGTATTCCAATACAGTTGCCAATATGTTTCTCTTATTTCCAACAAAATTTGCCATGGTTCACCCCCTAGGATCCAGGGTTATTTTTTTCCAGAATCGTGAATTTGAAAGTACGGTTTGGATGCTCCGTGATATGTCTGGCCAGTGTATTATTGGGTTTTCCTTTACTAATCTCATAGAGATGTTCATAAATGTGTTCTTCAACAAAGTATTAGTTTAAGGGTGTGCACACTTATGCAACCAGCTTATTGTATGTTTTTTATATTTTTCCCCCCAACAGATTTGTTTGTTTTTCAATTGAATTGTACAGGTTATAGGTCACATTAAAGGTAGGAAATGTTTTGAAATGATTTATTGTGGTCTCATTTTTTTATATCATAAATACCTGGCATTTTAACAGGGATGTGTACACTTTTTACATCCACTGTGTGTATATGCACATATATATATATATATATATATATATATATATATATATATATATAGTCTTGAATACAGTTTAGAAGATATTAATACATACACTATATATAACAATAATATATAAAGCATCTTCCAATACCGTGGTGATCAAAAATTATGCAAGGGCTAATACATAAACTGAGTGATGATTTGGCTAAATTCAAAAGCCCCCCTCAATCTTTATGACTCCATGGCTTATGTGGAATCCTTCAAAGTCAAATTCTATGCACATGTGTAAATAGCTGCATAGACAGATCTGTCCTCCTCTGAAATAAGTACAATACCAAATTCTAAAATAACCCCCTATGGTGTTACCCAAATATAAACAGGCTCTATAATAAAAAAAAAAACATTTACTGCATGCAAAAATAAATCTAACTTTCAGGATACCAAAAAAAACAATCTTTCTAAACCAAACAAGGAAGTCCAGACCCTCATCAACTCAACCAAAGCCAGATAAGTAAAAAAAACGCCACCCAATCAAAGGAACATGTCAAAACTTTCTTTAACTGTTAAAAATTCTCAGAAACAATGACCAGCACTGTGCAGAGCTAATTGTAAATATTACATATCTGACACTGAGAACATAGTCAGCTAGCAGACAAATTTAATTCAATCTAACCCCCTCCCAATATTCCCAGATTCTATACTGATACCTCCCCCCAATCTCCCAGCAACAAGTTCCAAAGGTGCTTTCTAGGGTCATGAACACTACCCCTTTGGGTCCACAGAACACACCAGGTTGCCTACTCATCAGCCTGAAACATTACAAACCATTATAGAAGCTATCTAGTATCAGCATCAAAACATACTTTATGCTGGATGAATAGAGGACAGCAACAGTCATTCCCTTGCACAAAGGTAGGGCTTCCATGGTCCTGGATAATTATAGGCCCAGTCTCACTTAAAAAGCAATGGAAAGGATCATTATAGAATGAATAAATAAGGATACAGGTAACCTGTAGACTCTTGATACAACCTAGTTCAGACTTGTCAAGGGCAGATGCTGCCTACTTAACCCGGTTGACTTATTTGAAGAATAATTGAAGCAACAGATGAGGGGAAAATAGTGCACACTTCAAATCAAGACCTTGCAAAGACATTCAACACCATTGCACACTCAGGTATTAAAGATAAACTCTCTCAGCTAAATGTCAATCCCAATGTAAGGCACTGGACAGCAAATTGGTTCAGAAAAGAACATAGGAAATTATTGTGGGCAGTTCTATTTTCTACAAAAGACCTGTTACTAGTGATGTACCCCAGGGTAGAATGTTTGGGCCACTTTTTTTTCGATTTACTTCTCATAGGTAAATGTTAATGTTAAGGTTTGTGGCTGACCATGTTTGCAAATGATTACAAACTTGTTGCTATCATAAACTCCCTACAGAACACCAAAACCCTGCAAGATGGCTTATCCAAAACAAATAGCTGGTGTCAAAAACAAGGACTAAAACTAAATTCCAATAAGTGTACAACTGTATCCTTTGGCAAGCATGCCACACTATGTAATTATCACATTCAAACCAAACTTTTGAAAATTGACTCTGTACTCGGGGATCAGAGAACAGGTGTCAACAATGCACTGTCTTTTGACCATCGTGAACTTGGTCAAAACTGGAATTACCATAGCACTTTCTCACTACGGAGCCTAAATCATAAAAACTATCCAGACCACCTCAAAGTCTTTTTTTCCTTTGCTCAGTATCACACAGGCTACTAAGAGACAACCTCTGCCCCCTCTTATAGAGCTTCAGCAGACCCTATTCTGTCAGACCTAATAGACATTAGTAAACCAAACGGTTTTATAAAGAGCCACTCAAGGGATCTCAATCTGTTCTGCAAAACAAAAAGTACAAGTTGGAGGGGTAGGTAGGTATCACAGAGAATACTACTTTTATGGCACTGTCTTCCACTCCATAAAGCAAAGTACTACTCTTCTCAAACATTTGAAATGTTGGGACCCACTAGACAGAGGGCCCAAAACACAGAGACTTACAGATACTAAGCCCGTGGTGGCCATTTCTTGGAATATTCCTTTTTCTCCATCGTATATTGCTTTCAGAGTTACTACATATAAGTTTGGAAGGGGTAGGGGATGCAGAAGGCTTGCCCCTCTGCAAAAAAGTTTAAATGTAAACAGCTATGTTCAAGACTTGTTTTTCTACTGTATTTTCGATCTTTTTTCCTTCATTTTGGCACTTGGCATTTCAAATGGTGACATTTCAATAAGGAGCCACTTGCTTCCTCTACTCAAATGTAATTTGAATGAATGGATGGGTAATCATAAATTTACCCTTGGTTTAGCACCCCTGTTCCTCAAGGATAGGGGAAACATGTAAATGTCCCAACATACTCTTCTTCAGCCTATGACTGAGTTATGCATATAAAAAACATGAGAGCTAGAACCTAGCACAGGAATGTAAGGCTCGGTTTCTTAAGATCCTCATAGATTAATAGACTACTAAGTACTTATCAACCTATATTTTGAAGTCATGTTTTATAAGTAAGATATCATACAGTGATAGAAATACAAGGACACAAATCCCATAGGAATTAGCCCTAAGGGTTTTGCAAGTACTTCAGGTTTATTTATGCTAGCCTCTATTTAAAAAAAACAAATAATATGAAAAAACGTTTTCTGTCTATCATGATTGCAGTTCCATTTTTTTGAATATGTTGCCCTCTGTGACAGTTGTGAGGCATTCTACGTTGGCAAGACCTCTCGCAAGCTGTTATAGTAGATATATGAACATCTTTACTCAATGAAGAATAAAGAAGGAATTAATGCACTATATAAAAATTCAAACATGTTAATTTAAGGAATATTCATTTTTTTGTGGTTGACTGTGTCACTAGAAATATTCAGGATGGAATTTTGAAATCCTTATTAGATATAAGAGTTGCACTGTCAACTAAGGTTACATACTACAACAACATAAAGACAACATGACTCAGTTAGAATAAAATCTGTGCTGAAAATGAAACCTGCCAAGTTGTAGAAGGATCATGAAAAGGAGGAGGATGCTTTTTATAGATTCATAGGTAGGTACTAGACTATCAGCCCAAAGGCCTATGTAAGCCTAGCCACAAGGTTCCCTGGCTTTTGCCACCCAAGAAGATTAAGGTTATTTTCCTGTGCCCCTGTCGAGCAGGGCTACAGAAGTGATTCCCGGGGTAAATTTCCTATTTCCCATCCACTCATCAAGATTTTTCTTGAAGAGTGCTAATGAGGAACTCTGCTTGACATTCAAAGGTAGCTTGTTCCAGAATATGGGAAGTCTCTGGGACAGGAATCTATCCCTCCAGCATGTTCCGTTTATTGTGGTGACAAGGTTTAGGTCCCTGGAGCATGTAGCTCGGAAGGATTGGGATTCCTTTAGGTGTAGCATGTCCAACAGCTCTGGGGTTGACATAGTTTTGCATGTTAGGCAGAGATCACCTCGGAGTAGGCGATATGATATGGAGTAAAGCTGGAGTTTTTTGAGACAGTCAGTGTAGGTCATCTGTTTGACTCCCATAATCCTCTTTGTAAGGTATTTTTGTGGCCTTTCCAGCTGTTGCAGATGTCTTGTGAGGTACATTCCAAAAGGGGCATTGTATTCAATAATGGGTCTAATGAGAGCCGAGTACAGGAGAAAGTACAGTTGTGTACACTTACCATAAATGTAGATGTTCGAGTGTATTCACTGTTGCAGTCATCACATTTGGGTTATCTGCCTGCAGGTAGCCCTCAGCCGGCCTGAATACCAGAGTCTTGGGATTTCTGTGTCAGATGCTATCGCTTCTTCCATGACGTCAGGGGTATAAAACATGCAGCTGACGCCATTACATCAGTTTTTCTTGCCCCAGATGTCAGGTGGGATGCAATTACATGGTATGTAATAACCCCCAGCAAAAAACAAATACCAATGATATATGATATGCCAGACAAAAAGGACAGGAAAGAAATCAAGAGAAGTCAGGGGGCTGGAGGGAGGGTAACCAGGACTGCAACAGTAAATACACTTGAACATCTACATTTATGGTAAGTGTACACAACTGCACTATGTTCTTCGTGTTTCACTGTTGCAGTCATCACATTGGGTTGATTCCCAAAGCTAAGGAAGGGTGGAGGTAGTTATGAAGCATTAGGGCTGGCAATCAGGCTGTGTAAGACTGCTGTGGCAAATCCAGCTCTGGATTTAGAAAATATAGGCAAGTGGTAGTGCTTGGTCAAAGTGTGTACAGAGCTCCAGGTTGCAGCTTCCAGGATGTCCCTGGTAGGGACTTCCCTGAGAAATGCTGTAGAGGTAGATGTAGCCCTAGTGGAATGAGTTCTGATCCCCTATGGGGGTTCCCATGAGGCTTGTAGCAGAAACGGATGCAGTGTGCTATCCATTTAGAAATGGCTTGCTTTGAAATGGCCTTGCCCTCTGCTCCTGCAGCAAAGCTGACTAGCAGCTGGTCAGATTTTCTGAGAGGTTTAGTCCTGTCCAGACAGAACCTAAGCTACCTGTGCACATCCAGGGAATGCAGGATCCTTTCCCTTTTATTCTGAGGATTAGGAAACATGGTTGGCAAATGAATGGACTGGTTTAAAGCCACAGTAGACACACCTTGGGCATAAAGGATGGGTTAGTCCTGGGGGAAACCCTGTCTGAAGGGTTCCACTGCCATAAGGGCCTGCAATTCAGACACTCTTCTTGCTGAAGTGATGGCTAAACGTAAAGCTGTTTTCCATGAGAGGAATTTTAACTCTGCTGTGGACGCATGTTCAAAGGGCGGAAGTGTTAGCTTTTCGAATACAAAGTTAAGGTCCCAGGCTGGAGTGGGAGTTCTCCTGGGGGGGGTCTTAAATTTTTGGCTCCTCTCAGGAACTGTTTTACCAGAGGATGAGAGAAGAGGCTCAGTATTATAATGAGATGAAATAGCAGGGGCATGGATCTTAATTGAAGAGAAGGATAGGGCCTTTGTAGAGCATTTCCATTAAGTAATCTAGTATATGAGGCAAGCTGGGCACAGTTGTGCCCATTCCCTGAGACTAGCTCCAGGAACAGTATCTTTTCTATTTTTCCGAATAGGATTTTCTAGTACTATGCCTCCTTCCCTCAAGAATGACATCCAGCACCTGGTTATTAAAGTTTGCTGGTGTGGAATTCAGGGGATTAGCCAGGCTGCAAGGTTCAGGGTCTGTAGCTGAGGGTGCAGAATCTGACCTACCTGCTGGGACAGTAGGGAAGGAGTCTGAGGCAGGTGCCATGGTTGTAGCACTGTCATACTGCGCAAAAGAGGGTAACAATGCTGGCTTGGCCAGTTTGGTGCAATCAGGATTGTCCCTCCATTCCCTCTGCTTCCCCTCCAGAGGATTTTTCCTTTGGTGAAACCCTGCACAGAATGGAATCCTCTGCATCAGAATCCTCATAGGTAGATAAGGGTATATCTTGGAAATCAGAAGGATCAGAGTAATCAGATTCCTGATCAGAAGGAAAATCAGTTCTGGGTCTTTTTGTGGGGGAAGGCTGACTTCCCCCAATTAAAGTAATGAGGTCCTCAGCTATTCAAATGATTTGTTTTTGTGGCATGTGGTCCTTAGAATGCTCTTTGGTCATCGGTTTCCTAGGCATAGTGCGAACTTTAGGCCTGAGAAATTCGGTATTTTTGGTTTGAAAGGAAGTCGTTAGTTTAATATGAAGATCAGAAGCCTGAAAACACCCTCAGAAGCCGGTGCCTGCACAGCGGTTCCTAATCCATCCAAGGTAGAGACATCCACAGGTTCCATAGTCGAAGAAGCATCTCGCGGCATACCAGACTCCGAATGGGTCTCAGTAGTGGCCTGCAAATCTGTAGAAGCGGGTATCAGGGGCTGCAAAAGTGCCTCACTGAGTACCGGCAGACTGGCGACTAGCTTAACGGTAGCAACGTCATCAGCCTTAGACCTATGCGGTCTAACTCTGTCTTTATACTTTCATTTTTTCAGAAGATCGGTAGTCGGATTGCTTTCCGAAGACATTAAAGAGTACAGAGATCGAGAGCGAAAGAATTTAGCTACAAAAATAGCCCGAAGACGAATAGTTCGGGCGTTGAACAAGGCACAAAACCAACAGCGACGGGCATCGTTGTCTGGGCCAAAACACGTGACGTGGTAAGAATGAAAGTCTCTGTGAGGTATTTGCTTTCCACAGGCAAGACAATTATTAATTTTTTCTGACATCGGTTAGAGCAAGAAAAACGGGTCCCCAACGGGATATTTATCTTTTGGAAGACTTCAGGTCTGAAACTCGAAAAATGAAAATTTCAGGAGTCGGCCAACCGGCACTTGTGAACTGCTTCTGCTTCGGGCGCCACACTGCAAGAAAGACTGATGTAATGGCGTCAGCTGCATGCTTTATACCCCTGACAACTTGACGTCATGGAAGAAGTGACAGCATCCGACGCAGAAATCCCAAGACTCTGGTATTCAAGCCTGCTGAGGGCTACCTGCAGGCAGATAACCCAAATGTGATGACTGCAACAGTGAAACACGAACATCAATGACCTCTTTTTTCCTGGATAAGAACCCTTTCCTGACTACTGTGGTGATGTGATAATCAAAGGGGAGACTACAGTCCACCTGAGTCCCAAGGTCTCTTATCACACCTTTGGCATTAAGTGGACTGCCACTTATGTGGTAGTTCATGGGTACAGAGTTTTTACCAAAGAGGATGACAATGCACTTTTTGGCATTGAGCTTGAGGCCGTGGCTCTGACACCAGGCATCATTCTCAGTGAGGCCCTTCTGTAAGATGTCCACATCATTTGGGGACCCGACTATGGTACCTAATTTGCAGTCATCTGCGAACTTCATCAGTCAGAGGCTCTCTGTGTTAGCCTGTACTTCAGAGAA
The DNA here is from genome assembly GCF_019279795.1 of Protopterus annectens. NCBI lineage: Eukaryota > Metazoa > Chordata > Ceratodontiformes > Protopteridae > Protopterus > Protopterus annectens. The sequence goes on from NC_056737.1 coordinate 1,349,731,717, forward strand.
GTAGATACCAAACAGGAGAGGACCCAAGACTGAACCCTGTGGTACTCCACTCGTCACAGGTTTGAAGTCAGATTTGGAGTCTGCAACTTTTACAGCGCGAGTTCTGTCAGTGAGCCAGTTGGCAACCCACCTTGTGACATATGGATTTATACCCAGTTTAGTGAGTTTATCTATGATTCCAGAATGGGAGATGGTTTCAAAAGCCTTGGTGAGGTCAAGATAGTCTGTATGAACTGTCTTACCCTCATCTATGGCTTTGTTGACTGTTTCAAAGAAGTCAATCAGGTTCAGGAGGCATGATCTGCCCTTCACAAACCTGAACTGGGTGGGTCCAGAGGTTGGAGGTTACCAATGTCTTTGTTTATGAATTCCATGATGATACATTCCATGGCCTTGCAAACCAGGCTTGTCAGGCTAATAGGCTGAGAGTTCCTGGGGTCCATGGTGGCTCCGCCTTTGTGGAGTGGTATAACTGTTGCTGTGCGCTATTCAGTGGATACAAAGCCTGACGTCAGGCTGTGATTGAACATGGTGCTTAGGTGGGGGGGGGGGGGCAGTTCATTCTGAAGTTCGTGTAGAATGCAGCCTAGGATGTTGTCCGGTCCCATGGATGTTGTGTTCTTGGCTTTGGAGAGTGCAGTTTTTACCTGCTCAGTTGTGATTACAGGGGCACTGCATTCTTCTGGTATGGATATGGGCCCTTTAGTGGGTGAGCGGGGGGAGTAAAGTTGGCACTGAACCTATCAGCCAAGATGGTGGTGATATCAGTTGGTTCCATAATTTTCGTGCCATTGTGCTGCAACTCAAGAGCATATCTGGGTGTTGCTGCAGAGATACTTGGCATAGCTATAGAATGCTTTGTGGTTGTCCTTAGAGTCAGTGGCAATCTTTTTTTCATGGCTGGCTTTGGAGGATTTTATGAGGGATCTCAGCTTCTTACTGAGGCTGACTAGGAAGCTGCTCCACTCATGAGATTTTACTCTCTTTTTGCAACAGTTTCTTCCTTCTGTTGTAGAGTTTGTTTATAGCAGGGGTCCACCAGATTGGCTTCCTTTTTTGGAGGATAGCATCTTGGTTCTGCTAGGGATAGCATGAGCCATGCACTTGTGTAAGTGCATATAGAGTGCATTTGCATAAGATTCGGCAGTCGTAACTGTATTTTCCATCTGCACTGGTGTTGTGAAGTTTGTCACTTCTGTCTTAAGAAGCATGAAGCTGACTTTAGAGACATTTTTTTACAGTGGTTTCCTTAATGGGGGGTGGGGGCAGGATGTGGATATCTATGGTGATTAGCTTATGGTCGGATCTGACCAACGAAGAGTTGACTTCAAATGTGGAACACCAGCCACTCATGTTGGTAATGACTAGTTCTAGGATATTACTGGCCCTGGTGGGGGTGTGGATAAGTTGATCCAGGGCATTGAAGTTTATGAATTCTAGAAAGCATTGAGCGAAGGAGTTGGTACATGAATAGTTTTCCCAGTTAATGGTGGGGTAGTTGAAATCTCCCATTAACAGGATGTTTGGTTGTACCCTAATATTTTCCAGTACATCAAGAAAAGAGGAGTAGGAATCCTGGGGCATGGTGGGGGATCTGTAGCAAGCTACAATATGGATTGCAGTTCTGCACAGAGTGAGCTGCACTTGGATAGTTTCGGATGCATTATGTTGGGCAACTAGCCTGGAGGTGTGGATATCCTTAATGAATATGGACACTCCTCCTCCCTTGGTGTTCTGGTCCTGGTTAGATGGCCGAAAGTTATGGTATGAGTTATATCCTGGTAATGCAGGGGTGCTCACTGGAGCCCTGAACCAGGTTTCAGTCACTGCACATATATCGATGTTCATTTTAAGGTGTGCATCGAGTGAGTGCATTTTGAGGGTTAGACTTCTAACGTTGAGTAGCATTAGCCTCAGTTTTTTTCTTGCTTGTATCTGTTATGGTGGTGGGTTTGTTTGGACCTTGTCTAAAAAAAGGCACTATAGGGGCAGCAAGAGCCTTAGCCAGTATCCGGAATCCCAGGGGCAACAGGTATATGTCATCTCTGGCAAAGCATCATGGCCTGTCGACCATGTCATCCCAGGCAGACATATACTGGATCCCCACAGAATGACACCAGAAGCTTAGCCAATTGTTGAAGTCAATCATTTTGTCCTAGTAGTGCGGTATCATTCTGGGCGAAGGTAGGATGATACTCAGGGCTAGGGTCATACCTGCCTGGATTACAAGATCGGAGATCTCCTCCATGTCTCTTTTTATGTAGTCCAGGGAGGTACGTCTCAGGTCCTTCACACCAACATGGACAATGACAGAGTCATATTTGTACTTGTTGTGGAGAGACAGGAGTGCATGGGATATGTGGCGGATCCTGGCACCTGACAGGCAGCTAACAGTGTCCTTCTCCTTGTCTATTCTGGTGTGTGGAACATCGGTGTGCCTGACTATAGAGTCACTTATGACTAATGTGTTAGGCACATTGTTTTGCCCTATGGGCTGTGGTTGTGTGGCACAGTGGGTCTGTGTTGAGGGGTGGAGGTTGCTTGCGTTTCTGCTTTGGAGGTCTCTGCTGCTTGGGCAGATTCTTATCAAGAGCTTCCAAGAAGGTTTGTGTGTATCTGTGCGTAGGTTTTGGTGGTGTAGGTATAGTGGGACTATGTGATGAGTGCGGTGTGGTGCAAGTGTTTACTTTCTCCGCTTGACTGAGAAGTTCAGTCTTGGTTTGAGAGAGTTCTGCCTCCAGTTTAGCAAGATAAATGCATCTCTCTCAGGTTGTAGTGTTGGGTGGTAGGAGGAGAGGGTTGTCAATGTACAGGAGGCAACTGCTACATTGCCCCAAGATGCCCTGATTCATCAGGTAGACAGGAGAGAACCCCAGGAGCTGTCCCTTGGACATTCCTGGATAATCACTATTTTCCTCTAGACAAGTGAGGGAAGTAAGTACTAGAGCTGTTTTCCTCAAACTAACTTGAAGAAGATAAGTACAAAACTGTTAACCACTAGGAAATGAGAAAGGTTGAGTGCTTCAGTGATTTGTAGCTTATTTAGTGCTTACAACAGATGTGAACCAGTGCGGAGCACGGAAAAACAGATTCAAGTGCTAAAATTAAGGAACTGGCTAGTTCTATGGGAAAAACTGAAGAGCAGACTTTATGGGGTGAGGAATAGATTAATCCTAGCTAAGCTGCGCAATGTACAAAACCACTCAAATACGGATTTTTAATCAGAAAGAAGAAAGGGATAGAAATAGTTCAAAACGACCAATAAAACTACAGCTTCTGAGCTGAAACCACTCATCCAGCGACAGACAGGCTGTTCCAAAGCTCACCACTCTCACTGATGAACAGAGAAGCTTCCCTGTAGCTTAGAAAGACCTGGGCAACACAGGAACTTATAAAACATCCCAGAATTTAGCAAACTCTGAAAACCGGACTTTACTAGATCTAGAAAGGTGGGAAACGAGTAGAGGGATAGGATTTTTTTTTGTTTTTTTGGGACTTTTTTCAAAGTTAAAGCAAATTCAGCAATAAAAACACCTTCAACACGGAAAATAGGCTATCACACTTGAGTGTGTAGCCCTTTACAGTTAAACAGATGAAAAACACTTAAAAATTGATACTTTAAAGTGCAAACAGTATTTGGTTTCAAAAACAGCACAGATAAGTAGCAAAGTTAATAAAAAAGCGGTCGGCATCACTTAAAAAAATAGTGATACAAGATATCAACGCATCTTTGCCTTTTCTGTTAGTGGGCAATATGTCATGTGGTGATGAATGTACACATTATTTAAAATACAGTTGATATGCGTGAAGTTACTCTGATGAAATTACATGTCATTAAAGAGACAAAAAGTGCCAAATATGTAAAGTATCTTAAATTTTTCTTTTCTTTTGTGTTTTTAATGGAATTCTCAGTGTTTTCCTCACACTTGAACATAGTTAAGGAGTGTTTGAGGTTTACTTATTTTTTCATTATTTTTTTAATTTCTATTTTATCCTTTCCATCCCCTTGTCACTTACCATTAGCCTTCCTCCAATAACAATGTGCCTGCTCATTCTCTTTCATATGTGACACTGGTACAGCAAAGGCAACTGCTGTGTTTTAGCAGGTTGTCACCTAGGTGAGTGGGATTTTTTTTACCATAAATCCCTTCTATCAGCAGTGATAAATGTCAGCTACTCAAACAGGGAGCCTACAATGATGTACACCGTAATGACTGCATGCTTTCACACATTCATAGATCACCACCTATTCAATTGCAGCTAAAGTGTTATCTTGCAGGCCAAAGGCATGCTGGCATCCTCCTGTGGTTACCCAATCTCAGGGTCTTCTAGGTGGCATTGACACAAGTCAGATAGCCTCCTATCCCATGAGATGGCTAAGCCAACTGTAGTCACTCAATTCCAACACTTCCAGTGCATGGACCACTAGTAAAATCCAGATCATATATAGGTGCAGCCAAGGCTCCACTATTCTACTGGCATGTTAAAAGCATGATTTTATACACACACACACACACACACACACATATATATATATATATATATATAAATATATATATATATATATATATATATATATATATATATATATATATATATATATATATATATACATTTTTAATGTACTCATACTCTTATGGAAAATTATTTGTTCATATCACATTTACAAAATAAAATGAAGCATTTCTGAGGTAAAGCGAAGACAGTTGCTTGTACTCTCAAGTGGTGCAAAAAGACTTTGCCAGTGGAAAGATATTGGGACTGAGAAGGGCTTGTATACACTGTGCATGTAGCCAATCACACTGCTAGGTTGGATCTCATTATTTTTTATACACTTTTACTGAATTTTCATTTAATACATAGGCGAACATACAGTAACAGAAAAGAAAGCAAACCATATTAACATTTTTCCATTTTACATGCATAATATATCACATATATTTTCTTTGCAATTACCATCAGTCCAACATTACATAAATTGCTGAATTCCTGCCTTCCCCTAAACCTCACTCCTCCTCCTCCTGAACATTGGTTCAAAGTACTCCTGAGTCTTTTAGTCAACTCCTGTGCTTTTTTCTTCATCTTTCCAACATTTTCCTTTGGAATATTGGAAAAGGTTTCATTGGTAAAGTCTCACTATGAGCTTTACTGTCAGAAGAATGAGAAGCTGAGTCTCCTTCTGCTTGTTGGCTCATTTTTTGTTAAAGTTTTTTTTTTATTTCCTCCTTAGCATGTTCAGCATCAAAAACTGTCTTTGATCCTCCGGGAAAAATACTTTTGAATGCAGCTGGATACAGCAACTTGAATCTCACACCTGCCTCTCAACATTCCCTGATTGCTGTGATACATTTGTTTCTCTTCTGCCTGCTGCACAGCAAATCATTATTTTCTACAAACACTCTGCTGTCTCCAATTTAATTAAGTTGTGGGTCCAAGGCTCTAACTCCTCCCCTGCCATAGTTTTGTCAGAATTAACTCTTTCTGCTGGTAGGTTTGCATCTTTACTAATACAGGTCTTGGCTGCTTTCTTGTGACCATGTTTGGGGCATACGCTTAATGTATCCTTTTAATTAACAAATCCTGCTATGGAACAACAGTCCAGTTGCTTATTTATGCTTTTATAAAATTAGTACACCCTGCTCCTTCCAGTTTCACTTGTACAGCAGAAAATTTCAGGTTTTCTCTGTAACCTCTGTCTTCTTTTTTTTTTTTTTTTTTTTTTTTGAAAGAGCTCTTTTTGAGAAGCCTCACAGCCAGCCAGGTTTTTCTTCATTTCACCATTTGATTTTTTTTTTCCATAAATAAATTTTTATTGATATATATTTTCAAAATACAATAAAAATCACACACATAATTCACTACTGTTATTATCAAAACTATATACAACATCTACATGAAATGCTTCCATATAAAAATCGTCATTATTCCAAAAAAGAAGACACCAGGGAAGAAAAACAAAGCCAAAACATTTGTAAAAGTACTTTGCGTCCATACATATCATACATATTTTCAAAACATTGTTTCCTCCACATATACATCCAAACTTTAATATATTCCTAATAACAGTATTATGCTAATATAATGTTAAAAACCTTTTCCCATATTTTCGGGTTATTAATATTTTTGTTACTTGCTTCAGGAGTAATTTATGTGCTAATATATGCTTTATAGCCACAAGCTTGAAATTATCCCATGATGTCTTATCTGGTTCTAACCAATTTGTAGCTATATATAACTTCATCAGCAAAAAAATATTCATACATATTATAGTTTGTGACCTAGAGAGCTCTCTTGGAGGAACATGTAGAATCATAAATTCCCATGATAACGTTGAACTTTGATAACCCATCTTTTGTAGTTGTGTTCTAAGAGAGTTCCAAAGTTTATATATACACTTGCAGCTCCAGAACATATGAAGAAGATCCGCCATTTGATTTGTGCAATATGGACAAGTTGGAGAATTCTTAGGATTAAATTTATGTAACCTAAGACGAGTATAATAAGCATTATTCCAAATCATCAACTGCGTATACATCAATTTTGGAAAAGAGACCGATTTTATTGTTAAATCAATTGCTTTTAATACCTGATTATCTGCTACTGTCATTTTGTTTACCCAATACCCTGACAACAGAATTTTATCCTGGAATTTTAAATCTTTAATTAATTTATTTGTTGTTGTTATAAATTTGACCTCCTGTTGGACAGCCTGCCACAATTCAGAGTATTTATCCACAATTCCAACTACTGGTTTAAAGTTTTCAAAATGACTCAGAGCAAGTTCTCTGATTTGTCTCATGACAACCATATAACTCTTAGGAAGATTCAATTCTTGCCTAACTTGCAAAGCCGATAAATGAAATTTATTAAAAACATCAATCAGAGTCAAACTAACTATTAATGGGAATTTACTAAGATCAATCAACTGATTATTTAGTTTAAAATTGGGATTCCTATGGAAAGGCTGAAAAACCATCATATATTGCAGCAAGTCTACTGATTGGAATAAATTTTGCAAAGATGACACACATGTTTTTAAGTGGTCCATAATCCCATACTTTATCAAACTAGTTTTATCCAAAAAGGGTAAAGCTTTAGGATTTATGTTCCGATCTAGAATATGCTTGTAATTCAAGACCACCCAAGTTGGTATCCACTTTGTACTAATTACCTCGTAATTAGCAATTCTTAAACACCTGTTGGCATTCACAATTAAATAGTATACTTCAAAATTCGGTAACTCAAGTCCTCCACTACTCTTTGGGGTCATTAATTTCTCATACGATATTCTAGTTTTCTTTGGCTCCCAAATAAATTTAGCTAGATCTTTCTGAATTTGTTTAAAAACTGTCTTTGTAATTGATACTTGAGCAGACCTAAAGATATATAACATTCGTGGTAATATATTCATTTTTACTATTGCTACTTTTGCCAATACCGGTAGTCTTAAATTCCTCCATCTGCCACAATCAGCTACTATTAGTTCCCATACTCGTTTAATATTATTACTATAAAAGTCCTTATTATCCGTAGAGAAGCTAATACCCAAATATTTGATATTTTCTTTACATGATATCTTCCCCAACAGGGACATTAATGAAAAAGGTTTAGGGGTTCTTAACGGGAAAATACTAGTTTTCTCCAAATTAATTTTGTAATTAGAAACTTCTGAAAATTAGTTTATAACATTTAATATCTTTTCACTATCAGAAATTGGGGTTGTACAATAAATAATAAGATCATCAGCAAATGCCCACATTACTAATTTATTCCTATAAAGTATTGGTGCATTATGATACAAATTTTGCTTAATATATAAAAATAGAGGTTCTAAATAAAGGTTAAACAATAAGGGGACAAAGGGCAACCCTGCCGTGTACCATTTTTAATCTGTATTCTTTTAGAATAACTCCTATTAATATATAACGTAGTATACAGATTACTATATAATATTTGTAGTATCTGAATAAATTCCTGTGGCATATTGAAATAAGGCAACACATCAAACAAAAAGTTTATATCCACTCTATCAAATGCTTTCTGAGCATCTATTATAAGGGCATAAATATTAGAGTTGTTTTGTTTAGCATACATCATCATATTATGTAGTGTAAGTGTGTTATCACTAGTTTGTCTAGTTGCCATAAATCCAGCCTGTTCCTTAGAAATTAAATGGATCATAATCTTTTTTAATCTACATGCTATAATGGTAGTGAGAATTTTCATATCCACATTTATTAATGCTACTGGCCTGTAATTATCCGGGCTTTGGGGGTCTGAATTAGCTTTATGTATAAAGATTGTTTTTGACGCATTAAGGTGAGGGTCACTAATTTTATTTCTAATTATGTAGTTAAATACATGAGACAATATTTTACCAAAACTATCAGCAAACTCTTTATAAAATTCAACTGTCAAACCATCAGGACCTGGTGACTTATGTACTTTCATATGTTGAATTACATATACTATTTCCTCTGAAGATATAGGTTTAATCAGATCACCTTGCAGACTCTCTTCTAATTTTGGAAAATTAATTTTTTGCAAGAATCTTTTATTCTGTTTATGTATAGACCTATCTATTTGACCCTCATAAACCTTGGTATAGATTTTTTCGAAAATATCAATAATATCCTCAGTTTTAGAATGCACTGTGTCATTGCATTGTATTTCCGAAATATGCACTGTTGTTTTCGATTGATTTATAATACTTGCCAATGCTTTTGACAGTATTTGAACATTATTAGCATATTTCACTAAACACCTATGCTCCTGAAGTGTTACTCTACTATTATGCAACAAGAAGAGATCCCTTTGACATTTCAACATTTCCTTCTCTGTTTGAGCATTAAAATTCTGAATCAGTTCTTTCTCGAGTAGCTTCACTTTTGTTTCTAATTTTTGAATATCATTGTTTTACCTTTTCTTATAATATGAGGCTTTTTGCAAAAGAAATCCTCTAATTTGAGATTTAGCTGCTGCCCATTTAATATCAGGAGTGTGTTCCTGAAGCTTCATCCTATCTGTTAAACCTTTCAAATATTTTACAATTCCATCTATTATATCCTTTTTATTTAACAGATTTGGATTAAGTGACCAATTATAACCTCTATGTATTCTTGTATCTTTTAAATCTTTAGAAAACCTTAACGAAATTTTTGAGTGATCCGATAGATATAGAGTATGTATAACTACTACTGGTTCCAAATTAATTAATGCTTTGGATATCAAGAAAAAATCTATCCTAGACCACATTTTGTGGCATGGTGAATAGAAGGTATACTTAATTGCATTATTAATATTATGTGCATAACAAAAAGGGTCATATAACTGAAAATCTTCCTTGAAGTAATTTAATGCTATTCCGGCCTGCTTATTAAATGCTCTTTGTGGACAAGACCTATCCAACTTTGGATTTTGATAGGTATTCCAATCCCCACCCACAATAAAATAATAACCATCATACTGTGTTAAGATTGGATATAATGATGTTATGAAACTTTGTTGGTCATTACATGGTGCATATATATTCAAAGGTAAAAGAGGTTTATCAAACGCATTATCCGATAAAATAACATAACACCATCGCCCATTTTGATCCACTTTAGAGTCTAAAATCTTGTCTTTGTATTGAGTTTTAATAATTATAGCTACTCCAGCACTGTTTGTCTTACCTTCTGATGCCACTACCGCTCTAATCCAGTTCTTTTTCCTGATATCATCCCACTGATTATTTAATAAGTGTGTTTCTTGTAAAAATGCAAACAGTGCTTTGTCCTGTAGCAATATGTGTAGTAACAACTTCCACTTCTTCAAGTTCTGGAGCCCTTTAACGTTCCATGAGTCTAATTCCCACATTGACAGGTCTAATTATCCAATAATAGTATAAAAGGGAAATTATCCAATGGATATGTATTAACTGCATACTAAACATAATCTGGAAGCATTTCCTACATCCCGTCCCCAGCCAGTGCCTACCCACTTTACCCCTGGACCAGGACTTATATAGGTCTGGTATGTAAAAAAACATGAACAAGGTTAGAAACACAAACATATTTAAAAGCTTCATGTAATAAAACTTAAAACATTTCCTAAACTTACAACCTATATATTCTAACTTAGCTACTACAAAGTCTAAACTAAACATTCCCTAACAAACACTGCTATTGCTCTACAGCTTATGTTCCAACTATTAATTAAGCAAATCTCTATTGTAAGGTATTATTACCATTTAAAGAAAACATTTTAATATATTAACTAGCTACTTATACCTACCCCAAATACCTCTTTTGGTACAATCATTATTTATATTCCACTTTTATTGAGAGAGAAAAAGAAAGAAAAAAGAAAAGAAAAAAAAAAACACAGACATAAAAAAAAATAAATGCATCCCACATTATAATTCTGTACCATACACAGTGCCTGCAACTACCAATTATCAAAGTTTTGCAATTGCATGCTTTAGTTCCTAACTATACTGACATTAACTGTCTGATTAACACCACCCAATAGCCACTATTTACCTATTTATATTCATATATATAGTGCTAAACCTTACACCCACTGCAGATATTGTAAAAATATAATTTGGTTCAACACTATAAGCATAAGGAAAAAAAAAACAGGAAAAACAGATGTTATTATATGCTTCACGTACATATTCTAATGTTATTTACTTGTTAAAAAAAACATTAACACATTATGTCAGTTCTTTTCAGCTTCTCAAACCAGGAAACCATCAGTAATACTCGAGACGGGTTTCGCAGCCGGACCACAGGAAGTGTCACATCGAAATCCACACTCTCAGCTGCATTCAAGAGATTTCCTGTTTACCACGCGACGAAAAAAGTTCGTAGAGGTCATAAAGGTTCGGAAAACGGCCAGCAGACCCTCGGATTATCGCAAACAAACAGTTTTATTGCTTTTACAGAGGCCTAAACGACTTAAGCAGGGAACAAAGGATTACCTAAGCCTCGAAGTATAGTAGATACTGGATCTGACCTAAGGAGCATGTCAGTCTCAACGGAAGTTTCTTTCAGCCCTCTGATGCAGGTAAAACTTTAAAAACCTTCAGAAACACTCCCTTTGCCTCGTTTTTAGTAGAAACAGAATATTTAATCCCATCCACCATAAATGTAAGCACATTAGGATATTTCATCTGGAATTTAATTTGCTTGTCAATCAGAAATTTACAGTATGCAGACAAAGACTGCCTAGCTTGCCGTACTTGCAGTGGTAAATCCTGAGCCAGAGATATTTTACTATTTTTCCACATAACAAAGCCACCATTCTTTTTTGCAGTAAAAAGTATTTTGCTAACATCTTGAAAGTTCAATATCTTAGCATATACAGGTCTAGGCATATTAGAAGCTTGTAGCTCTCTCAGTGCTCTGTGTGCCCTTTCGATAACAATTTGTTTCACTCCATCAGCATCATTTAACAAAACTTCAAGTATTTGTGTTATAATTGGTATTAGCTCTGTATACTGAATGTTTTCAGGGATCCCTCTAATAATAATATTATTTCTTCTAGACCTCGCTTCTAAATCAATAAGTTTGCTTTGCATGGCTTGTAACTCCACATCATGTGCCTTTGTTTTCTTCTCCAGCAAGTCTATTTTGTCCTCGGTTTCTGAAATTCTAGCCTCTGTTTTATCCATCCTCTGCAGCAACTGATTACATAAAACTCCAAAAGTTTGTATTTGAGTAGTCAGGTCCTTAAAGCTTCTTGTATAGGCAATAAAGCATGTTTGATATTGTCCATGTTCAGTGGCTGATCAGTTTTAGATCTAGTCTCTGGTTTCTGTTGTTCCTGCTGTCTAGTAATTCTTTGTTTTTTCGCACTCCCATCCTTTACTGGTGACTGTAATTCCGACAGCTTTGTTTTGGTAGTAATTGTTTCCATGTTTTTTTCCTTCTTGTGACATTTTCCTTTCCCCAAGCTGACAGGTAAAATGAAGAATGCAGACAGTCCTTTGTTTATTTCTCTCTTCAGAGCCAGCTAATCACTTGGAATCCTGATAGATAAAGACTTTTTTCCCACTTTTTTCCTGGTTATAGATTAATTAAGTGTAGATGCATCTTTTTTTTACTTTAATTTGATGTTCAAACCTCTTGGTATCAACTTAGGTTACATATTTTTCTCAGGTTTATTGAGGAGCTGCAGGTCAGCAGTGTTTACAGAATGGCAGCCATCTTTGAATGACCATTTGATTTTTGATGTTTTATTAGTTCATCTGAACATCTAGTTAAAGCTTCTTCCATTTTTCCAGCCTTTTATTTGAGTTGATATATTCCTTCAATATTTAATTTATTTTAATCATCTCTGAGAACATTTGATTTATTTCTTTTTCCTCTAAATTATTGGAAGCCATTTCTTAAACCAAAGCTGAAGCTTGAACTGCTTTTTCCTGAACTGTTACAGAACCCTACCCAGACAGTGTTTTCTCTTCACCTTTTCTGATTGCTTTTCTTTAAGATTTTCCAAATTTCTTACTTACAGACATCCAGGCAGTGTTTTTACTAGCCACTAACTGACTTTTAACCCAAAACAGTTTCAATGGCACTCTTTTTTTCTCAGCTTCTGTTTTCACACTGGCAGAGCTGACGTCAAGCTGTGCAGTCATGATGGAAGTCCAAATCTTATAATTACTAAAAAACCTTGCAAGGATTGGCTGTTTACTAAGTGAGATGCATAACTCAATCAGCATTGTAAATAAATGGGCAATGATATGCTTTCAGAAAGTGGACCAATCTATGCACTACAAGGAACTGTGGGTAGGTAGACATCTAGAAACTGGAGGAAGTATGTTGCTTCATAAACAGAATGAAAACTACATTAAATACTAACACAATATGTATGGAAAAGGCAAACAACTATAAAGTAATTTAAGAAGGCATGGGACAAATGTAGTAACATAAAAATGGACAACTGCAAGAGGGTTAGCAAAAGTACATACAAGAGCTACAGCAGAATTTCTAGAAGCACAGAACAGACCAGCTTTAACAGAATACAAGAGAGAGACAAAACGTCAACAGAACATTAATGTAAAAAAGGGAAATAAAAATTAAGCAAAGTGAGATGAACCACAGGCAAAACAGATGGCTGGTCAAGGAATCATAAGTGCGTGTGTTTCCACATTAAGATATCTTCCTTTTATAAGTCCTGTTCCATTCCAGTTTCCCCTACAGTTTTATTTTTTCAATGCAGAAACTGCCTCATCACACTCAGTATTATCCTGGAAGTCTGCTGGTAAAGTAACACAGAGAACCAAATCACTGGTTTGAAAGCTACAGGGGTTAAACACCAAGTTAAACCTCCTCATCAAATTATTCCATTGTAGTGCCTGGAGCGCTGTGATTACACTCCAAAAACAGTTAAATAACTTCCTCATTCAGGGCTACTTTAGCACAAGACCTGACCTTAACAGCACTTAGAAGGGTACTTAACAACTGTTAAGCACCCTCTGCATTGCTAAGATCGCTGGCTAGTAAACAGCTGTAGCAGGACATGAAACAGCTTAATTTCATCTCCTGTTTCTGCTTGCTGTAATACAACCAATATCTTGAAACAAGCTGCTTCCCTTAGTCAGGGTCCAGGTAAAATGTAAGGATGTTAGCCACTTTCACATTGGTTTGCCGGCATTCAAATCAGGTACAACATATCATGCTTTTTATTCTCAAGCTCCATGCACTACAAAGAACTATGATCTGATCTCCAATCCGAATGCAGTATTATGTGTTACTGACATGGATGCCAAGATTCACCTTTCAAACTTTGTTCCACAGGTGAATTTCTTGGCATCCATGTCGAGAACACATAATATGCTTGTTACGGTCAGAGACCCAATCATAATCCTCTGTATCATATTACTGGCCAAGGTAACCAGCTGTAGGAATGGCCAGAAAACGATCCAAACTGAAAATAATGTTATACCTCAGGCAACATATTTCATAATAAATAAGAAAAGTGTCATTTTCTTCTGAAAGTCAGCCTGAAATTCTTTCTTTTTACTTTATTTTGCCTCAAGACAGATATAAAATTCATCATCAGTCACAAACAGTCAAATACAGCAATGGAATCAGAGGTTATTGTTGGCATCTGAAATGCCCAAGCCTGAAATGTTTACAATCTTGTCAGAAACAGATGTCCGGAAAGATGTAACATATGTGAGGAATTGTTTTCAAGAGAGTTTGCAAATATATAAACCACGTAAACCCCAAAGCAGTATGCAATTTCTAGCTCATTTTATCTTGCTGAGGGAATTGTTTAACTGTCCAACTGAAGAAAAAAAGAACACATTTTATCATTAAAGAATTAACCACATTATTGCCAATGAAATAAATGCAAAACTAAAAAAACATAATGAATGTGCCTGAGTCTATGTACCAAGGGATGACAGCTACTTAAAAACGGAAAAAACTATGAGTTATTATTTGACAAAAATGTAAAGGACATACTGCTATTTTTATCCAGATTACAGTATATTTCTTTGTTTTCAAAATAAATATGGGTTTATTTAAAAGTATTTTCATAGTGATTTATGAAAATGTTTAGTTTAAAAAGGTAAAGCACTTGGTAACAGCAGCCTACCCCGCTGAAATGCATTTTACCAACTCCTGTTTCCTTTGTAATGATTCCCAGTTTGTGTATTAGTTGGACATGCAGGATTTCAGAGCAAACACTTTTGTTGTAATATTATCAGGCAATCTGAAGTGCTAGAAATTAGGACAAGCTCTGAAGAAAATTTGATGCATTTCCAATAGCATACAAGGAGTAAGACCGGTAATAAAAAAGTCATTCAAAATCTGGATTCCGAAATACACACTGGCTTGAGACTAAATACATCTCAAACTAACTCAGGTCTTCCTTTTAACATTACTTACAAATGTTCAGAAAACAACAAGGGTATCTGACGATGTCAGGTGCAAAAACTAATTAAGTTAATTAATTTTCAATACAAGATTTATCTTACTCAGGCAGGAGAAAGCTGGAGTCTAGCCAGGTAAGAAATAAGCATAAGGCAAGATACAATGCTAAATGGTACGCTAGTTTGTTAGAGAACCTACTCACATACAATGCCAAGCACAGAACTATAGGCAATGTGACCACCACCAGTTTAAGTACCATTATATCCTAAAGACATGGGGGAAAAACTGGATCACCCAGCAAAAATGACGTGCAGAGTCTACTAAGAAGACATAACAGCCAGGTACTGAACTGAAGACTCAAGAACTGTGAGGCATCAATGCCAACCACTACACCACCATGCTGCCACAGAATTACCTGAAGAAGGCAATTTCAAGTTAGAGTAAAGAAAATAACTTCTGTTTATTAGTGGGGACTACCGGTGATAACATCAGACTGTCCATGTCCTTTCCAGGAGGCTCAGTTACCGCAGTCACTCACTCCTATCTATCCCTATCTCATGCAAATGGACTTGGGTCACCAGAACTGCATTCATGGCTTTATCTCTTTACATCAGGGAGACTGCATGAATATCTGGGATCCAGCCAAGGCAACACACAATGCCTTGATTCACTTCAAAAGAAATGGGATCCACTCCCCCTTTAAAATATTACCATCAGCTTTACCTTGGTGTATAGTCTGTGAATAAAAAAACCTCTCTTTAGGAAAGTGTTAGGAAATGCCCTGATATTATGCCTTATACTCACAGTTTTCTCTCCTTCCACTCTAGAGGGATGCAAACTTCAAAAAGCTGCAATGCGTGTGGGTTTGCATTCAGTTTATAAAGTAAAAATGAACAGATGCAATAAAAATGGTGGCAGGATTACATTTATTTAAATGTTCCTCATAGCAGCTACATTGCATTACATCTGGGAAAGCAGGTACTAGAAACCCCAATAAGGCAAAAAAGAAATAAACTAGCTTGTTTACCGCAGTCATTGGTTCTTAAAACTTCCTCCTCAGTGTTGCAGCAACTGTTTATGTCAATAAACTGGTGTGCCTAAAACTCCAAACACTATCAATAAATCTTTACCTTGTAATCTACACAAAATTCATCCAGTGTTTAAACTGTTGGGCCCAGCTTGAATTTATATCAAAAACTAAATGGAATTTGTGCTCTCTAATGTACCCAGATGACACTCAAATGTACCATACTGGTAAGTCACCACCTCACTTTGTAAGGGACAGTTTTAAGTTCCTTCGATTCTGGGAGGACTCTCATGTAACCTCTTTATACATTTAAAAAAAACCTCTTTTGCTGCAAATAAGGTTTGTTGTGAACTTGCAATAAGATTTTCAGTTTGCTAACATCTGTTGTTAAAATCAGAGGAATCCTACTACCCAACACTAAATATGGGCTGTGCCCTGCCAGCATACCTCTCATTCTCTTAGCACATGAAATCTGGACAAAGCCAAAAATAATGGGGTGGGGTACAGACTTTAAGTATTGCTGTTATAAACTTAGCTGACAGAATAAAGTCTAAAACTTAAATGTCTGTCTTTATTCAATGACTTCAGTCCTCAATGATTTGTGAGAAAACCCACACATTTTATGAGAAACAGACCAAAAATATGAGGCAAATATCTGGACAGTTGAGAGGTATACTTGTCACTTCTGGATCTTTATATAATCGTTATGCATAGATTGAAGGTACTTGCCCCTAGAGTCCGACATTATTGATCAACTGCAATGCACATTAATCAGAAGTGCTATGATGGATATAAATAAAACATGATGCAAAATCAATCAGGGATGATCTGCAAAAAAAAAAAAAAAAAAAAAAAGGGGGGGGGGGGTGGGGTAGCTTGTGATAGTTTAACTGCAGCAACCTGGTTGTTACATTTGTATCAAGCTCCTTGCTATGGTCTCAGAGTAAAACTTTTTTCTCTCCTTTGTTCTTCAAGGTGAACATCGTTTTTCTCCTTCCTTGTTCATGAAGCTGTCAGGATCATGACTGACAGATGAAGATGGTGTGGGATTGCAATATCGAAATTTGCTAATGAAACTTTTGCAATTCACAACTTAAGACGTCAGTGTGTTGTAGTTAGACACAGCAAGCTGCTTGTTACATCTGTAGCAAGCAGCTTGCTACAGTTTCAAATAGAACAACTTTTTTACCTTCAAAGTGAAGATTTTTTTTTAACCTACAGTTCTAGATAAGTGTTGGGCCTCCTCTAGGTGCGGGAGTGTATTGTATCAAACTGGCACAACTGGGCTGGGCTAAGATTGACTCTGCTCTTACCTCCAGAATCGAGGAGAAATCCAGAAATAATCAGGGACACTTTTTTAAAATATTAGTGCTAATAACTTGAAACACTGACAGAATAAGGGAATATAAATTATCATACATTTTCTAAAGCAAAAGAAGTGTACAGCTCTAATTATTGTCATTTATTAAGAGTAAACAACCACCTGTTCTCACAAAAATCACCAGATTTAAAAGAGATAAAGAGGGATGCAGCAAGCTGGTCTTCCAAAATGGCTGCACATTGAATAACAGCTTAATTTCAGTTTGTTTTCCTAGTGAGAAAACAAAAAACTCAGAAGACAGAGATAGTGAATTTGTCTTTTTTGGGTAAATTTCAGTTAAGGGTTAGTATGTGCACTGCCCAGATGTCTGCAAAGAAGATATTTAGAGGAGCTGAATTTAAATCAACCACAAAAGGTGAGGAGAAGACACTGGTTGGGAAGAATACTGCAGCTGTTCAGCAAAAAGCAGTTCAAGCACCAGTTCTGGTGCAAGACATGATTTCCAGCAATCTATACGAAAATACAAGTCAAATGTGCTCACAGCTGATTAAAATAAGTGAAACACTGAAGGAATATATCAACTCAAATAATAAAAGGCTAGAAAATGTAAGAAGCTTTAAACAGATATTCAGATGTGATAATAAAACTGCAATAATCAAGAGGTCAAAATGAAGAAAAGGCTGGCTGAGAATGAGACTGCTCAAGAAAAGACGTTTCAAAAAATGGCAGAATTAGAGGACAGAGCATGTAGAGAAAACCTGAGATTTTCTGCTGTACCAGAGAAACTGGAAGGACTACACTGTATTAATTTTATGAAAGCACAAATAAGCAACTGGAGTGGTATTGCACAGCAGCAGTTATCAATTGAAATGTCATATCATGTGCATGTGCCAAACCTGGCCAAGAGAAGGCAGCCAAGGCCAGTATTAAAGATTCAATCCTATCAGCTGAAAGAGTTAATTTTGACAAAACTGTGGCAGAAGAGTAAAGTACTAAAAGATGGAACAGTAGAGTGTTTGTGGAAAATGATTACTCACTATACATCAGGCAGAACAGGAGCAAATTTATTCTAGCAATCAGGGAATATAGACAAGCAGGTGTGAGATTCAAACTGCTGTATTCAGCTATCTTCAGAATATTTGTCCTGATGAATCAGTCATTTTTTGATGTGGAATAGGTTAAGGAGGAAATACAAATGTTTGTCCAACAAAAAAGTGAACTATCAAGCAGAATGGCGTTTTGCTTCTAATTCTTTAGACAATAAAGCTCATAGAGAGACTCTGAAAATGAAACATTTTCCAATGTTTCAAAGGGGAATACTTGAGAGACAGTGAAAAGCACAGGAGTTGCCTAGAATAACTAACAGTACATTGGAAATGAATCGGAGAATGGAGTTGGAAGATGGAGATCAACAGAAAGAAAACAAGCAACTCTGAAATTAATGACTAAATGTGGGATTACAAGGCATCAATCACATTTGTGAAATATGGCTGAACAAGAAAAAATGGAAATATTGGACTTTTTTTTAACTATGTTAAACTTGTAGGGGACTCCAAAGCATTTGCCCTAAATTCACGTCATTAATGTTTCGAAAAACTTTAAACTGAAGAAAAGAGGATGGAAAGAGGTAAAGTAAAATAATTTTTGTTCTTAACAGCACTTTTAGGAAACATTTAATGGCATAAATTGCATGTTATATAATAAGGCATGTTCCGTTATTGTGTGTGTTATAAGGGTACTAAAGTAAACAGGTGCCCCTTTTTTACTTTTCCTCTGTTGTTTTAAGAAATGTAGGCATTGCAATGTAAAATGAGAAGACAGCATGGACAAAAGCATGTTTAAAATAACAGGCTGTAATTGTGTGTTGCTGAGGTAGAGGATGGACTATAAGTACAGTTGATATGCTTTTTCTTATTTTAGCATAGGGGAATAACTGGATTAAGGCCCTTGGCTTGATCTAAGAAGTTTTAAGTGTAAGCAAGTAAATAAGAGAAGACTGGATGTTATGGAAATTTCCCTTTAGCAAATACATGTTCACAGTGTTAGATGAGAAGCTTGTAGGTGATGGCAACTATTTATCTGGTTCTTATGTTTCTATGGAGACAAGCTGATAAGGCAGCAATACGTTTTAACAGCTATAAGTTAATGTTTTCTGAAAGCACTCAAGTTGTTTTCTACATCTAGGAAAGGAATACAGATAAGATAAAGACACCACTTAGTGTAAGCAGAAGCGCAGGCTGTACCATGCATCTTAGCATGCATAACCTTAATTATAGTTCAATCAAAGCACGTGAGTGTAGCTGTCAATCTGGGGCAACTGTTCCTGTTAGGAGGATTATTTGAGATGTACATAGTTTGTGTGTTTGTATTAAGTTAATAGGTTATGGGGGCATTCTGGAGGTGTTTGTTTTTTGAGAGTTTTCATTAAAACAACAATCTTGTAAGATGTGACATAGGTTCAAATGGACATGACAAAAAATGCCTGTATAAAAGAACAACCTGCTAAACATTAGTGCATGCATGTATTTAACACAAAAGCTGAAAATAGACATTTAAAAAATCTGTTAAACATAGCAGGTGGAACTTTCTATCATAATGGCAACACTTTCCCTGTTATCCTGGAATGTGAATGGTCTCAAGTATATACAAAAAAGAAAGAGTAATAAACTATATTAAGAAATGCAGAGTGCAAATAGCTATGCTACAGCAGACACATTTGGAAAGAACTGAGCATGTGAATTTAATAAAGAAAGGAATTCTTGATAACTATTCAGGGGAATATCTGTTAAAAAGAAAAGGGGGAGTATTTATATCAACTGTTAGAGGAGCTCCAATACTGATAGAAGATGGAAAAAGGGATAATAAAGGTAGACTTGTGGTAGTAAGTGGCTACTGGCAACAGAGGAGGGTTACGCTGGCATGTACTTATATTCCACTTAAAATTGTTACAAAGGAGCTTAACAAAACTCTGGGAGGAATAATCTGCTTTTAGCAGGGACTATTACTTATAGGTTGGGACTGGAATTTGATTTGCAACAGTGAGGATATCCCTAAGAGAGTAGAAGGGAAAACATAACAAAACAGGGTTGATTTTTAAAGAAATTTATGAAAATATTTGTTATGGAATCACTGAATTCAGTAGTAGGAACTCAGAACCTATCTATTAAAAAGACACAAATTTAAGGAATATGTAGTTGAAATTATTAGTTATTAGGGCAGATAGACGTTTCTTCAGAAGATATAGTTAGGATGTAGGACAAAAATGGAGTTTAAAAATAGGGTAGAAATAAAAGAAAAATAGACATGGTTAAGAAGTAACAAGAATTACTTAGAGGGACTGACAAAGGTGAAAGTGCTGCAGACTAAGGGGAATCTCAAAGAAAAAGAAGAGGCACAACTGCAGAGTGCTAAATAGAAAACAAGGGACAGCCTGGATAATATGCATAAAATTAGAAAGATTGCTGTTAAGCAAGTGTTTTTTTTTGGTAATAACTTCACAGCACAAAAAAACTTTTATTATGACGACTCAGGCAACAATAAGTAGAAAGGGTTGTTGCCAAGCTTAAGGAGACTATAGCAAGGAAAATAACCACAGATTTATATAAAGCAGCAAAATGTGGAAATCAAGAAAAAGCACAAATGGAACTATTTATAGAAGAATTAAATATCCCAAGGTTAGCGGTAGAGGAGGTTCAATTATTAACAGCTAGGATATTAGGAAATGAGATAAAAATGGTGACGTATAACCAATCTACAGGAAAGTTTCCAGGAATATAAGGTATTGTTTTGGAAATCTGGACACTAGGAGGGAAGAAAGTGATAAAGAACTGGAAGGTTATAAAAGGAGGGGAAGCACCAACATCCTATTTAAAGACGATAAAGATCCATCAGATTCAGCCTCAAATATGCCCATTTCAACTTTAAACCATGATTATAAAGTGCTTATGTCTATGATGCATCTGACAACATTAGCAGAACAATGAAGATCCAGAAGGTAGTAGAAATTAAGAAAATACCACTATTGCTGTTGGGTCTTGATGCAGAAAAAGCATTCAACAGAGTAAGTTGGGATTTTAAGAGTAGTGCAATGGAAGAATTTGCATTTCGTGACACAATGGTAAGTTTGATTAAGAAGCTATATGAGGGATTGCGAGCAAAAAATTAAAAAGGGGTTCCTCTCTGATAACTTCTGTCTGAACACAGGAACCAGGCAGGGATATCCTCTTCCCCCTTTGTTATTTGTGTTATATTTAAAACCACTGGCAAAGAAAATAAGGGACTCAGAAATTCAAGGATATAATTGGTACAGTTATCAAGAAAAGTTGGTTGTGTTTGTAGATAATATTTTGTACCCGACAGATCCAGAAAAGAACATCTCAGTGTTGTGGAAAATTCTGACACAGTTTCAAGTCTTTTTGGGATATAAAATTAATAAACATAAAACAAAGGCTGTAGCTATAAACTACGCACCACACACAGAATGCTTCAGCAACTCCCATATTTATGGGAACATGAAAAAATGAAGTACTTACAGGTATGGGTTAAAAGGATTCTATTATGGCAGCTAGGGATATGTGGGAAGGCAGTAAACAAAAGATAATACAAAAACTGAGGAAGTGGAAGCTCGTGCTAATGGATATGGATAGCAAGCTATAAGCAGTAAAAATGTTTTTAGTCCCTTTAGTTTTATACACAGGTCAGGCATATGTTTATCAACCAGAGGAGAAGTTGTGGACAGCAATTAATAAAGAGTTGAACAATTTTATCTGGGAGGGAAAGAGTCAAGTGGGATAAAGTTGATCCTTCTAATATAGCAAGGTGGATTGGAATCACTTGATTTGAAGTGATATTTTAGAGCTACACAGTTAAGGCTCCCATAAACAGAAAGACATAATTCAAAGTGGAAAGGGATGATGAGGAAACAGGGTGTAAACTCAAGAAATAAGAAGAGGGTGGGATTTTGGATGCAGATCCCTAAGGAGAATAACAATACCCATAAATAATGTTATATTCATGCACTAGCAGAAAGGATTCCGATAACTAAGCCAACAGAGGAATGGAGAAAGGAGACTAGACTCTGCAAATAAGGATGACTGCAATTAGGGGTACATAGAATAGGCAAGAGGGGGCTGGAATTTAATGGAGAAAACTGGCAAAAGAACCAAGATATTGGGAGCAAATAATTATAAAGGGAAATGTAACAGAATGGGAAGAGACCAAGAATACATTTGGACTGCAAACTATTGACTGCCCTCACTATCAAGGATTGATATCAGAGTATAGGCAAAGAGAAAAGGACAGGGGAATCCTAAGTGAAAGATCAGCACTGGTAGTGTTTTTAGTTGAACAGAAGCTGCTGTAAAATTAAATAATTAGTAGGGCATAGAAAATATTGCATGGTAACTATAGGAATCAGTCAGAGGAGATTAGAAAAGAGTGGGAAGAGAGACTGGATAAGCAATTCACGAAGAAACAATGGAAAATGGGAGGATATATGTATGGCTCCCAAATGTGCCACAGAAGTCTAGAAGATTAAGGATGTTTGCTTGGAAGTGTTTGTATAGGTATTTTATACCCCAAGCAGACTCCAAAGATTTTTTCCTTAGGTAGATTGCATTTGTTAGAGGTGTGATGGGGAAGAAGGAAGTGACTGAGTCCACATTTTTTAGGAGTGTAATGAGTTGGCAGCCTTTAAAAATTCACTAGAGACTACTCTGCCAGAAATACTGGGTGAGAAAATTTGTATAAGGAAATAATTTTTTGAGATGGGATACGGGGTCTGAATTGCCTAGCTATAGTAAAGCCTTGTTAAGTTTAATTCTAGTGACTGCCAAAAAACAATCACTAGAAAATGGAAATCTAAACCAATAGTATTTGAAATAGTAAATATAGTAACAGAGATAAAAAAACTGGAAGTGCGATCTTCAGAAAAGGGTAGGAGTAAATCACATAGAAACAAATGGGAATGGTGGGAACAATACAAGCAGAATAATGTTAACTTAAGGGAAGGCAGGAATGGTAGGTTAACATTGACTATACATCACATATAATCTTCTGTACAATGTTTGTAACTGAGAATATGTAAGTATGGTTTGTTTTTATTCATATAAATGTATGATTGCCTAAGTTACATGTGATAATTCAAAACAGATAATTAAAAAAAAAGATGGACACAAAAAATTGAGCTAAAATCTGTGACATTTGAGAGGCATGTGTGGGATATTTTTCAAGACAGCTGTTTCAGTATTTAACATCTACTCGATTCGTAAACTACAACTCCTCTTGTAATATACATCCCTGTGAAAAAAAAGTTTTTAACCACTCCTTATGTCCTTGGATTTCTTGTACAAATTCAAAGTGCCATGTTAACAATGGGCAACGGTTTTAAGGTTAAAAAAAAGAAATTTAATGAAGTCAGAATACTGACTGGATATAAGAATAGACATATCAGCACTGGGAAACAACTGCTCCCAGGTTTGCACAGTGTACTGTACTGTTGAGGAAGACAAATCACACACCAGTGCAGTCAAACTGGTTTCAGTCAGAAACAGCAAACACTACAATACATGGAAAGACAGAAAGCTGCTAGGCATGCTGCTGAGGAAATTGGAACCTGCAAAGGATGTACTATGTCCTGCAAGCTTTGTGTCCATAATAAATAAGACCAGTAACATCTAAGTTTCACCTGTAAATACGTGCACACTAAGCCCGCATCCTGTGAGCAATACTAGTATAAAGCTTTGTACCATTTTCCACATCAAATCATTTTATCAGCCAGATGTGTAGAACTGCTTCAGTAGGATGATGGCACAAAACTCTACAGACAGTGATGATGATGGAAAGGGAAATTTTTACAAGTGTAAGACAAACTACTCCTCTGTTAAAGTGTGTGCAGCAGGGTAAGCTTATTAAACAAGCAATAATGCCAGTCAGGGTTTGTGATACATTGTATTAACCCATACCCAGTGGTGTTCTGAGGCCTGATGCCACAGGCAGAGAGCCTCTACTTCCCTGGAAGGGCATTACTTGCACAGCAACACACACCCTGTTGGGCATTGCAGTACATAGAGAATGGGATATCTGTTAAATTGCTCTGCTTTTTATTGATATATAATTTTCTTATACATTTGTGATGTAAAATAGTTCCTCTGCCTAATGGTTCAAACTTGGTATATTACCTGTAATTTTTTTGAGGAAGTATTTTACATCCAAAACATAAGTTATGCAATTATTTAATCCTCTGCATACACACAGTCAATAGCACAGACATATAGACTTGCAGACACATACATAAAAAAGGACATATACACATTCCAAAAGACAGACACAGACAGATAAAACACACACACAGACACACACACCACTACCATTTAACAGTCACTACATTACGGGAAAAGAAACAGAAACAAAAAAAAAAAAAAAAAAACACTGCAACTCTTCACCCCTCCATGCTATACCTTGAGATTTTGCTGCTCTTCGTGCTTGTATTACTTTTTAACTAAATCACTAAACCTTAAAGTCAGTCAAACATTAAGAATTTCAGAACTCTTAATGGTTAACTAATCTATACTGATGGACTTCCTGTTGCAGTCAGTGGTGGCACTGTACCTCTCTCTCTCTCTGTCTCACGCAAGCACACAAACATACACACGCATGTGTACACTGACACAGTTTTCTTTTTACATCTTTAGTTTATTTTAATGTAAAAGTTTCATGCCAGCTTAATATGCCACTGTTGTGAAAGCAGCAGACTGTTTTTTCAGTGGTTATTACCTGTACCTTAACACCCCTGCTGGAGAACCTTCGTTCTCCAATGTACCTTAACACCCTGCTGGAGAACCTTCGTTCTCCAATCAGGGTGGCAATGTACAGTTTGCACATTCAAAGTTCCTAAGAATTCATCACCTATTGCTTCCCTATTAGACACTGTGACATCCATGGCTTGATTCGTGGCCGAGGTGTCCCATGTGTAATAACATTCTTTTTATCACTATTTTCTCCTCTGTCTCTGAATCAATCCAACATGCCAAACACATTCTAGCAAGTTAAGGTATGTTGCTATACAGGGCTGAGGCAGACTGGTGAGAATGTGTGTACTGCAGTTCCTCCCTATTGTTCAATGCTGCTAAAACTGGTTCCAGCTCCTGCAAATAAGATATGGTTGTAGTGAATATACAGAAAATGGATGGTGTTCGGGAAACTAAAAGAAATGAGGATGAGGGTTATGTTAGTAACATGCGCAGCTTTATATAAAATAAATGGAACCACACATTAAAATACAAGAGGAACTAATTCTGTCTACAACCACACTTAGAATTAAATATAAGAAAAAGCACAGACACAAACCAAAACATACCTCTTAAATGTTCAGATTTTTGCAGAATGTCCAGACTTTTGCATCACATTTTTGGTCTGCTCCTCCAAAAATTTGTGGTTTTCTGGATTTTGTGGCAAATCAGTAAGGACTGAATTCACTAAATAATGACAGGCTGAACAACAAAAACAAACCCAACTGCAGCAACCAAATAAAACTGTAAAACTGTAAAATTCCCCAAAGCAGGCAGACAACAGCTCGATATGTAGCTAAATCCAAACACTTGATGAACCAGCAAGTAATCATACCAAAAATCCCCCATTGTTTTGAAATTTTCCAATGGTGTAAATATGGTGAAATATATAGTTACCAGGAACTGGCATATTTTACAGACTGACAGCAGATGTTCCGATATATTAGCAGACGGCCCTAGATTTGTATATAAGAACCACAGTAATTTAAGCCAACAGTTATGTTTTCCTAGACATGTTATGTCTGGATTCCAAGTTTTGGTGGGTACATCTAAATGTCATAAATGCAATTTTTGTCAGTTTATAGATGCGTCTAGGTTCTTTAGGCACCCTATCATGGGCTACTTGCGGAAGTTGACGGCATCTGCTGATTGCTCCACCAGGAATGTGGTTTATTTAGCACATTGTCAGTGCTGTTATAAATTCTACGTTGATAAGAGGAACAGGAGCTTAAAAAAAAGAATTGGGGACCATGTGTATTGCATGAAGAAGCAATATGATTTTAGTGCCTTAGCGAAACATGTTCTGTCTACTGGCCCTGAACACAACTTTGTCTTCCAGGTATTGTGTGTGATCAAGCCCAGGTCTACGAGGTGGTGATATAGTGGCTCGTACTGAGGTGGTCGAGTTGGAGTGGATCTTGAGGTTGGGGGCACACTTAGCTATGGGGTTGAATGATCATGTCCCCATTAAGCCTGTATTAAGGAATAAATGGATGTAAGGCGTTGTTTGTTTGTGTCTTTCGGCTTTTCCCGGTTAGGGGTTACCACAGCGGAACTACGGTCCGCTAATGATTGGTAGTTGATTTTTACGTGCCGAGTTACCAGCTCTGACGCACAACCTTCAACGAAGGTATGCCCATTCATGCATGTCTCCACGCAGAAGACGTTCTAGCTAAGAATCAAACTGGACAGCGTCTTACTGTGAGGTGACAATGCTACCGCAGCATTATGAATATTTTTCATGTTTTATTTATTTGTGTTAATGTTTTTATTATTATTTTTTATCAGATTTTATGCCAGTAAATATTATCTACTTCATATGCCTTTAAGCTGAGAATGTGGCTGCATGAATGTTTGTTTTATTGGCTGTTAAGATGTTTGAGATGATGTACTTTGTATATAAGTTATTCTGTCCCCATTCATGTTTGTCTGAAGACACGGTATGGTATTACCGTGAAAGCGCGAACTTTCTTTCTCTGCAATAAAGTTTTTTGGTACGATTACTTGCTGGCTCATCAAGTTTTTGGATTTAGCTGCATATCGAGCTGTCTTCTGCCTGCTTTGGGGAATTTTACAAATAATGACAGGCGTTTGAGTTTAAGACTTCAAACCCTACAGAAAATGCATGGTAACACAATACCTTTTATTCTAGCAACGTTCTATTCTTATAATAGCAATATTTAAAATGTGTCTCTATTTTTGGGGCTTTGCCCCCCCCCCCCCATTATTTTTAGCTTTGTCCAGATTTGTTGTGCTAAGAGGTTGAGGGCTATGAACCAGAATCATGAAAGAAATACAAGATCATTCTTGCAAGTGCAAAAAAACACTTCAGGACAGTTAGCACACAGAATTAAGACAATGAGCTGTCAATGGACTTCATCCTGTAGTTTGGGATTTGATTCCCTCATCCTTAGCTTGCCTGCTGTGTGACTCTGTGAAATTCACTGAAGCAGACAGAGCTACGGGGTAACCCCCCCCCCCCAAAAAGGGAAACAAATAAAAAGAAGTGTAACTTACGGTATATGAGCATTCCGCTGGTACTTAAGGAAATGTCAGGGTTGTGTTCTTATCAGACTATAAACCATGCCTTGCCATCTTATTGCTTAACTGTAATATACTTTTGACAACCAATATTTTCACAGTGTTCCAGAGGGCAAGTCTCAGCTTAGCTCACTGACCTATAAAATGCTCTTGTTTCTGCCTTAACTGACCACCTTTGAACTCCTTAAAAACTAACTAAACCATTCACTTGAGCCCTCATCTTTGACTTTTTTTTTATCTTGCTGCTTTCTGTATATTCAAAGTGCTACACCAAGGCACACTCAGACTAAGCTCCCAAACTGGGCACTCATTACCACTACTCATTAAAACCTTACTCTCATACTACCAATCCAAAACTAGAATTCCGACATACTGCCTTAAAGAATCTAATTGCAAATGTTACCAATGATAACATTATGACTGTGGTTCTTACTTAAAAATGCCAAAGATGTTAACAATTTTAAAATCCTGAGACTCATAAGTATGTATCCTGGAATATAGCAAAACTGAGTGTGAAAATGGGGACACCACTGAATCTCAACGTATTTCCTTTTCTCCAAACTGTGTAAATCAGAGTTAGTATATAATAGCAAAATTACTTTAAAAGAGAAAAGTGATTGTTAACATTCATTAGTTCCTTAACTTCCAATACTTTCTAATTGTGATCTCAGAATTAAAACAGGGAGCCATCACAGCCTTGCCTATTTTACTTGTAAATGTTGTTTATTAAGAGATGGCTGTACTATATGTACCTCTGTTAGGTACACTATATTCTGTTTGTTTATTTGATGGAACATTTCCATAGTTTGCTGTAAAATGTTGTAGGTAAAAAAAAAGGTAATTTAGTCCGGCCTACTCTGGAAACATTCAAGATACCTTAAGCATCAATTTACTTCTATCATCCCATTTTTTGAGAATCTGGGTAGCGATGGGACCAAACACAAATTCAGAACTTAAGGGAGCATTCAAAGTCGCATTTTTTTAAATCCTCAGAAAAATTCAGGTTATGTAACCAAACAAACCTTCTCAATACAAAAGAAGTGGATGCATTTCTAGAAATTGTGACCACACATTTCAAGATAGTCTTCAAAGCATGTTTTAAAACCTGAGTCACAGTAGAAACAATCTCATTCATATAGCAATTCTGTTCAGCAGGAAAAGACACAGCAAAGTCATCTTAACTTAAGTGCATTGCAAAATAAACTTTCTCATAGCCTTTTTAGTAGCTGTTTCACTAGTCAAAGGGGCTTTACCCATGCAGCTTTATAAACATCTTTTAAGGGAAGTAACTGAAGAGTAATAGCCAAAACATTAGGAATCTCATCTTGAGTAACAGCATAAACTCTGTCAATCTCTGGCACATTTCCAAATTGCTTTTAGTGGATAAAATATCCAGGGACAGAGTATTATGTCTGGAATGGGCTTGATTACCATGGACCTCTCCAGGCGCTAAAGGGGTTGCTTCTCCAGTACCTGAACCAGGTAATGAGATAGCCCTGGAAAATATGTCTGACCCTAATACCAAACACAGCTGCAGTCGCACACCAGGGGGTGTTGTAGGAAAGGGTAAGTGGTTGACTTAAGGAAACAACGGATTCACAAACCATAGGTTGAGTTTTTTTTTAAGATACAAGTGGATTTGATGGTGACAACTGTATCAGAATCTATCATGTCATGGGAAAAAACACCAGCCAGAATAATACAATGACACTATTAGGGGCTGACTTATGGCAGCAACTACAGAAAATCTAAACTATGTCCCCACACATGAAATAGAGCTAAACTGCTTAAAATATAGCAGAAACAGTTTAAAATATGCTAAACTTTGTTCTACAACCCACACAGAACAGTAAAAAAACAACATGCAGTCATAGTACCAAATAAAATTCACTTGTCCAAACAGTTCCAAAAATCAAACATATGCCCTTAAATAAAACAGAAATCTTCATAAATAGTGTAAATAAACATTTACTTAGATATTCCCTTCTAAGAAATGAAAAAAAAATTACCACAGAAAATGCAAATAATCTGCAGTAAAACTGAGATTTAACAATAAACATGGCTATAGTGGTGTTAAATCAGGAGAAATATATAAATGAAGAAAAAACATCTTCTTGTCAGAACTTCCAAATGAAGAAAATAAACAATAGAAACAGATGACCTTGTGTTCAACTGATACAACAGAACATCAGTTTCCCAGTACAAGTCACAGAACAATTTAGATAAGCCCCATAATTGCTTAAAAGCAATATTAAGCATCCAAACAACACAATAATAAGTTAGAATTCCCAGAGGAATTAACAACAGTGGTAAACAACATGTATATTAAAATAAAAAAGTTAACACACACATATATATATATATATATATATATATATATATATATATATATATATATGGTACTGTCTAATTTTGTCGAATGATACTTTGGTCAGCATCTGTTTTGACACAATTTGGTCAAACAGATGGCTGACAGGTATGTGAGATTGACAATCCCTGGATAGGGGAATATACCCTTTTCCCCAGGGATTGTGTGATGTCAGAGTTAGGATATATAATTATCAGAGGTTGTGGGTTGCGATGCTTTCTTTTTTTCATTTTTTTTTAAAGTTTTGCATGTGCCGAGATTAATTCTCGTCACACTAGTAGCATGTTGACATGCATAACGCCATTCAATTTGATCCAAAAAGATGCCACAGGAGCAACAGCAACGTTGACTCAAACGAAATTTAATGTTGAAAGTAGAACAAGAAACACAACACTTCAGCAAATGCTGTTGTCCACAAAAAATCACTAAAACAATGAAACTGGTGTTGTATTAAGCGCTTTTCGTCTACGCCAGTAAGCAGACTTCTTCAGATACAAATACACCATGAATGCGATACTTTGTATATAGTGTTGAGGTCACATGGTTAAGGTTCCGTTTGAAATTAACTCTTTGTTAGATCGGGAACTGTTTCTTTTATGTTGATATTGTAAATATTATGTATGTGTCTCAATCAACAACCTAGTACTACTATAAAAACATTTACAATAAAGTTATTGCATAACATTTGAATGATACTCAAAAACATTCAAAAACATGTACAAACCATCTTTAAAAACATATATAAATTAAAAACTTTGTTAAATAGTGTGAACACTTGTTTAACTTCCTATTCATACGATCCGATAGTTATTCGTTGGTAATAACAACAACCTATACTCTATAAATTTCTATGTATTGTTGTACAAAAGTGTATCGGTGTTATTCATTCAATTTGATATTATACACCTCAACATAAGTAGCATTTAATTTAAGTAACTC
This sequence comes from Protopterus annectens, assembly GCF_019279795.1. Taxonomy (NCBI): domain Eukaryota; kingdom Metazoa; phylum Chordata; order Ceratodontiformes; family Protopteridae; genus Protopterus; species Protopterus annectens. The sequence continues at coordinate 1,349,762,570 of NC_056737.1, forward strand.
CATATATCTATCTATAGATATATATATATATACACACACACACACACACACATATATATATATATATATATATATATATATATATATATTATTTATTTGATATTTGTTGACTGGGTTAGTCCAAGTGGGCAGATGCCCTTTTTTAGCATAGACCCGAGGAGAAAAGCTCCAAATGCATAGTATAAAAAATGAACAGCACAGTAAGTATAATGGTAGCAACATTCAGTAAAACAGTAATCATATATGTTTTTCTATTTTACATAGCCACAGAAATAGAAATATAATATTGTATAACAGTAATCACAATACAGTTTCTTCATATGCATGGTCACAGTATTATTTCTTACAGACATAAGGCAAGTGCTAATAGATTAATAGGAGGGAAAAATGCTATTTAAAGCAGAGGGAGATGTACATTAAGTAGGGTCAGTGAAGGTGCAAGTCCTACAGCTTAACAGAATGTCTTTTAATGTTTTGTGAAACAGTCTGGGTTGGAGATCGATCTCAAATATGGGGGCAGTTTATTCCAAGCAGTGGCAAAAGTGTGACTATAGAGAAGCTTGTCACTAGTTTTATTGGGTTTGTAGACCTGCAGGAGGTGGTGTTCTGAGCTGTGGAGTGTATGGTTAGGGTATGTAAGGAGAGATAAGTGTTGAGAGCAGAAGCGGAGTGGGGTTGGTTTAAGAAGGAGTGAGTCAAATGTAGTTGAGGCAGTAGCAGTTGACAGCACAATTCTAGCCATTGTTTGTGTTTTAGAGATAGACAGTGGTGTGAGTGGTAGGTGTGTTTAGTGGTAAATCTAGCAATTTTATTAAAAGTGACAAGTTTTGTCACCAGATTTGTCTGAAGGTTAGTAAGGATTAGATAGATAGTAAGGATACATGTAGATATACGTATACATCTATGTGCATTTTTTAAATAAAACAAAAGAAATCAAAAACATATCACAATAAAGAGGGAGGGAAGTTCCCAATGGGATCTTGTCTTTGGAAGCTGTAATCCACCAGGAGATATTCAATTGTGCAATTCCTGCAAATGGCACTAGAAGACTGAAAAAATGACTTCTTGTGATAAAGGTCAGACTTTCACTGGTGGGAAGGGCTTAGCCAATCCTCTGTCACAGGGGGTCAGAGGAGGGAATTCTGAGCGCTGGAAAGCTGCCAGTTTGGGTTTGTTCAGGCAGAGAACCCATGTGCCACTGAGGTAGTGTGAAATTCAGTTGTAGGAGGTGGCTGACAGGCCTGGCGAAGGACATGGGGCACTGGGGAGGGAGCCGTAGGATAATACAGAGCAGAAAAAAAGCCTCCTCCCCCTCCATAAAAAAGAATTTGTAAATTATTCTAAATAATCATTACTGCAGTCAATTCTTTTGTTATGCTGATCTCCTTGAGATATCCCTCTTCGGCTTGTGTGATCTGTATTACTTCAAACTGTCCTCAACGTCCATTCCAATATTTATTGTGTCCTAGTATTTAGCAATCACTGGAGATTCTCCTTAAATAAAGAGCAGTTGATTTACATTGAAGAGATAACATTTAGTTTTAATTTAATCTTTATTTTAATCCTTTTATTTTTACTCTTATATGTAGTAAATTTAGACCACTGCTATCAATGCAACTGTTAATGTTCATAATTTTTTTCTTTTGTTTTTCTATTATTAATTTCATATTTGCATTATTTTTAATAGTTTTTGTCCTGCATGTTTATCTTTGCTTATGTTTGCTGGGGCTCTTTCCCCTTGGATCTCATGACAAAACCAATCAACATTTTAAAAGAAAATGCTTATAAAAACATATAAAAATACATACATTTAAAAATATCATCAAGTGCAAGTGCAAAAATGCAAAAAGTATATATAAGACAATTAAAATCATTACCCACGTAGTGGTCTATTTTTTAAAATAGGTCTCATTGGCACATGGTCATTTAAGCCATGTCCTACATCAGCCCTCAACCTTACAATCCAATTTGCCTCTAGCTCTTCAGTTCTAGCTCAATGTTGATTGGTTTTGTCATATGATTTGTGATGACAGTATAAAACAGGTATTTTAGGAACAATATGGATACACCTGAAGAAACATCTAGTGAAAGCGTTTGTGTTAATAAAACAGCTGTGTTTGTTGAAGAAACTGGAGCCTTGTCTTTGCTACCTTTTTGCACTTATTTCTGGATTCTCAGTGGTTTATTGCAGAGACACCTGGATATTGTTGGTTTTGTTCTTCATTTTCAAAAGGGAAAATAAGTTTTAATATTTCAAAAAAGTGGGTTTTGAAAAAAAGGGATGTCTAAGTGTTTAGACTGCAACTTCTACAAGTATGTAATATATGATAATTATACAGTACTACTTAGAAACATTAAAATATGTTATAGAGGGATTTAGTTACAAAAGCAAATTTGTTGTTTATGCTGCTATCTGTAAAAAATGTGAGGCTTTTTATGTAAAAAGAACATCTAGAAAATTGCATGCTAGAATGTATAAGCATTTGCATGCTGTTTAGATTGGGGATACATGGAGTCTTGTTAAGCATATCCTTTCTTTAAGCAAAGAAAAGAGTTTTGCTTCACGCTTATAGTATTAGATTTAATGCAGAAGATTTATTAGACTTGTTGTTGTTGTTGTTGTGTCTTTCGGCTTTTCCCGGTTAGGGGTCGCCACAGCGGAACTCCGGTCCACTAATGATTGGCAGTAGAGTTTTACGTGCCGAGTTGCCAGCCCTGACGCACAACCTTCAACGAAGGTACGCCCATTCACGCATGTCTCCACGCAGAAGACGCTCTAGCTGAGAATAGAATCGGACAGCATCTTACTGTGAGGCGACAACACTACCGCAGCACCAGACTACAAGGACTATATATTGCAGGTTAAGTTAGATGTCTGCAATTACCCTGGGGTTAATGAATCAAAGAATTTCTAGACTTATTTAAAAATGAAAGGTTTAAAGCATTAGCCATTGAGGCATTGGTTATTAATTATTAGTGAAGTCATGCGACTTCAAATTTTAATTATTTAATGGTGATTGTTCGCTCGGTCTGAAGAAGACTTTTTACAAGATGAAAGCATTTACTTGGTAATTAAAGTGTGCTGTGAAATTGTGGTTTGTTTTTTTAACTTTAATTTCCAATAAAAAATTGCAAATCCCTGCTTAATAATACATTCTGGTTACTTAGACTACTTTCAGTCAATCTGCAGTCTCTTAGAGAAAAACAAAAATGTTTTACAGTCCACAGACTTTGCATTTCAGATTAGATCAAGATGCCATCTTCCTGCCACATCCAAAATCAGTCCTCTATTACCCTCTGAGTATCAACAGTTTGGCTCCTGGTCCTTAGATATATCCATAGACAAGCTCCTGAAATTCCATAGTTTCTTTTGGTCAAGATTTCTGGTTAAGATACCCCAAAAGTCTCTACTCCTGTTCACAAAGCATCACCTCCACAAGAGACAAATGTCTCTGCCTTTTTGGATTACATGCATTGCTTTAAACAGCATCTAACAAGTGAATCACATTAAACACTCCTGCTACAGATTTTTACTACCATAATAAATGATTTATTCACATCAACTTGTACCACAATATATATTAAATATGCTGCACATCAAACCTAGCAGCAGGTTTATATACTCCCATTACCATGTCAGATGTGCTTCAGTACATCAATGGGTCCTGAAATCTCACCAAAATCTGTGACACCTTTAACAGATATCAAAGTCATTTTAATAAAAAGATGCCATGGGTTATGCTTATGACCTTTTCTGACTTCCAAGCAAGTACAATAAGCTCCACTTCTTACCATTTAAAATGAAAGACTTATGTACTAGCATAGAGCAAATGGAACTATAATTAGTATTATAATTTGTTCTCCACTTCTTTCCCAAGGGTCAACAGTTTTACTTAAAGAATTCTCATATTTCTGAAATGCTGAAAGATTATTAAGAATGCTAGATCATGAATCCTGTAGATGGCAAATGAGATGTATACACGTACTTGATGCTTCCTGATGTAAGGAGACTGCCACACAATAATATCTGCAAACTATACTTTCATTAGTACCACTGGAATGGCAGTCTGCTGTATTACAGTAAACACAGTTAGAAAAAAAAAAGTATAACTTACTACTACATTTTAATTAAATAAACTGCATGTTCTATTAATTTAAATTATCCCTACTACTGTCTGATTTTATATAACATAGCAAACTAATTAAAAGCCGGGTGAGCAGCAATTAATCAGCTAGCATACAGCTTCTTACTTAAGCTGCAGTCCAGGGTTCTTAACAATTGTTAAAATGATATGCCTTATAGTGTTGTTTATAACGGAGAGAGAAGTGACTGCACTTTGTACTCAAAAGGTGAGGTCTGCACTTAGGTAAAAATCATAAGAAGACTATTTAGTTAAAACATTAAGTGTTTTTTCATTAACAAATTTAACAAATTTAATTTAAGGGTTGGGAGGGTGGCTTAATAGCTAAGGTGTTTGACTTACAAACACAAGGTGCAGGGTTTGAGTCTCACAAGGGATAATTGCCTACACTTAAAATGGCTTGCAAGGGCAGTTAGCTTAGTATGAACCAGCACTACTTACCCTGACATAAGCAAAACATATACTATAAGTTGTTATTTTTCAAGTTGGGGTTCCGGTTAAAAGTTGTAGGACGGCAAACCAACTCTTTGAAATTTCTGAAATGTGCTATTAACAAGATTGTGTACCAAGTTCAAGACTGCTGTAGATTGCATAATTTCCCTTTTCTGAGATAACAGCAATCTTAGAGTCAGGATATACATTCAGCAGGGGTATCAGGGGTAGGGGGCAAGCTCGCCTACAAAAGTTTTTAGATGCACAAAAGTCCCACACTTTCGATTGAGACCATAGTGTTTACTATGAGCAAGTCTCAAGTCTGAAGGCAGAAGGGACGAGGAGAATTTCATTACTACCTGAGGTTCTGGTCCCACTAAGATGGTATATAAAATATTATCTTTACAAGATAAGAAGCATCTTGTTTTAAATTATACATCATCTGTTGCTTGAGCTTGGAGCTTAGCAGTTGTCAGACATTGAGAAAGATAAACTCTGATACCTTTTCTCTGAATTAAAGAAAAGGCAACCTATGACTCATACAGACAGCAGAGGTATAGCTCCCTTCTGCAGTTTAGGCAAACCAAACCTGACACTAATCTAAATTTTACAGGGAAGGGTGAAGGCAGGATTTCGGTGTAGATCATGGCTAGGTCTTCTCTCCTGGGAGAGGTGCTGACATTTTGTATCGTCTTGAAGAGCCTGAGAAGAAGCCATGAGACTTGCATCAGGTAGACAATGCAAACAGATGCATCCAATACACATCTGCATTGAAGGTATAATACGCAGGAGTGAGTGTAAGTTTTTCATAATGTAGTACACAACACAGTGTGCACTGAGGAATATGGTGGGGAGCAACATGTAAGTTAGGCATAAATTAAATAGCCTAACCCTGCAGGGATCTTGCTGTTAACAGGAAAAGGAATAAAAAAAAATGTACATTGCACATAAAAGTCATTTTACATTCCTTTCTGAGTACATCATGTCTAACCTAAACATGTCATCAATTTATTGCAATTATGTCAGTCAGCAACAGTATGCAGTGGGAAATTTACAACATTCATGTCAATGTCATATACCTGATATCAATTATTGTTTCTTATATAAAATATATGGAATACACATTTCACTTAAGGTTCCATGTTCAAATAACCTTACAGTTATACCACAGCAGTCTAAATGCAATGCAAGGTCTGTGGATCTAAATCTGGAGCACTCTGAGTACAGCTGTCTTGTTTTAGAGAGCTTTTCTACTGCAGAATTCAAAATCACTACTTTTTCTACCCCCTGGTGAAAAAGAATCTCTCTTTCAGTCCAGTCATCAGCATGACAGAGAAAATGTGGCATTGACTCCCACCCAAACTCACAGTGAATGCTTAAAACATACTTGCAGATCTTTCAGGACTGCTACACTGTCATATAACATTATGCAAGTGCACTTGTACTTAGAATTTACTGACATATTTTGGCAGCCTATATTTAAACAATGACATTGGTATTAATATAGTCATTACATTTAAAATAATCACTGAATGTTACATTTTGCTTTGGACCACAGATTCTACTGGTGGGCATGCTGCACACAGAAATATAGGGCACTACGTTCTTGTCTAATGAGTATGTTTCAGCACAAGTGCCACAAAAAAGTCTTTTAAAAATTGACTGGGTAACATATAATATAGATAATTTATGCTATTTAATACAAGCTTAAAAACAGCTCAGACATGTAAACTACAATACAGAAGAGAAGCATACACTATTTTAATAAAGTTTAAAATGTTGAGATATGGAAACTATAATCAAGATCAGTTTATTTTTTTTAATACTTCTCCCTCAATGAACTGCTTAGACCTCCAACTATACCTCTCAACTGTCCAGATTTTCACAGAATGCCCAGATTTTTGCCTCATATTTCTGGTCTGTTCCTCATAAAATTTGTGGTTTTCTGGATTTTTGTGGCAAATCAGTGAGGGCTGACTTCACTAAATAATAATAGATATTTGAGTTTCAGACTTCATATCCTTCAGAAAATGCATGTTAACACAAAACATTTTATTCTAGCAACTTTCCAAGTTCATGACAGCAATATTTAAAATTTGTCCCTATTTTGGGGGCTTTGTTCCCCCATTATGTTTGGCTTTGTCTGGATTTTTTTTGTGCTAAGAGGTTAGAGGTAGTTCCACACATCATTACCAGACTGCTCCATGACAGGCTGTCCCAGATGTGACTGTATTACCAGGTTGACCCCCTCCACCCAACAAGGCAAGCCAACCTTGAGCTATACAATGTAGCACCCTGGAAGTTAGAGATTCGATGGGAAGATACTGGACTCGGAGACACCATGTGTGTGTGGAACCCATCAGAATCCCTAGCTTGGGTAGAGGTGTGTGCATTGATGTCATAATGTCCTGCCACCAGCAAGGCTCTTCGTCTCCACTACAATTCACACACGCATCAACTACCTCCCAGAAAAGTTAGCCTCATCATATCCCCCTTGGACAACCCTACTAGGAATCCCAGTAAATTATCTAACTTAGCTCAAAGGCTGCAGAAACAGATGCCCTGCTTCTATGACATCAGACTTACCAAGAACAGTTTATCTTTGTGTAATAGAACATTTACATTTTTTGCTTACCAAGAATATTTCTCCATTTGCACAATTAGCTGAAATCACTCAGTTTCTAAAAGTAGAAGATTCTGTAACACAAATGCAAATGGTATTCTACAGTTTAATATGTTTCTATTAAATGATAAAATGAATTAAAAAGGCAAATACGCTGACGTAATGATAAGGCCTTTGCTTCAAATATCCAGGGTTTGGGGTTTAGTCCTGATCTCTGCTCGCTGTCTCTGTCGAGTCTGCATATTATCCCACTCTCTGCAAGACTTTTTTTCCTGGTACTTCAGTATTCTCCTACCTCCCAATAACATGCTAGAACTCATTCCCTCCAGTACAGCTCTTTTGAGTGTGTACCTTTAACTCCTAGTGGGTGAGGCTTGAGCCTTTAAAAAATGAAGTTATCTTACAGTTCTAACAAATACTCATTGACAGAGGTGAAATATCAATACAATTGTGTTTGCCATCATGTAAGCTTCAAGATAAAATATTCTGATACCTTGTATGTAGCATGGTTTGGGAATTATTAACGCAAGTATGAACAAGTAATATTTGACGCCTAGAGGAGCAGTAGGAGGTAACTGCAGACACCCATGGAGGAGCACTCGGCTGTAATGAGTTTAACTGGCTTCACTGAACCGATAATGCTTTTGTTATGATACACTGAGTCTAAGGTGTGGCATTGAAGTTGTGTTCTGCACTGGAAGCTTGGGTTCAAATCCAGCTTCTGAAGACTGCATCTGCATTTAACACTATTCCACTTAAGGGAATAACTGACAAATTAAAATCATTAAATGTTAATCCATTCATAATTAAATGGGTAAACTACTGGTTAAGTGGCAATACAAAAGAATGCAGGTGAGGTGAGGAAGTTACCTGTGAATCCTGATTACCAACGGTAACGGTCACTGCACTTAAGACTACTACTTTCTGAACTGTTGAGCAAGTGTGAAATGAGCTTTTTATAACCAAATATGTGAATAATGTCAAACTGGGAAACATGACTACCCAGGCCGACTTTTCCTGGTCAACAAAGACAAATAACTACTTTAATAAAACATGCTGAAGTGTTCTAAGGTGATCAAAAAACAAAAACTTGATGTAGTAGTAATGACCTCAGTTTTAATGTCAATAAATACAGCATTATCATGAGACTTCACAAAAAGGGTAGACTTACAACTAAAAAACAGCAACATCTAAAGACCCAGGGATGATAGTAAATCTCAACTTAAGCTTTAATCAGCATTTATCTAGCCAAGTCAGAAAAGCCATATTCTGTAGCCCATCTAATTTTAAAGGGCTCAAGTAGTCACTTAAGGGAGATCACTATACCATTTTATTATCATTATTAAAATGCAACACCTCCTTGATCTCTAAGGCAATGTCTGATAAACATCTCTTTGAAAGTCTATACATAGAAGGCATTACTGGAGGAGTTAACACCAGAGAGAGGAATTTTAATATCAATAACTTGAAAAGATGCCAAATGATGCAATAGGTTGAAATGCAGTCATTAGATACATAACCCGGAAAACCACTGAGGTGCCTAGTCCAAGTTGCCAATTGCCTCAAAGCACTGGCTAGTTAAATGACTTGCTCAAGGTTTAGCAATAGACAAATGAAAGCAGCAGGAATCAAACACTGTACCACAGGAAGCACCTTGTTAACAGCTCATGACCTAAATCCTCTGCACTAACTACGAGGCAATGCCTTCCAGTATCATGGAATAAGCCCAACCTCAGATGAAACAGGTCATTAACTTCCTTTAAAAATAATCTTGTTACATGAATGGTAAGAAGAAAATATCAATGTGTCAATACAGCAATCAAGCTTTCTGAAGGCCACTAGGTAAACCAAGTACAGGGTCAATGTTTCTTTAATTTTCAGTGACCAGCAACAGCACTCTACTCCTAATTCAATTATTATAGACAAAATCAGGGATGCAAAGAGGACATAATCACATTGGCAGTAGGCTTGGTACAGAAACACTTCTGTCCTCCATCTGCATGGTCTGGGGTTCACGCTTGACTTCCAGTCACTGTCTGTGTGAATTTTCTTTGGTAGTCCAATTTCCATGCACATCTTAAAACATGATGGATAACTGGCTACACTAAACTGTCTATATACTAATATGTTGTATTTGCCCTTGTCTTTATGCACAAGCCATGGCTGAAAAGTGTCTATGGACCAGCTCTTGTATCCTGTTAACAAATGAAAGAGAATAAAAATAAAATCCTCAATGAAGTAAAATGATTAGAAGACCAATCTAAGTGTGGATTACATATGCTCCAGTGAATGAAACTGCAAAGACCAAATGTCCCCCGAACATAAATAATTCCAAAGAATAAATACTCCATCTCACAGGAGATGCACTCAAAGAAACTGGGATCCTTCAGATAGCAGTTGTTGCTGAACATTCCTAGTTCCATTAAGGGGCCAAGAATTATCACATTCTGTGTTAAACTTCTAAAAACATGACTGTAGATCCTGGCTGTAGTAAATTAACTCCAGTCCTTAATGCAGACAGTGGATGTGACAGGTGCAGATACTACTGGGCAGACATCTCATGTTTTATATGGAAGACCAGCCTGTCTTATTCTGCTTTAAAAAATATAAGAAAAACTCTGAAATGAATGTGACATTTTCTTCACCTTCCCTCTTTAATGAAATTTAGATAAATGGACAGTACTGAAGGTGCTTTAGGCTAACATGCATCCAAGCAGGAAATCGTGTTATATTCTGACATAAAGGGAGAATGCAGATGCACTTTTCATTTCTGACCTTGCTGATATTTGTCTTGACCTACTGTGTAATTATTTTTGTTCTGTTTTTTTATTCACATACCCTGGTGTATAATGAAAAACTATCAATACATTTTATGTTTGAAAATAACATTATCTATACAGGTAGAGTGGATAACAGTAAAGCCATAATGGACTACGACAGTCTGACCATCTTCTGCTGACAAAAGTAACACTGTGGTCAGCCAAACAACGTTGGGAAAATGTAACAAAATCTACCCATTGCTGTATAAACCACCCCAAATGATACACTTCCTGTCCCAGACTTCTGTTCACTAAAGACAACAGATCCTGTTATGGACCTCAGATAGCTGCATATTTTTTTTCTTTGAAAATGCAAACACTACAAACACTGTAGTCAAAGCCAGCAGGGCCAAACACATCAGAATGAAGACCAAAGTACAGAAATAACCTGCTCCACTATTTCACAAAGGCTTGTGGCAGCATGAAAGGATAGCTCAGAGGCAAATAAAATTAAATTTCAAAGAATATACAAAGGAAAGACAGCACAAAGTCAAATACACCTCACAGGAGACTCCCTCACTTCTAACCATACCTCTCAACCTCACAGCACATGTAATCTGGACAAAGCCTAAAATAACGGGGAGATAAGGGCCCCAAAAATAGGGACTGATGTTAAATACTGGTCTTACAAATTTAGAAAGTAGGTAGAATAATAAGAAGTTATGTCTTACCATAATGTTCCATGTTAGTTGTCTTCTTCTCGCCTTCTTTCTTGCTGGATGGGTTCGGAGCCGATCCTCGGCTCCGACTCGGCCTATACTATAGCTCGAGAGCTATTTTTACCGGCTCGAGGCAGCGCTATATCCCACAATACCATGCGCTAACTCCCCAGATCTCGTTTGGAAGCTAAGACATAGTATAAATAATAATATTATAATAATAATATTATAATCCTCTTTTACGAGTACAGATTACCTGCTAGTAACACTAAGGGTACAAGGAAAAAGATGCAACATATTGTATCTCCAGAATTGGAAGGACTCAGAACCTCGAGTCTATCCAGGCTAGGGGGCAGGAGGGAGGGACACAAGAAAGAAGGCGAGAAGAAGACAACTAACATGGAACGTTATGGTAAGACATAACTTCTTAATGTTAAGTTGTCATTCTCGCCTTCATTCTTGCTGGATGGCACAGCGTCCCTAGCATCTTAGTCCTGGGCGGCTCAATGGAACAGACTCCTGAGTACAGTGGAACCAAAAGCAGCTCTATTTCTGGAGGTTAAATCAAGCTTGTAATGGGCAATAAAGGTATGTTTGGACGCCCATGTAGCTGCTGCACAAATGGCATCTAGTGGTAACCTTGCTTGAAACGCCGTTGAAGTTGATAGTGCCCTGGTTGAATGAGCCTTAGGCCTAGAGGGAAGTTGCCTGTGTCTCAACTCATAGACCAAGGTAATAACAGATGCCAGCCATCTGGAAAGAGTAACCTTCGATACCGGAAGCCCTTTCTTGCCTGCAGCATGAGAGAGAAAGAGCTGGTCTGACTTTCTGAATTGTTTTGTCCTGTCTAGGTAATACCGTAATTGGCGATGAACATCTAATGAATGTAATTTTTGTTCAGCCCTGTTGGTATAGTCTGGGAAAAAGACAGGCAAATCAATGGAGTGGTTTAGATTTGCTTCCAATAACACTTTTGGTAGGAAGGAAGGGTTTGTTCTGAGAGTTACCCTATCTTTATGAAAAACCAAATAAGGAGGACGGACAGACAAGGCTTGGAGTTCCGATACCCTTCTGGCAGATGTTCTAGCTACTAAAAGCAGCGTTTTCCAAGAAAGAAGTTTGAGGGAGCAAGAAGATGCAGGTTCGAAAGGGGGCAGAATTAGTGAGGTTAGAACTAAATTCAAATCCCATTGTGGGGGTGGATCTTTGACTGGGGGTCTGAGCAAAAAGATGCCCTTAAGGAAGGCTTTACAGAGTTTGTGGGACATAATATTTGCTTCTGAGAGTCCAACATGAAAATTAGCAATAGCAGTTAATTGTACCCTGATAGTGGCCGATGATGACCCTGAATGAAAAAGCTCCGCCAGAAAGTCTAGAACCTCATGAATGGGTGCATGGAAAGGATCTAAGGATCTAGTTTGTGCCCAGTGTGAAAAACGCTTCCATTTACTCGCATAAGTCTTCCTAGTATTGGACTTATGGGAAGCCAGAATGATATCACGAACAGGAGGAGAAATAAGGGGAAGCCTGGCTATGGCTGGAAGTGGAGCAACCAAGCTGTGAGGTTGATGGAATGTAGAGACTGATGCGGCTTGCCCGAGAGGTGGGTCAACAGATCCGGAAGGGGTTCCAGATGCCAAGGCTGTTCCAGTAGGTATTTGTGCAGGAACAGGAACCAAACTTGTCGAGGCCAGAATGGGGCAATGAGGATCATTTTGGATCTCAATGCGGTTGCTTTCTGAATTAGTTGCGGGATCAATGGAAAGGAAGGAAAGGCATAAAGAAGACCCCGGGGCCAAACGTGAACAAGAGCGTCTCTTAGGGGTTGGCCTGGTAGAGGAAAAAGTGTGAAGAAGTCAAGGCACTTGTTGTTTTGTGGAGTTGCGAAAAGGTCACAGCAAGGCTGGCCCCACTTCCGAAAAATTCCGTCTACTACCGCTTGATTTAGAGACCACTTGTGAGGCATGAAGATAGTTCTGCTCAATCTGTCTGCTATGACGTTGGACCTCCCGGGGATGTGCGTTGCTATCAGAAACCGTTGAGATGAAATCGCCCATTGCCAAAGTCTGAGTGCTTCTCGACAGAGGGGGTAGGACCTTGTTCCGCCCTGCTTGTTTATGTACCACACCACAGACATATTGTCCGTTTGAATTGCTATAGTCCCCGTGAAGGGCCTGCAACGTCAAAAGCACCGCCCTCATCTCCAGGACATTTATGTGCAGGTGGCATTCTGACTGTTGCCAAGTGCCCTGGACCATCCTGCCCTGATAATGCCCCCCCCACCCGATCAGGGAGGCATCCGTTGTGACAGTGGCAACTGGAGGGGGGAGAACAAAGGGTCTGCCCTGAAAAAGCTGAGGGGAAACCATCCACCAGGAGAGATGTTTCTTGCAAGATGGTGTTATCACAATGTTGTGGGTCATTGGTAGCTGTTGAAAGGACCACTGAGAAAACAGCATCCACTGAAGGAGCCTCATGTGGAAGCGGGCTAATGGAAGTAGAAGAATTGCCGCCGCCATGAGGCCCAACACTTTCAATACTAGCTTGACTTGGACTCTGTTGGGCTGAAACAGAAGCTGAACATTCCGCCTTATGTCTGTCACTCTCTGAGGTGGTAATGTTGCAGACATTTCTGTGGTGTTTAATATGGCGCCTATAAAGGTTATACATAGAAAAGGCGACAAGGAGGACTTTGCAATATTTATAGAAATACCCAGACTGTTGCAAAGTTGAATAGTGTAATCCCTGGCCATGATGAGATCCTGTTTGGTGGTAGCGGAAATGAGCCAGTCATCTAAGTATGGAAACACCTGGAATCCTTTCTGTCTCAGGTGAGCCGTGACCACTGCCAAACATTTGGTGAACACCCGGGGGGCTGTGGTGAGACCAAAGGGCAGGGCCCTGAATTGAAAATGACTGACTCCCAGCCGGAGGCGGAGAAACCTCCTGGAGCGCCTGTGTATTTTTATATGGTAGTACGCATCCTGGAGGTCTAACGAGCACATCCAGTTGTCTCTGCCCAAAAAGGGTAGAATGGACTGCAGTGTTACCATCCGAAAGTTTGTCTTCAGTACAGAGTTGTTTATCCTGCTGAGATCCAAAATGGGTCTCCAATCTCCTGTCTTTTTTGGTACCAAAAAGAATCTGGAGTAGATTCCGGATCCTAGCTGATTTGCTGGGACTGCCTGGATGACTCTTTTTTTTAACAGCTTTTTTATTTCTAGCTGAGCCTGACCCCTTTGTGCGGGTGGTACGTCTGGTAGGGGTTTTGGCGGTTGTACCGGAGGGAAAGTGAAAGGGATTTTGTAACCCTCGGATATGATCTTCTGTACCCATGTGTCTTGGGAGAGGGATTGCCAGGCTTCTGGGTACAGAGATAATCTTCCCCTGACTGCCTCCGAAGGCGGACAGTCGGGCAACTTCTTAGGGATGCTGAAAGGGTTGGTCAGGGAAAGATTCCTTGGAACCCTGGTTCTGTGGACTCCCTCTGCCCCAGGGGCGGCATCTGTTATTATTCCCCCCTCTGCCTCTAGGGGGAAATTCACCACGTTCGGCAGGCGCGACTCCCTGTGGTTTGCGGAACCACATCTTTCCACCCCTCTGTCCCTTAGGATAAGGTCTAGAAGGCGTGGAAAAACGGACTCCCACGGCAGAGAGAGAGTCTTACCATCTTGCTCACATCTGGTGAGGGTATTCTTCACCTGAGGTCCGAACAATTCTGAACCGTCAAAGGGGGTGTTGGTGAAGGACGCCTTGAAGGGATCGGCAAAGTTACAGAGTCGCATCCAGGCGTGACGTCTCAACGCAACACCTGTGCCAGCGGCCCTACTCGCTCCATCGGCTGCATAAGAGATAAGCCGCATGGAGGAGTTAACAATGGAGTTCAGGGTAGCCAGCTGAGAGTTTATTTTGTCCTTAAACCCCGCAGCAGAAGGATCCTGTACCGTTTCACCCAGCTCTTTGAGCAAGTCTCTCTGAAGGCGGGTGAAATGACATAAATAGTTCAGCTATCGCATAGAAAAGGTCGCTGAAGCAAAGGTCCACTTGCCGTACCTGTCCATGGTCCTGGACTCTTTGTTAGGAGGATGAACAGATACAGAAGGATCAGCCAATTCCTTCTTAGTGGCTGCTGCTACCATCATAGCATCAACTGAAACACCTTTGGTGAGAAAATTTTTGTCATCTGGTGCAGAAATAAATTTAGAAGGCCTCCTAGGGGTAGGTTCCATTGAATCAGGAGCTGCCCACGCCTTTCTAGTCACTACCTCCATTAGTGGGTCGAAAGGGGGAGATACCCAGGAGGTGGAAGGGCGAGATCCAAAGGCGTCAAGGTAAACCGACTCGTCCTCGGAAGGTTTGAGAGTGGACCAATTTCCCCTCTGTCTTAGGATCTCCAGGATGTCTGAAAAGGATACATCCTCAGAGGGGGATCTGGGGGAACCTTCCGACTCATCCAAGTCAGTGTCCGACGTGACAAACTCGGGGGAGTCTATGTGCTTCCTCTTGCACTTTCTTTTCCTAGGGGGTTCCCCTGAAACTTCAGGGGAGCCCTCGGAAGAGGAGGAGACACCCAAAGTGGGTACCCTACGCTTTGGATCTCTGCTGTCGGGTATAGGAGGATGGCCAGAGACCGTCACAGGCACTACAGAGGGAGGAGCCACAGAACTTAACCTTGGACTGGACACTGGGTCCAGCACACTCCTCATCACCTCGAAGGCTCCCCCATCAGATACCAAAGGTAGCCCCGGCTCCAAAGAGACTGGAACCGCCCCCAGAACCGACAGAGAAGGCTCCGAGAATGATGTCGGGGCCAAACTAACCAGAGCCGAAGCTCCGAGAGGGAGAGCAGGGTTGGACATGGGTCCGATGCCACTCGCCCCCTCGGAGCCGACAATGGAGTCTCGGCGCCCGGACCTCTCCATGGACGGAACCAATGAAGAGGTCAGAGCCGACGACACCGGAGCCGAAGGAGGAAGTATCGGCTCCGACGTGGGCAAGGTCACGGTTCCGACAAACTCCGGCTCCGAACTCGAGAGATGAGTCGGAGGAGGAATGGATAGCTGTATCGAAGGAGCCACAGTCTGGTGAGATGGGCTCTGGAGCATTTGGGCCAGCGCCTGAGATTTTATGAGTCTACTGACCACCCTCTCGATGTCGTGGTCGGAGAGCCTGGATGACCTCGGTGAATGAGTCCTATGACTCCGCTCCGATAGGAGAGGGGACCTGGGAGCCGATCTGACGGACTCTAGCGAAGGGGACCTAGAGCGCTTGCGCGCTGGGGTCGGCTCCGATGATGGGTTCGGAGCAGAAACCACTTTGCTCGCCTCGGAGCCAGACGGAACCGAGGTCGGAGCCGTCTCCATAACGCCAGCCCTCGGCTCAGAAGCTGGAGCCGAGGGTTTGGCGGTTTATGACGACTTCCCCGAGCCAGACTTGGATGGGGAGTCATCAGGCTTTAACAAGCCCCTTAGGATGAGCTTGTTACGCCTTTCCTGCAGGACTCTTGAACTAAATCCGTGACAAACGGAACAAGAGTCCTGCAGGTGTAAAGGCCCCAAGCAATAGACACAAGAAGTGTGACTGTCTGTCAGAGACATTTTCTGACGGCACGAGTCACACTTCTTGAATCCCGAAACCTTAGGGTCCTTTGACATCCTGACAAAAAAGAAAAGGGAACACAGTCAGTCCACACACACACACACACACACACTTATTTAGGTTAAAGGGAACTGACTAAAAACCCACACACACACTGAAAGGGGTGGGGGAAAACTAAGGAAAAGCCCGTAGGCCCAAGATAAAAAACTAACTAAAGAAGGGGAAAAAGGGC
The DNA here is from genome assembly GCF_019279795.1 of Protopterus annectens. Classification (NCBI taxonomy): domain Eukaryota; kingdom Metazoa; phylum Chordata; order Ceratodontiformes; family Protopteridae; genus Protopterus; species Protopterus annectens. The sequence goes on from NC_056737.1 coordinate 1,349,779,075, forward strand.
TACCGAAAGGTAAGGCAGTTAGAAGGGACCTAAAGAAGGGTAAGTAAATGGAAAAAAACTACTGAGATAAATATATATATATATATAAAAAAGCACTTACTGACCAGAGCCGGTAAAAACAGACTACCTCGTAGCGAAGCGGCAAACGAGATCTGGGGAGTTAGCGCATGGTATTGTGGGATATAGGGCTGCCTCGAGCCGGTAAAAATAGCTCTCGAGCTATAGTATAGGCCGAGTCGGAGCCGAGGATCGGCTCCGAACCCATCCAGCAAGAATGAAGGCGAGAATGACAACTTAACATCAGGATTTGCATCAACATGCATTTTCTGAAGTATATGAAGTATGAAACTCAAATATCTGTCATTCTTTAGTAACTTCAATCTTCGGTGATTTGCCAGAAAACCACAAATTGTGTGAAGAACAGACCAAAAATATGCGGCAACATCTGGATATTCTGCAAAAATCTGGAAAGCTGAGAGTCATGATTTCTTACTCCAAGAAACAAACTGTACACTATTAACCTCATCTTCTCTTTCTTGCCCTTTTACATCTGAGAATCCCTCCCAACAACACTTCAGCAGCCATGCCCTACATTGAATTCAGACAGCATCTGTAAAAACACCCATTTAACAAGTGTAGGTGCTGTCCTGCTGGAAACATTACATGAACCCTTAATGACACCACCCAATACCAAATCTCCAACTTTAAACACAAACATAACACACTTGCCTACTACTCTTCCCTTCTTCACCCTCACCCTCTCCAATTCCTTAGTTTGTTTGTTTGTGTCTTTCGGCTTTTCCCGGTTAGGGGTCGCCACAGCGGAACTCCGGTCCGCTAATGATTGGTAGTGGATTTTTACGTAACGGGTTACCAGCCCTGATGCACAACCTTCAAAGAAGGCACACCCCATTCACGTATGCCTCCACACAGAAGACGCTTTAGCTGAGAATTGAACGGGACAACGTCTTGCTATGAGGCGACAACGCTACCGCACCACCACCACCGCAGCCTGTACATACTGTAAATATGAACTGCTAACATCAAACCTTATAGTACTCTCCTGATACTAACTCTCTTGCAGCACAATCCTACATCTACATCCATACACTTCTCCAACATAACTTCTCAGATCACTAATATAGCTTAGTCATTCTAAGTTACTAAGTTAATACAGTCTTCTTACTCCTACAGCAGTTCCAATGGTACTATTACTTCCTAGGCATATAGATTATTAAGAACTTGGGAATGATCTCTCACGCCAGTATTCATCAGAATGCTTGTCAGAATCCATTGTCTGTTACAATTCTACTTTCAAATGTTTGGAGCGTTGTATGAATTTTTAAATGCCAACTGCCATTGTTAAAATGCTACCCTTAATTTCTTTGAATGTAGACATTTTTTTTTTGTATTCGCTCCTGTACATCACTTTTCTACTTTGCTTTTAGTTTTCATTTTTCCCCTCGGTTGAGCATAAAAATGGTCCAATGCAATTAGTATTACATCCCTAGTCAACAAATGGAAAATAAATAAATAAATACACAACAAAAGAATATCAGGCCTTCATCTGCTACTAATCTGAAAAAAGTCAAACTGTACTGCTAGCCAGCCAGTTGAAGTCATAAATCTTTCACACACTGATCACAGCCGATTACTGTTTGACTTCAAAGCTACTTATTTGTTTAATTCTTCTCTCAGGGAAGTCATTGCTAACTTGAAAACTTGACTTCCTGAACCAAATTCCTGGATGCTGAAAGTGTACTACCTCATGGACCAGAGTAGGATGATTGCACCTACCTTACATTATCGTGCTTCTGGATATAAATTTTATGAAACATCATATCCTCCTGTTTGGCATTAATGTCAGCTTTCATCTCCATGGCAACATGTCGAGGAAGCACTGATAGCAGCAGCCGTTCCTGTCCATTCAAACAGAAGAACCAATTAAAACACATGTTATCTGATTAGTTCACTATACCTTTAACTCTAAAGCTGTTACGACACAGTCTTATCTGACTAGTAGTAATAAAAAGCACCAGATGGCTATAAAACGCACCTTCACATGTATTAATTGCTATCATGGCATGTGTTAATATTAGCATTTGCTCACAATATGAGCTGCTAAAAAATAAATATGGCAACATATGGATACCTTTTACATTAGACATCAGCAATTGCTCTGTTAAATTGCACAGATATTTCTATACACGTTATATTTATATCACACATACAAGTATGTATGTGTGTGCATGTCCACTTGTGTCTGTGTGTAAGCAAAAGCAAGTGCATATGTCTTTGTATGTAATAGCATGCACTTTCCATCAACAAGCTTGAAAAGCTATATGGTTCCTTATGCAGCCTTTCCTTTTACAAATTTTCAAAAGTCTAGGCAGCAGATCAGTCATCAGCAAGCACTTGTTAAGCAGTTTCGGCCTTGAAACACTTAATGCACATAAACAGATTATTTACACAAGTTTGTTATGCCGAAGGAGAAGGACTTAAACAAACAAGCAAGCTCAATTCTTCATTTCAAACAGCAGACCACGAGATGAGGTTCATTACAAAAATATGTTTGGCATTGCTGTGTCAGTGCCATCATGGGATATCAAACCTAAATTTGAAACTACACCAGCAGCACAGGACATACTGAATCAAGAGCATAGAGCTGCCTATTTAAAACAAAATAGCGTGCGTACTGGTCATTATTCCCTCAATGATGAACTGCAACAAGCTCGTTACAATAATGTCACTGCAAGATACTGCACACAAAAATAATTCCTGCTCTATGTTAAATACAGTTTAGCAGTGGCACACAGAACTAAAGCCATGATTATGATCCAGGCAACCTCCGTTTGAGTAGTGGCCTGGACACTGGAGGAGCTTTGGTGGGTGGCTGGGTATGCATAACTGTAATGCACACACTGTTCTAGAATCCCTGATGGTGTTTGCAGATCTCATTGAGACACTTGTGAGGAGGGAAGTGCCCTTGGAGGGTATGACACTCATGGAAGTGAGTGATGCCCTTACACTGGCCTGCTGAATGTATGGTTTTGGGCTTCTATGGATGCCAGCACAGGGGTAACATAGGGTCATAACAGAAAAGGCCTAGTCACTGACATGGATGATGGCACCACTCCTTTGCTTGAGAAGAACACATTAGCTGTATTTATCTCTCTCTTATGGGGAATTAATGGAACAATGGAGTGCCTGGGATTTAATGAAGGGTGCCTAGAAAAGAAAATGAAACACATCTATATTACACATAGTTTGTCAGTTTCTACTCACGATTTGTGTAGTATGTAAAACTGGAAAATTATTTCTTATTTCAATAATAACATGCTTATCTGCTGCAATCCAACAACAATTTAAGTATCTTTAATCTTTCTTTTTATTTTTAATTTTGTTTTTGATCACTAAAGAGACACTGATTATTGATAATGCCCTTCACCCCCTCCTTCTGGGTAAGAACTCCAACTTGCCCCTGGAGAATTGAGAACCGAGCACTGGAGAATTCACATTCTATGGTTCATACTTAAACATCACAGGACATCATGCTGTAGCATGATCATTGGCAATTACTAGGCTTACAAACCTCCCTCAAGTCACCAGCAAGCATAGTGCAGTGCCTACTACACTGAGTCCAGCAGAAACACACAGTTCCACAAATTAGGTAAGCCTGGCTGTAGGTGCAATCATTCCTTGACAAGACTTATGCTCCTAAACTCCTGTGCATATATGATATACTTCCAGGCCGTGGCAGAACTGACACTGGCTGCTCACTTAAACTGTGTCCACAACAATGCTTTATCCCTCAAACGCGGGCTCTTTTTAAATGAAATCTAACTGAAACTGTAATATGTCTAGTAACAAAGTAAACAAATTGACCAAATACACTACTAAAACTCTATGACATCCACCTGTAAAATTCATCCATCCACAACTCCTTTTTCCCATTTTTGCACACGTGGTCGGGTGTTACATCAACAATGACAATCATCCAGAGCCAAAGTTCACAGTTGTTTTTTTCACACCACATTATTCTGATGTAATTGGCAGTACTTTCTAAAACATGTTCAGTAGCAAATAAAATCATCTCTATTGTACAATAGTGTGTTTCTTTCTTCTGTAAAACTGCAGTTTTAATTAACAGCAAATAAAAAGGGCATATTATAAATCAGGCTGAAGAAATTAAAGGAGCTGACAGAATGAAATACTTGATTATCCACGATAGCAGCTTAGTAGATAATTATCGCTCTAAACTGACTACTTAAATCACCCATTAGTTAATGAACTTTCAAATGATGAAAGCAATAACACTTACATGGCAAAATTCTGAGAAATACTATCATATCCTGGCATGATGAGCTAAATAATGAAATGGGATACATTATAAATAAAAATGAAAATTACTCTATTACATAGAATGTTTGGAAGAACAGGAAATAAATCTAAAACATAAACTATTCAAAATAACACATTTGAAACACACACAGTGTATTAAACATCTTTATGCAGACAAATTTAAAGCACATATCCTTTCATCAACTCAGTAGTAAAATATTCTGATTACCAGCACTCGGACACAGGGCACTACTGTCTGTTAAAAGAAATAGTTTGAAACTGTTCTTCATGTTACTTACTCAACCCAGGCATGCATGCATGCATCTGGTGTGATTTGGTGACAATAATTGTACCCTTGAAATAAGATGCCAACAAATTATAGGTATTAAGACCTACAATTATATATTGGCTTCTCTTCCCCCTTCCTCCACATGGTGCCGCATGAACATGCCTTCCAAGGAATAAAAACCACCAGCGGCCTTGCAAACTACACCCACCATAACAAGGATTACTGCTGACAGTAAAGTGCAGGTTTTTATTCATCATGTCTCTGTACTGAATATCCAAACCTGTATTGCATGTGCAACATTTGTTTCCATGTACTACTTTATTTTGAGGAATTTTTCTCCTTGGGCCTCACTGAAAAAGGGATTTTTTCCAGTCAAACTATACTGGCCAACAAACTGAAATAAATAAATAATACATAAACAAGTAAATATTTGCACTTTGAAAACTAACATCTAGCTGTAGTGATTTTAATGATAAAACTCTGCTGACGCAGAATAACAGAGCTGTAAAGGCATCAGCAGCATATGCTGATATCACACAGCTATCTTCACAATCCATGGACATGGTCTTATTATCATTTATATCAATTACCTGGGAAGTGAAAGTACTGTTAAAACTTCACTTGTAGCCATGTGTAAATACCTTACTGTAGCACTAATGTCACAAAATGCAAACATAATTACAAATTTATATAGGAATTGTTTCTGGACTAATTGTTGTCATAACAGGCATCAGGATAACTGAAGTCATGAGTTTATCAAGAACTCTGGCTTCATTGAAGGTTGGAAGTCATAAGTGCAGTGCCAAGAAATTCTGCCTATTTCTTATGTTTTGACGAGGCAAACTGATGAGAGAGTTTTTATAGACACTAGCCCTTCAGAGCTTTCCTGCTGCCAAAGATCACTTTTCTTGACCACATGCCTTTGCCAGGCAGATAAGTTATCTTTGGGGAAAAACTTCTACTTTTTAAAATGACAGAAACTGAACTTTTTCTGTAAAAATTATAATTTTAAGCTAGGAAAAAGTGTTTGTGTAGAATGTCACATGACTTTTAGTAACTTTTATTCAGGACTATTTCTTTTACTTTTGTGGAAAAAAGTTGTTTGCAGGCATGTGGCAATTCTTGCTGCCATAAGAACTTGGGAGACATAGCCTGGGGTACAGTCACTCCACCCCTTCTCATTTGTGAGCCTACTTGTGCTGTAGCAAGATATAGAAGTGGAACTAATTATGCTCACTTTGTGCAGTCAAACCATTGGGCTAAAACATCATATGCAAAACTGTTCACGGTGCCACACCAGCACTACTGCAGGAGAAGTACCTATCAGTTTATTATGTAAACCCTCTCCCCAACCAATTATATATAAATATACACTACACACACACACATTTCCCTCTGCTCCTTGGGTGGGTGGAGTCCCACACCACTAATATCATGCTCCTTACTCGTGTTTTTCACTTCCTCAGAACTAGTCCACATTTACGGACTGAAGGCGTCTGTCCTTGACATTAACAGAGAGGGAGAGTGTGTTTGTGTTGGGGGGTGTGGGCAATGCCTCACCACTTAAATGTTTATCTGATATACATGAAAACACTAGATACTGCCTCTGTGAGAGATGTTTACATGTTGGTCTACTTTGTATTGTTCACACACAGGGTCATAAGGAACAAAAATGACAGTTTATTTCACTTATATTCATCTGTTTTTTTTTCTGAACCCACCTAGTGGTAAGGGTAGCCAGTGGCTGACAGCTCCTCTTATGATAGTTACTTCTGAAAAAAAATGGTATGCTCTAACTGTTAGTATCACCATTTAACAATGCTAGACACACTGATCCATTCAGAACTTTTCCTGAACTATGTCTTACTTGTGCTCAGTGATATAGGCCAAAGGTCTTAAAGGATGTAAAGTTTTTTTGTGTGTTACTAGATATGAATTGAATACCTTGTGCTTCTCAAACCAGTAAGTCCTGTTGTGGGGTTTACTCATTCTACAAAAATGGACCCAGTCCTGAAACACAGTTCCAGCCCTGTCTACATTGTTGCACACTGGCCCACTCTCACTATTTAGTCCTCCCCACTACTGTCTAGCTACTGGCGCTGCATCCAGCTCTCTCTCTTCTTCTCTTAGCGATCTCTTCAAACCAAACTTCACTCCTTGAAATACATAAGCCTGCCTACACCTTTGAAAGTCTTTCAGATTAACTTTTCTCAGTGGCATCTGGTATATCTCCAAATGATCAAATTCTGCATCCATCTGACTTAGTACATTATTAAAAGAAGCCCTCAAGACACTATATAACTGCAGTATATGTATGTACTAATAGTCTAGGCCTTAATGTAAGTGCACAAATAGCAATGTACCTGTGAATCACTTTCAATTCTCTTTGCGGGTGATGTGGCTGTCAACTTTAACCCACATCTCATCAGCCTCCATTACTCTGATACTTCATATTATCCCAAACCTAGTGCTATTAGCTGTATACAGGCAAATGTTGTAAACTAAGCAAGAATGTCAGCAGTACTGAATAAGACCTCAGTGAGGTGGCAGAATGAACAACTGCACACAGTCCCAATACTCTAGCACTGCGGAAATCCTGTTTCAGGCCTCAGGGAAATGTTCACTTGAGCTAGATGAGATTTAAACAATGAAATATATACAAAGGGCTGGTGTATAAAGCTCCTCTTAGTAAAACAACAAATATCCAAAATGAATTAATTAAAGTCTGAGGAAGCGTCTAGCGAGACGTGAAAGCACTTACTTAATAAATACTCTACTTGTTTGTACTACCTGCGTTTGCTGTGGTGCTCTGCCTTTTTTATTTTTTTGGAGATTTAAATAATGCTGAACTTCTGGTCAGGGTAGATATATGACGTCAGGTTACCTAAAGTTCTTTCATTCTTCATAATATGCAAAGGGCTGATCTTTTCAACTAAAATAAAAAGGTCTGCAAATAAAGGCATAAGAAGGGTGCCCCTTTAGTGACTGTTGTTTACTTATGCCAACAACAACTTACCAGGACTTTACAAAACAAATGGGAGCATGTCATGCCAAGATAAAATGATCACAGCCACTGTGGATCTGGGAATTTTCTGTGTAAGCCACCCTGGAGATGCTAAAACAAAAATTACACATGGAGTATAAGAATGACCATACTTGAACCACTGAGTCAAATAGGATTCAGGCACAACAGCAACAATGCCCCACAGAACAGGCAAATTGATATGAAGATGGATTCATTATAATGGATGGCCTTTAAACTTCAACACGAAAATCAAAACATCTGACAGAAGGTCGATGTTCTCCAGGACTACTGTCAGAAGTCTGACAGAAGGGTGGATTCCAAAATGGTGGACAGCCTGTAAGCACACAGACAGTGCAGCTCCTGCATTCCTATACTATAATCTGACTTCAAACTAGCGCATCACTTAGGAAAAGTATACCAAACATCAACGGATTAAAGCAGAATACTTACTTGTTTCATCTTTATTTTTCAAAGATTCTCTCATTCTGAAGGAAAAATAATTACTTGTTGGAAACATAGCCCTGAACCGCATGGTGTGGATTCTTCAAGACTAACAGGCCTAATAAGAGGAAAGTAACAAGAAAAACAACTTTCATAACAAGACTTATTATTTAAAATTCTGCACTACTACTAGGAATCTAACTATATAAGATTAATGGATAATCAGCCAAATCGGATGGAAACTGTAATCACAAAAAACAAACTGTCTGCAATTACTACTCCTGAGAAAAAAAACACTTCTAAAAGGCAAAAAATTAACAAGTAACAACAAGAAGCTGATAAAATGTCTCAAAGATTAAAACAGGAACAACCTTTAACACTGGAGAATCTGAAAACTGCTTTACAACCTTTACTAACAGAAGTGCAGGGTTTCTCTCATAAGCTAACTACATTTGGCTCTACTCTGGACCAAATTGTGCTTAGGCTTGAACAAAATGAAGCTAAAATTATGGACAATGAGCTAAAAATAAATGAACTGCAACAAAAAGCATAAACCAATGACACCATAATTAAAGAACTACAGCAAAAAATGTTAGACATGGAAGCTAGAAGCCGGAGAAATAATTTTATCATAGGAGGTATTCCAGACAGCTTTGATAATTCACAACTTATTCCAATAATAAAAGAAATACTAAGCTCTCTTCTGGCTAATAAAAATCAACTGGATGAGACAGTGATCGAAAGAGCTCCCAGAGCTATAAAGCATACACAAACAAGTGATCTTCCTAGACAAATCTATATCAGACTGCTTAATTCAGCACATGTTCAACAGATACTGTCAGCTTATAAGATTAAAAAGAATGCTACATTATGATTACTCAAGATCTTCCTTTACAAATTAAACAAAATCGATAGAAACTCAGCAAATGCTGCAATTACCTCATTGAAAATAAGATTTGTTTCCAAAGGAAATATTCTGCAACTTTAACATTTTATTACAAAGAAGAAAAAATATCCTTGGAAACACCTGACCAGGCAAAATCCACCTGTTTGCGTCTCTTCAAAGTAAATCCTGCCTGAGACAACTCTTCATATCTTTTGATCCAAAAACAACATTTGGAAGGCTAAACAAGTGCTATAGCTCCAAAGAACTACAGGACAGAAGAATATACCACTCTTATGGGAAATTTTAAACAAATGGATGTGGAATGTGTTCTAAATAACTCTGCTTACTTGCCTGTAAAGAAAACCTCTTTGCTACACTGTAATACTTAAGGTACTGTCTTTTAGTAACTGCCTTTACATTTAAAAGTTACAAAGCTACCTAACACTGTCTGCATAGAGAAATGACTTTAAAGTGCATTTACAGCTTACAAAAAAGAAGTGCTAAATTACATTTAAAAATGGGATACAACCTTTGATATAATAGTTTAAGTAGTGTAAATATTAGACATAAGTACTTACAGTTAAAATATATACTCATTCTACTGGCATAATCACTGAGTTGCTTTTAAGTATGTCTATGAACAAGGTACAAAAACATTTCTCTTTTTTTTTTTCTTTCTTCCTCTCTGTTTGTTCAGTTGATGGCACTGGTTATTTATTAACATATGAGTTCACAATGATGTGTTTATATGGCTTTTGACAGTGCAGTGTTAAATGAAGATTCCAATACATTTAAAGAACCACAGTTAGTTGCTGTTAGCAAGAATAAGGCAAATGTTAAATTTTAAAGTGCTGCCTTCTTTAAATGTTTAAAATGTATAATCATTATTCTGCTGACATAACCATTGAGTTACTTTTAAATGAGTCTACTAGCAAGGTATAAAACATTTTTTTTTCTTTTCTCTCTGTTTGTTCAAGTAGATGGCACTGGTTAATTATTAATATACGAGTACACAATGATTGATCTATATGGCTTTTGCCAGTGCAATGTTAAATGAAGTTCCAATACATTTTAAAGAACCACAATTAGTTGTTGTTAGTAAGACTAAGGCAAATGTTGTTGAATTTTAAAGTGCTACCTTCTTTAAATGTTTAAAATGCATAATCATTATTCTACTGGCATAACCATTGAGTTACCTTTAAATGTGTCTATGAGCAAGGTACAAAAACATTTTCCTTTTTTTTTCTCCCCTGTTTGTCCAATTAAAGGGAAAACAATTTCTAGGATTTATAAAATTGTAATGAGTGCAAAACATCAGAATTCTTTATTTTCAAACTATTGGCAAACGAAAAATCAATCACTGACTGAAGAAAATAAGAAACTAGCCATTGAAAATACAATCAAATTCAGTCCTTTCAAGAAGCTGTTATATACACAAATTATGGTAAATAATCTATATTATACCTTATCTAAATTAAATAAATTCAATCCTAACTTTTCTCCTATATGTCCCCATTGTCCGGATCAAACAGCTGATATTTTACATGCCATGTGGAACTGTACTAAGATACACAACTTATGGTGTTCCTTGAGAGTAAGATTAGAGAAGATGGGATATGAAAAGTCAACCCTTACTTGGGAGACAGCTATATTGTACATTAATATCAATCAACTCCCAAAAATATTAAAACATGTCTTTATTACGATGTGCCCTAATTAAATTCTTTATTACAAAGAATTGGAATGTCATGTTACCAATTACATGGGAAAATTTTAGCAATCTTGCTATCAAATATATCTCATCTCACAAATTAATTTATTCAAAAACAAAAAACAAACGCTATTACCAAAAATATTGGGGTTACTTGCTAGATATAATTCTTGACAAATAAAATTTGCCTACAAATTGTCATGAAAAGCTAACCTTTAAATAAGAAATGAATGTAGTATAACCAGTCTTTCTTGCATCTTCTCCCTTTTCTTACTATATGTGCAACTATTTTCCCTAAACATACAAATAAATGGTTAAATTTCTATTTTTACTTTATATATAGACCATCTCCATTCTAACTATCCCTTATGAGACCAAATGAACATAAGAATTCTTATACTTTACTTGACGATGTAGTAACTTCTTGTGTATATATTGTGTACATATATATATATATATATATATATATATATATATATACATACATATATATATATATATATATATATATATATATATATATATATATATATATATGCATAATTTTCTAGGAACGAGATTGTTGTCTGTTTTCTTTAGATAGGTATTTGTATTATTTGTGTTTTTGAGTTACCGTATTGTTGTTATTATTTGAAAAAAGAAAAATGAAATAGAGATTTTGGAAAAAAAAAGAAGTCTTTCAGAAGAATTTATAATGTTCTGAAGTACATACAAATAAATACTATCTAGGCAATGATAGAAGGCAATCTTCAAAAGCAGTAGATGCTAAAGATATCAAATCATTCCATACTGTGTGAGGTCTTTACCCAGTGGCACAGCTGGCTAAAATAAATAAATAATGATTGCATTTGACACTTTGTTGCTTGCTTAGCTGTAATACAACTATATTTTTACTCATAAGCAGGTCTTTGGGAATTTGAAAATATATGATCTATAGAATTCATTTTGGCAATGATTACTTTCAATTCATTTTTTCTGGCCATAAATGAGACAGAGCCATTGTGGTTTATTTTGAAAGAAAACCAAGAAACACAATAATTTACCCCACAGCCCTGAAAATATGGTTTAAGTTATGGCTGAGATAAGCAATACACTAATCAAAGTCAAACAGGAGTTGTAGACCATAGGTCTAACACAATGAAACAAATGCAGCAATAATGTGCTAAAGAAAAAAGTGTCCTGAAAAAAGATGTGACCATTAGGCATACCAGTTCCCTTAAACATGCATCAGGAACTGGCACTAAAAAGATAAAGCAACTTTTTCAAAACTTTAAACAATGGCATCTA